>NC_048408.1:24453788-24492868 GCF_013103735.1 Etheostoma cragini
TTACATAATCGTGATTTCAATATTGACCAAAATAATCGTGATTATGATTTTTCCCAAAATCGAGCAGCCCTAGTGTGTGTTTTACTGGGACTTCTGGATCTCTCATATTTTGACTGTCAGACCCACTAATCCGCTTTCTCTTGTCATCCTCATGTACTCCTCTCCTACCCAGTCCACTCTTTCTCTTTTGTGTTTTTCTGCAGAATAACCAGGCTCTTGGGTCATGCAATTCCATGTTTGTCTCTTAAACAGACACTTTTCTACTCCTTTCATCAATCATTTCATTGCCTCTTATTACTTCTATGGCATTAACATAATTTTCTCTTTTGCAATTACACTAACTTCTCTTGCATTGTTCATATTCCATTTTGTGAAGTGACTGAAAAAACAATAGCTGTTTTGTCTTTTTGTTGTCTGGTGGCTGAAGCTGGGCGTGTCTGTACGACAGGCGCCTTATTTGATGTTTACCTGTAGTGGGCTAATTAATCTAAAGCAGCCTGTGTTTTTAATTAAGCCTACACTCAGCAGCTGTTGTCACAGTTGAGCCTTTCTGACGGTTTAAAAAGAGGCATAAAAGCTTCTCTTTCAGTCACTGCCACCTTCCTTCTCTCTCGTTCGATCTGTTCTGCAGTTGACAAGGTAATTTATGAGAAAGAGAAACGAGGGGGCTATTCTGACACGTAGACCTGGCGTCAGCACACACACACACACACATACACACAAACACACACACACACACACACACACATACGGCAAGGGGTAAATCATCACCTTGTCTGTGTAACTGATGGTTGAGTTCAGAGGTCAATGACCAATAGTTAACACTTCTCGATACCACAGATGATGTGTGTCTGTGTGTTTGTAAGTGTGTGTGTGTGTGTGTGTGTGTGTGTGTGTGTGTGTGTGTGTGCGTGCATCCGTTTGTTTGTAAATGTGTGTGTGTGTGTGTGTGTGTGTGTGTGTGTGTGTGTGTGTGTGTGTGTGTGTGTGTGTGTGTGTGTGTGTGTGTGTGTGTGTGTGTGTGTGTGAGTGTTCTGCATGTAAGTGTGTTTCTTGTGAATTTGCTGCCATCATTGCTGGGAAAGGGTAATCAGTTTCCTTGTAGAAGTGATTTAATCTGTAGGTCACGTGCACAGGATGGATTCATCACAGGATAGATAGATCACTGTCACACACACACACACACACACACAAACACACACACACACACACACACACACAGACACACACACACAGAGGAGGTTATTAATATGAGGTTAAATGATTGGTCAAATCCACACATCTGAGGCATTGGCCTCGAGGTCACTGAGGGTACTTCTACCTCCTACCTCTTTTGTCTCTCTGATAATCCTCCGTCATTGAACATCAATCTGGTCTGAACAACAAATCCACCTCGGCTCCCACTTTCGCTGTTTTCCAAAGTTTTAAGCAGCAGCTTTATCTCAGCCTGTCTGTACTAGATGCGGGAGGACGACTGTCTTTTTAGGGAGCAGGGTGTGATTGTGGAACTACGAAGCAGCAGAACACAAAGGAGATAACGGGGTCATGGGTAGTCTCGCTTGCCATCTTTCTTTTGTGAAAGGTTGTTCAGCGTGTGTGTGTGTGTGTTTTAGTGCGTTTCTTTTATTCTCTCAGTATTGATGTTTCTCTCCGGGAAGTGCAGAGCGCAAGGCACTGCGTATGTATCTTTTTGTTGCCTGTGTATGTATTGTGTTTTAAGTATATGCTAATGTTCTTATCTCACTGCATCCAATCCTATTTCTCAGAACGGAAACCTTGAGAAATGTCTTTTTGGCTTTTGTTGTGTGTGTTGTGTGTTGTGTGTAAGCGTGTATGTGTATATGTGCACGTTAAAGTGTTTCAACTAAGCGATCTAGGTCTTAAGTCAAAATGATGCCGGAGTACAATAACAGCCTTTGTGTCGCCAAATTATATGGAGAACCCCTCAATGTGCATTTATTTACTGCTTTCTCTTCCTCACTCTTGCACTCTTTAACCACCCACTCAACCTGACCCCAAAAAGCAAAGGATCAGAAGTTAGGGATTGAATGGAAGTTAAAAGGAACTTTTTTTGTGTTAACAGTGTGGATGTATGGCAGTTTGTGGCTGTTTTGTTCATTATATTTCTGATTAAAGACCACAGAACAATAAAGGAATTTGCTTGTTGTGGGGCTCTATGTATTTGCTTTTTTATTTGCATTCCCTTGCAGTAAATGTATAGTATTTGTCTTTTGTTTGATATCAACATGGCATTATCACCTTTACTGTACATGTGCATATGTTAATTGTGTAGTGTGTGTAAGTACACATGCATACCGGTATATGCATGTGTGATGCAGGCAAGAGGGAAGGAGGGCAGGCTCTTGACATGTATCATATCAGGCACGCTTCAACCTTCTTCATGTCAATTAAAGCAATTAAGAGATTAGGTATGTGAATGGAGATTAGCACGAATTACCATATCTGAGGGAGGGACCGGATTACTTCTTCTATTCCCTCACTTGCTCTCACTTTCTCTTATTTGGTAATGGGAAATTACAAATCTTCAAACAGAATTTCTTAGATTTAACAGTGTATTGTAGCGTTTTATGAATACACACATAGGGTCCAAACGGTATAGCTGTTAGATGTTTTAGAGATTTATCAGATATGACAGATCCAGATGGAAAATAAGTGAATCAGTAATCAGTGTTCGAGACTATTTTTATTTAAACTTTATTTATAGAGGACAAGTGAATACGTGAAAGGGGAGGGGGGAGGATGACATGCAGCAAAGGGTCGCAGGGCGGAGTCGAATCTGCGGGCGCCGCGTCGAGGAACAATCCCCTTAATATGGGGGCACCTGCTCTACCATGGGAGCGAGCCAGGCACCATTGAGACATTTTTTTTTATTCAATTGGAATTTTAAACTTTTTTTTTTTTTTTGAACATCTCTTTGCTGTGAGTCTCCCAAAATCCATCCCACAATGCACTGCACCCAAAGCGTCTCCGGATCGCACACCCTTGTTTACTCAGCTGGCTTATTGTCAACAGACTTGTGATCCAACGTACCTTCGCCTTCCTCACACTCACTGAAGAGAAGGAGGGTACTTTTGCTGCTCATACAGAGTAGCTGAAAGTTTCTAATAATGATGTTATTGCAATATTTCCGAATGTCAGCTTCTGCCAACATGCTGGTGAGCCTGTAATTAGCTCTGATCTAAAAAACAGATCACGCTTCCAAATCAAAACTCAGGGAGTGACACAGAGTAAATTCCTGAGATAACAGTAAGATGAAGATGAGTCTAACATTAGCTGGCTGACTGATTGAGAGTGGCTACATTAGCTGGATACATTCGTTACAACCTTGTGTTTTCATACAATAGCTTTGGACACGATCTGTTTTAGCCTTTCCACAACATCAACACGTGTATAATTTCACAGCTGGCTGTAATTCCGACTGGCATCACTCAGCCTCATTTATTTTGATCCAAAACTCTTGATTTGCCTTTTTTTAAATTGATATTGATTTGATTGATAATGGTACAATTATGCGTGTGTGTCTAAGAGTGTGTTGGGGTCAGGGATAATTTCACAAGCTGAGGAATCGCTTCAAGATCAACTTTATGATGCAGCAGCCCACGCACGCACGCACGCACACACACACAAACACCACACAAAACCTCTGCATTGGTTGTGCAAAGTTTGCGATCACACAGGGCGGGCACTCCTGCAGTTTATTTTATACAATTCCTTGACCCAACATGCTTCTAAAATGAAACCTGACCATAGCTTCTTTTTGAAATCCATGCAGAATCTAAGGGCAGCAGGACTGATATGTCGATAAATCCGCAGACTGAGAAATGCCACGGCAGAGCGCGCTGTCACACACGGCCGTTATGCACAGCCCTTCACTGTGTTTACCATCATTAAATAGCCTGAAAACGATTGCAGGCCGCCACAGTTGGCCATGCAGTCCTCTACATACATCACGCTGCTCGGTTATTGCTCCAGTCTCTGCTTTTTTTTATGAAGCAGCCTCAGAACGTTGCCTCAGGGAAGCATTTAAAGGAAATGCTCGCACCTCGACTACTGCTAAAATGCGTTCTCAAATAGGTTCATAGTTCCTTTGACACTTTTGACAAATGCAGACACACTGTGTTACAATTCACGACAAACAAAAGTCTCCATTGATGTGTCGATTTGAACTCTAAATGTAAGGTTGATTCATGTTTTATATCTAAAAATAAAACCTTGACACCATATTTTTTGTTTGTTTTACTTAACAGAGGAGAGGTGCCAGTTCACCTCCAGGGCACTGCCAATGTGCTCTTGAGCAAGGCACTGAACCCCTAACTACTCGGGGCAATCCTGCTGCTCCCTCACTCTGACATCTCTCCATAGCATGTATAGTGCATGTATAGGCTCTGAGCATGAGTGTGCTTTTCAAGCCTGTGTGTTATGTGTATTCTAACAACAAAGTGAAACTTTAGTAAAGTATAAATTATTATTATTATTATTATTATTATTATTATTATTATTAGAATGCATTTTATGCTTCAGTGGCCATTAATGATGATTATATAGTGATGTAATTTGTACAGGTCTTCCTAGTACAGCCTATGTATAGGAAACGGTACACTGATATCTGTGAACATATATTCTTCTGTGCTGCAGCTCCAATCTACAGAAACAGGCAAATTATCAAAACATCACTTCCACTTCCAGATTTTGTTTACTTTCTCCACCAAATGAAACTAATCAGTGAGGGACTATGCGACTTTGCTGAATGTTCGTTTCCGGTTCTCAAGAGTTCCTAACCACAAAACGTGCTCACGCCTGACGAGGATCACCCTCAGTGCTTTCCCATCATCCAAAATGTCTGGACTTTTTTTTCTCACTCAATGAAGGAAGCATCACCAGGCTTTGCCTTTTGATGCCTTTTGACAGTCAGCAGTCTGGAGCTCTTTTATTTTTCTAAGAAAAGAAATATGCACTCATTTTCACAAATTTAACTAAACTGACTGAACTTATTCATTTCATCCTCTGCCTACTTCTTTTTAGGTCTGTTTCTTTACCCTGCACATCTATTTGTCTATTTTCCTTCTTGTTTTCAAGCTCCGCTGAACTGAGAGCTAATGTGCTTCTGTCAAACCAAAATAGAAGCTTGAGAAAGGTGGTTCACACCTGTCACAAAGTAAGTTTTTATAGAAACTTGCATAAAATGTAGATTGGAAGTGAAAGGGAACAAGAGGCAGTCAGAGGAGAAATGGTCATTTTAGCACATTGTTACCATCGGAGTCGGTGTCTTTATTCTTAATGATTCAACAACTGCTTCTTTGGACAGCTAGAGACTGAGATGGAGTGAGAAGATGAAGTGGTCATTTTAGCACTTCCTGCTATCTCCTGCATCTCTTAGTAATGACCTCTAACCTCAATGATTCATCGCGAAGACAGGGACAACACACAGCTATACAGCTGCAAAGGCAAGGCACACACAAATTCACCTGCATACAGGCTCCCTCTATCAGGCTCCCAACTCTCCAGAGTGCTCTCACCTAAGAGGAAACTCAGTGCACCAACAAGCCCCTTCCTACGCTTTCACTGGTACTACTTCAGACCCACCATCTCGCACTTTACTATCTATAATCTATCACTACATCATGAAGTCTGACAGGTAGAAGACACTTTTTAACTTAAGTGGATTGAGACTGCTAAAGGTGCTTTTTAGAGGGGTGAGAGAGGCTCGAAGTGGCAGTTGGTGCACATCCTAACCGCCTGCAAAATTGATTGTGTTGCCTCTGTCATCCATCACACAATGGACATCCTTTAACCAGCTTTATATTAGTATGCATGTGCATATCATTTAATGAAAGTCTAAAATGTCTACAAACTCATATACGCAGACACACACACACACACACACACGCACACACAACATATACAGCTTACACAATAGGTCTGCAAAAAACGTACACATTTATATTCAATAACACACATGCACATATGAAATCATTATGCTTGCACACACATTTCATTTTGACGCAGTACTACAATGCAGCACGAGATGATGACGTGTGTGTGTGTGTGTGTGTGTGATCATAAATATGTAGTGCTGGATGAAATGTATGCGTGTTGCTGAAGGCTGTACCAGCGAGGACACTGGAGTTCTCCCTGAGTAGGGTAAACATTGCTGGAGGCTCGACACTCTCCAGCAGTTCCCCCACCCCTCAAACCCCCCCAACACGGTTCCTTCTTTCTCTCAAGGGGAGATGAATGTTCTGGTATTTTAAGTCCCTTTGATAATCCCTTTTGGGGAAGATCATCAAATCGCACACGCACAAATAAACACTGACAGATCGAGGGGCAAACACACATGCAATGCCATGTCTGTCTGTCTGTCTGTCTGTCTGTCTGTCTGTCTATGTCTGTCCAGGTCTGTCTTTGTCTGACTGTCTGTGTGAACGGTGTTGACGTGTGGTTGTGGTGGTGAGCAGTGTAATGCTAATCCAGATCCTGTCTGTTTCAATGCTGTTTTTCCCACATCTCTAACATGCTATCACATCACATTACATCAAATCTCATTATGTCTATGCTGATAGATTGCTGTCGTCAACACCGCCCCTGTGACAGACTCACCCTTTGTGGTCAACTCATTTCTTCCCATCATCCCACCCTATCATTTTCTTTGTCCTCGCCCCCCTCTCTTATCACTCCCTACATCCTATACATCTGTCCTCCATTATATTCCACTATCTCCCTACACACTCATTCGGTTGCTTTACACACATTTATTGTCATACACACTCGCAGAGGAACAGACAATAGGTTAATAGATGGCCTATTGAGCTGTAGAAATAGCTCCCTGCTGGTTTGAATGTGTTTAAGTTCTTAATAGCTGCAAGTCAGCATAATCCACTGAGATAAGCACTTCATTATAGCCACACACACACACATACACACATACACACACACACACACACACACACACACACAATCACTAATATACAAACCCACTCCTGTGCAGTCCACACTAAACACAGGGGTGTTTGTTCTGTGTGTTGCTTCTTAAGGAATAGTATAGCATGAGTGCTGTTCAGGGTATTTACATTTGCTTCAGTGAAAGCAAAGCACTTTCTCAACCTCCCTCCCTTATTTCATAGTTCCATGCCTCCATCCACCCGCCTCCCCTCAACCTCCACCCTTCACAAACTGTCTCATATATTTTTTCTTAACGTCTCTCCTGAGTTTCAATAGCAGCATTTCTTTGCACACTACCAGTTCTCTATCTGTGACTGTTTTGTCGTTGGGAGGGGGTTTGGGGCGGTCGGTGGCTGCAGCAGAAATGAATGGCAAATGTTTTTCCAGGTCGTCTGTGCTCCCTTTGAGAGTGCGCTGCCTAGACCTTTTCTAGGCTGCCCAGGTCCTTTTCTCAGCCCCTCTGTGTGTGTGTTAGTGTTGTTGTGTGAATATGTGTGTGTTTTTCATCACTTGTGTTGTGCCACACTATATTGTAGCACTAGCCATAACACACACACACGTACCCACACACAGGCTGGTAGCATTCCTAAAGGGAAAAGCTAGTCTGTACTTAATGACCTCACGTTTTCCTTGGGCTCCAGGAAAATTGTGGTTTTTGGGAATGTGATGTGCTGGATGCGTGGCTATGTGAATGTGTTCCCGTGTGTGTGTTGCATGTCATCGAAAAACGTGGCCTAGAGAAGATCACTCTGACACTGTCTAATGACCCTGTCACTCCCTCTATCTCTATGAGCTATCACAGACGCAGAGACAAAGAAAGAAAAAAGAGAACGAGACAAAGTGCTTCCAGACAAGATGGTATGCAGCTGCTAAAGAGTTGTATTTTTCCGTGCTGTGCAACAGTGCAAAAAGTTGAAAATATGCGTTTACTTCTGTGATGGGTACAGAGAGTTTTTTTCTCTTGCCTCATTAGAGAGAAAGAGTGAGTGGGAAATATGGGAAAATCACTGAGGGATGTAGTGAGAGTGAAGAGATTTGGGTTTGTGTATGTTTGTGTCCAGCTTCAGCTAGTTAGTTTACTAAGCTGATAAACAGCCTTTTAAAGACTTTCTCCATTATATTTCAGCTTCTGTTGCTAGGGTGGCTTGTCTGTGATTTGTGTGTGTGTGCAGACAGAAAGAGAGACTGATGGGAGTGGTTGGGGGGGAAGGGGGGCTTTAAGACTACTGTACACCGCTCACAAGGTGTACAATAGCCTTTAATGGAGGATGTATCTTGCTACATCCTGCAGTTTGTCGGGTTGGCAGCACATGCTGGTGTCAGTTTTTCATCGTGTGATTATCTTTGCCCAAAGGATCATCTGGTACTGTACATAATTGGCTGGCATAATTACTAAACGGATTTACTGTCTATGTTTCAGTATGTGTTTGAAAAAGTTCTGCCATCTCTTTTTCTGTTGCTGCTGACAAAATTGGTTTCTGTGCTTCCTGCGGGAATGAATGTGTATTTGCTGTCCTCTTGCTGTGGACAGTCCACAATTGTACAGGCTTAGAGGAGCACCTCTCGAGTTTATTGCACTCTAAATGTCTTGTTTGTGCAGTGGCCCTGACTTAGTATGCCGATGAAAAGCTTTAGAAAGAAGGCAAGGTGTACGTTTTCTTTGATGTAAAAGTCAATGAGATGACTTCTCTTCTCAACTGGAATTTCATAGGACATCTTTCTTTTTCTCTGTGCACATTGTGTACATTCACGCTCCGACCCATCCTGGATTTTTTAATTTTACCAATATTTTTTGTCTAAGAAATCCGATGCTGCTGTTAGATCTTTGCTGAATGTATTTACAGTATTAAGGCTTAAAAAGTACAGTAGATTTTTGTAGAAATTCTCCACCAAAACATATGTTTTCAGTATCAAATCTTAAGTGCCTGAAGGCTTTAAAAGTGGCTGGAGTTTGTAGTATTTGCTTGTTTTTTTTAGAGGAAGGCATCTATAGTCAGCTTGGATTTACTAAGACCAAATGGAGAAAGCGTTTATGTTTTTTTCCTTTCAAGCCTACTCCTGGCTGTATTGCACTATTTTTTTGTTTCCCCCACTGAAAGATGTGGAGAAGAAGAGAGTGTGTAGAGGTTTAAAAGTAAGTCCTGCCACAACAAAATAAGGTCTTTGATCAGGAGCTCAATGTGAAGTGCGTGCTGCACGTCCTGCGCATGGTCGAGAAGTAGCCTGTGCAGTAGTACCCTTTCAGAATCATTCATTCATTGTGTATTTTACTCATTTCGGTGAGCTACTGCTTTTACTCCAACACAAAACTTAAAGCAAATCTTCCAGCGTAATCACTCCAAATTATGCAAATAGTATATTCTTTCACCCACATGGAGCACAGAGAAAGAAAATCACAGCAGAAACATAGAAACCTCAGGCTCCTTCTGAATGTCAGAGAGATCGCAGCACTGGCACAGCAGGGCGCCACAGCAAAAGATGTAAAATGTTGTTGCAATATCATATGCCAACGTATTCCATTGACCAACTATATATATATATATGTGCAACTGTCCATACACATGTAGCATGAAACTCGTAGAAATGTGCTAACATTACTGTTCACCTCGCAAGCAAAGAGTCCTGCTAAATAACTTTCAGAATTTTACAATGCTCCCCCAAACGAGTAGAGTCAACCATAAACCTGTGTGCAGTGTCTTTTTCTGATCTGCCTGAAGACTTCATTTCCAAGTTTTACACTTTGCCAGAAGAAGAGAAAACATACACTACATGTGACAATTCTAACTAGCTGGCCCACATTTGACCTTTTTTGATTTAGTTTTTTTAGTTGTGGTGTTTGGAGGATTTGAATTGTGCAATGAAGAGTGATATTAATGTATCGAAGTGTGGCAAGCCCAGGGTGTGTGGGGTTCCCACGTTACCAGTTGAATAAAAAAAGCCGGAACCAGGAGTACAGTTGAACACAGTTGGAAAGTTTATTCTGGTTATTTTAAAATAGGAGGGAATTTTCAACACTACTTCTGCGTCCGCTGCTTCACTGTCAATCTGCTCTCGTCAGATTCTATCCACAATAGATATTTCCCAAAGCTGGTCCTCATCCAACACAGTTTGGTACACAGGGTGGGTAATCAGCCAGTCCAGGTCACACCAGTTAGTCACACCGTTTAGTATTCTTTTCACTACTTTTCACCCCTCTTGTCCCACTCAGTTTCTTCTCCTTTCTCCTCTGGTTCTCTTTGTTCCCCAGTTCAACCACCTCCTTCCCTTTTCCCTCCAAAACCAATCGCTCAATTAATCCCAGCCTTTCCTTGTTGGAAGAGGAAGATCGTATAAGGCTCAGTGGTGGACCCAATGGGCAGTAAGACACCTGCCGTCACTTACCACTCCCCTCAGCTCTCCCTGCAATCTACCTCACAAAGTCAACAGCTTTTTTGCATTTTGAGATTTAGTTTTTTAGGGTTTAAGTGTCGAGTTGTAGCTCATTCATTCAACTGGCTTTAAAACAGCAACACACAAGGCCCTCCTCCCCTCCCTGTCCTTGTTAATGGTTGTATAAGTGAGAAGTGGGAGCCAGGGAGGTGATTGTGACATCCCAGCGGGCTGAGCAGCAGATGGACCATTCCACTACCCACACTGCCTCCCCCATCCCTACGCTGACATCGCCATCTTCATTAGCCGCCTCTAAGGCTACGACCTCATCTTCTCCTACCGCGCTCCCTGACCTCCCCACCTCTTACCCTCTAACCCTCTACTTACTCGCTCAACTGCTTTCTCTCACCTCCCTTTCTCCTTTCCGTTTACCCTGCTGCTCCTCCACCTGTTTCTTAACCCTCTATTTTCTTTTTCTCTCCTCTTAAGAATCCATCTCTCTCCTTCTCTTCTACTTAGGTTAACTAACCCCTCAGTGCCCAGCAGCTCTTACTGACTCTCTCCCTCCCTTACCTGTTGCTCCCTAACCCTTCCCCGGCTCTGAGCACCTCCGCCCCCCTCTTCCCATCATCCCCCCTTCCCGCTCCATCTGTTTCTTTCTACCATTCTGGCCAACTGACCTGATGCATGGTATTATGGGGTTTCCCTGCGGGGGATACCAATGTGGTCTCTGACAGGTGTGTGTGTTTGTGTGTATATGTGTGTGTGTGTGTGCCCCATGTGTGTGGCTTGTAGGCTTTCATTCAGCATGAGAGGTTAGGAATCGTGCAGACTGCAATTTAGGACATATACATCTCCTCTGTCACTGACTTGGAATACAGTACTTTTATTCAATGCTAACCTTGGCAACTAAAGTGTGTGTGTGTGTGTGTGTGTGTGTGTGTGTGGTAGTGTGAGCAAGCGACTCTGTCCATGTGGTATGGAGGAGCCTAGAGAATGAGCTGCCATAACTTGTTATGTCTTATTATAATACCACTTAAAAGCGGCAAAGACACAAAATGAGCTACTTTAGCACCGTTGTCCTAACTTATTCCACGACTAATAGTTATAAGCGCACCAACACACACATACACACACACACACACACACACACTCACACTATACAGATGTAAACTGAAGGAGTCCAGAGCTGCGTGTCAATTATAGTGATTGTGTGTGTTTTTGTGTGACAGCACTAAAGACAGTATTTAAGTCTATGTGACAACTACAAAGAGCAATGTTGCCGAGACCTCTTGACAACCTTCCAGTTCTAAGCATCTCTGAGATGACACCAACGATAGGGTTTTTGCTTTCAACACATCACTTTGGGGCGCTCCGACTGCAGGAGGGGAGAGGAGGTGCAGAGGGGCGAGACAGACAGTCATTTAAAAAATGAGAGAGGAAAATAGGTGGAGGCAGGAGGTTAGGACGGGTGAGGAGGCTCTACATAAGGGGAATTTAAAAGTGGGCTTTTTTTGTCTGCGTGTGTGTGCAGATCCTCACATTTTTGTTGTTGTTGAAAGCACCCCAAAATTCAGCTGGTGAGAAAAAGAGTAACAGAGGAAGAAAGAGAGCAGGCCTAGTTTGATCGGTTGTGTCTCATCTCCGATCACACAGAGGGACTGAGCATGTGTCAACCCTGTTGGATGGAAGGAGGAATTTGCCGTAGATGATAGTATATAGAATAGGAGGTGAGGGTCAGTCATTGATGTTTGAACAAAGGATAGGAAGTAGGATTTGGGATTGAGACGGTTCCAATGTTTACTAACTTTAAACCTTCCATGCATCCCCCCCCACCCCCTGGTAAAGGGTATTACCAGCAAATTTCAGACAAAGAGTTGTTGGTCTTGATTACAAATGTAGCTGCTAAATGCTAAGTTTAAACTGCTCTTCCAATGCCAGTCACATGAAACTTGTGAAGTTTGTCTATGTGTTCTTTTTTTTCTTCTTTTTTTGGGGGCACTTTTAGGCCTTTATTGACAAGACACAGCTGAAGACATGAAAGGTGAGAGAAAGGGGGCGCCCACTCCGCCAACTGAGCGATCCGGGCGCCTGTATGTTCTGGTTTTAAACTCAAACCGTTTTATTCACTCAACAACATTGAAATTACATTTCAAATATTAATCATGCTACTTTATGTACCTTGTCACCACCTCAAAGACCACTATTACTGTGTGCTGGGACTGGTTAAGCCTTGTCATTTCATCCTATCAGCAGTTAGCAGGTGATTTATGCAGAGATGGGGTTTTCTTGTCTTTTGGTGGAGTCTTCATATTCTGTTAATTGCAGCAGTTCTTCTTTTTCACAACCAACATGTTTGTGGATGTCATCTCCCCGCCCCCCATCTCTTATTTTTTTTACATGTTTAAGAAATAAACAGTAACAAACAAGACAATGAGATGAAGAACGTATCCCGGGGCCAAAGAAGAAAAGTAAAAAGGAATAATAAATAAACAGAGGAAAGACGGGAGGGAGGGAGACAAAACAACATACACAGACACAGACACACACACACAGAGACAGACACAAGACAAGGGACCTAACACCTGTGCAAGTTTCTCACAATGAGTCAACAATGCACCGCCACATGTCCGATTGCTCTATTATCAATGGTTGCAAGCATTAGTTACATTTTTAAAGATTCTGGGGAAACAACCTTTCCCGTCATTTTTACTCGGTAGAAAATAATTAGCCTACTCTTTAAATTGATGGTGTTTTTTTCCCAACAGTGGTAACTTGTTCTGTCCTACGCAATGTTAATCATTGTGCTACATTAGCAATGAAAAATAATGTTTTTTTAACTGCAAAATAAGTTAAAAAGTTAGAAGTGACAAGAGACGTTTATGTTTTCGACCATCTGTGTAAAATGCTACCAAAATCATCTGCTATACCAACATTATGCCTGTTTGAACTTGACAGCACTACAGCAAACAGCAGCTTGACAAAATAGTGGAACATGAGGTAAACAGAAAAGGTAAATTAGAGGTCAGAGTGTGCTGATCGCACTCCACAGTAATGCATTTGACCCTTTGTTTCCTCTTGTTTTCTTGCTTGACAGGACAGCTAGATAGGAGGGTTGATAGGCCGCTGGCCTCCATGATAGGTGGAGGGAGGCACTGCAAAACACACCACAGACTATCTGGGATCCCAACCATGCATGAATGGGCACACACTCACACACACACACACACACACACAAACAAAAACACACACACGCAAACCCAACATGGGGGCAAGATAATAACCTGAACCTGTGGGAGGACCCGCACCCAGTGATTGGCTCATTTATTCTGTTGCACCGTGGGAGGCTGAAATCTAGCAGAAACATATCGACATTTTTCTGTGTATGGTTTGTTTGCAAGCATTTTCATAGTTTGTGCACTTGACTTTTGTCAAATTGTGGTGTTTCTTGTGCTACTACCTCACTTGATTTAAAGGTCTTTGCAATTGTGTGTGTGTGTGTGTGTGTGTGATTTTCCAGCTCAGTTAGTGTGTGAGGCATGTGTTGGCAGATTGCCAAACCCAGACTCTACACCCAGTAGACGTAGTCTCAAATGGCAACCCCAGATGCTATGGCTCATAGCCCATACACACATGCATATGCGGGCACACACACACGTGCACACACACACACACACACACACACACACACACACACACACACACACACACACACACACACACACACACACACACACCTTATTTATCTCTCTTATGTACTTCCTTTCTGTATTTCAGTTTGTCTCATTTCTGTCTTGAATGTAAGAAATAGAGTGGAAGAGAGACGGGGAGAGTGTGTTTGTAGCTGGAGGATGGTGTGTGTTGGCAGCTCTGATGAGAGAGCAAGCCGGACTTTGATCTCTCCTTTTCGGACTAACTGACAGACTCAAAACTCAAAAATGCACTGCCACACAATTCCATCACAACACCACAGGAGGTAATATGTGAAAATGTAGTGTGCATTCTTGGTTCTTCTACTTGTTTCCCCTCTCCTCCTCTCCCCCTCCCCTTGCCCCCCCTTCATCCCTCTTGTTTTGCCTCCCCTCCTTTCTTCTCTTGTCCTCTTGTTTCCTATACTCCCCTCTTGTTTCCTATCCTCTCTTCTCTTTTTTCTTGTTTCCTCTCATCTCTTCTTTTTTTCTTCTCCTTCCCTCGTCTTTCCTCTCTTCTCCTCTTGTTTCCTCTCCTCTCTTTTTCACTGTGTTGTTGTCGAACTATGAATTCAACCCTCAGACCTTTTCTGGCTATAAAAAACCCTTTGCTACCGACATTTTACGGCTCTTTTTTATTTGTTTATGTGTGTGGTTGGGGAGAGGACAGGCACACTCACAGTGTTGCATTTATATACAGCCCTGCGCTGTAGCCCACAGATTTAGATTGGTTGTTCCTTTTAGCTTGTATTTCAGTTTCTTGTGTCATATATATTTCGAGCTATCGTTTCTTTCCAGTATTTTTTTCCACAGGCCCTCCAGAGGAAAACATGCTATACTTGTGCAGAGAATGTATGATTGTAATAAGGCTAATTTTGGCTCTTTTTCGCCCCTCTCCTGTCCTGCTTCTCTCCTCTGCTCCGCTGCCTTGGGCTGGTGCTGTTGCTGTGTGTTTGGACACATCTGCTCCCTTAGGTGAGTTGAATTTTTCTTACAGTGCAGTTCAGTGCTAAACTAAGTGTACACATTTGTGTACTGTGCCTGAGTGTGCAGACTGTCTCTAACCTGTATATAATGGTTTTACTTTAAATTAATCACCATAAAATCTTGGCATACCATCAATTAAGGAAACATCCAACTTAATTTGACCACCAGTTGTGAATTAAAAGCGTTTGGGTGGTACATTGGCACCACTAAGTAGTTACGACAACTGGCTATTAAGTGACATGTGTCCCTGTTGCTCTGTGATTGAATACTTTCTCCAACTGGTCTCCCTTTCTGCCTCCCAACTTAATGAACTGCCCATTTCACCAAGAGTCATAATAAATAATAATCACGATTAAGGCTGCACAAAATGAGGAAAATGTCAAATTGCAATTATTTTGACTGATGTTGCAATTGCAAAATGATTCACGATATTGGAAGGAATGGTTCACTTTTTGGGACATCATACTCAAATTTCATTGAAAAACAAATACAAATGTACGATAGTTATATAGTGTGATTTCTGCAAGAATCTGTACCAAGCAAAGATGTTTTCTGTAATCTGAAGGACAGGAGTTGTAGGCCGGCATGTCTCTGCAGCAATACTTCGTTCCCTTCCTAATTGTACAGCCCTTTTGAACAAATAGAAGTTGGAGTTGCAGCCATCAGAAATACAGGCTTTCTTCCGTTTTTGTAGACAGAAATGCTGTTTTTCAGTCAGAACTGTCCTTTTTCACAGCTTTCCTCTTACCGTCCTTTGAGAATTGTGTGTGATGAAAATGCCGATAAAAAGTTAACATGACAGTGTTCTCAGAGGTTATGAACTTCTGTGGAGTGCCTTTTTACATGGTTTTGGCTCATGTAAAAAAAACTTGGCAAACCCCCAGCAACGAGGCATTCATTGTCAATTTGTTTTTTCTATTGACGTTAGTCAGACCACTCAATGTCTTATTTGTTAAATAAATTGCAATGGTCTTAGTGCAAATGAACACAAACACGGTTTTGTTACTTGTGTCTAGCAGTGAAGGACTGACCCCCTGTGCTTTTTGTCTCCAGGTGTTAGATAAGAAAGAATAAATCATGAAAAAGGTGTGATTAGGGGTGGTCATGGCTAATCAGCTCCATGACTTTCACTCTTTATGCTATACATTTGCAAGAAGAGAACCATTTAAAGGGCGCAGATGCCACTGATACACTTCCTACAATCAGTGTTTTTTTGCAGAGGATACGAGGATTGATAGGAGCGGGTGGTCCTGACACAGCTCAGTGATTTTATGTGAGAAGAGATCTAGAGAATGGATCCGTGCAAACTACTGCAGCCATATAATCATGCAGCCATGATAATATTAATCATTTATGATTAGATTAGCACTTTCATAATCCTGGAAAGTTCTGTGGAAGACAGTGTTGTAAATCTAACCGATCGGATACACAGAAGCACTTAAAAGAAGTCCAGTTGAGATTTACACATTGTAGATGTAGAAGGGTGTGGCACGGTTCACAAAACTCACGGTTCGGTTCGTATCACAGTTTTAGGGTCACCGTTTTTGCTTCTGTACGGTTCTTGTTATTTTTCTTTTAATACAGGATTAAAACATACTTCATATCATGTAGTCATGCACAAACTGAATATGACTTGACTTTACGCACATTATTGGGACCATCTGTGAGGAAAGCTAGGAGAGATTTTGATAAGAGAAGGATAATGATGATTTCAACATTCAAAATGATTTCAACATTCAAAATGTGTATTGCCATGTAAAGGAACAACTTCGGTGTAGCTCTTACAAAAAGTGTATCCTGCCTGCCTGCCGGTATATTTGTCGGGCTCTACTCCGAACCGAGACAAGCGCACCAAACGTATTCGTACTGCACATTAAACAGCTCCAGTGCAGTTTAACCGTATATTCATTTGCATTCATATATTCACTTCCGGAATATGGGAAAATTCTAGCCCAACCTCAGTTCTACTGAGCTAAATTATTGTTTTTTTCCATAAAGAGTAGATAATTAATAATTGCAAGAACATTTTTGTAAATCATAACAGTGTTTTAACAATACAATTATATGAAGAGACTCTAAGTATTGTAATAAAGAGTAATGGCCCAGTCCTACATAGAGTACCAAGGACTGCTGTAATTTTTGAAAAATCTGTGTGCATGCATGCATATTAAAACTACAGCCAACAGGCACGGAATGCAAGCACTTGTAACTTCTGCCACTGTAACTGTTCTGTTGCACCCATTTCTTTTACTGATTATAGTGTCATGGCTTACTGTGACATAGCATGACAAAATGTGGACTGGAGCACTTTGGCCCAGAGTGCTTTACTGGCATAAGGTCACTGAGCGTCCTCTGCATCCACACAAAACTGGGGCCAGAAGAGCTATTGAATGATTCTGAAAGTGTTTGCAGTAATGCAAACTCACTAATTAGATACATTTTCATGGGAAATTTGTAAGAGATTGCGCGAGGGCTTCTGAAGCTTTTTGCTTCACGGGCACCATAAGCCTGAAGACCCAAATGTTCATTTGCAGTCATTATGTTAATGGCAATTAGTATTGACTTTTGCTGCTTGCTGGTGAGTGGGCCAAGTGTTTGCTGGAAATTATAGCAGCCATCACTGAGAGCAGTATTTATGCTGACGTAATCTTTATTTTGACTATACAGAGAGCTCTGGTCTCTCACTCCTGGCACGTGTGTGTGTGGGTGTGTGTGTGTGTGCGTGTGTGTGCGTGTGCGTGTGCGCGCGTGTGTGTGTGTGTGTGTGAGACTGGATAGGCTGTGACTGGATATGCTGATGTGTGTTTTGAACTGCATTGCATACTACTTTGGCAGATTGTATTACTGGACAGAGAGCAGGAAGAAACAGCTCTCATCGCCTGTTACCCAACATTATCCACTGTGTATTGGTGTGTGTGGGTGTGTGGATGGAAAGGTGTTGGTACATTACCTCCTTGAAATATTGTGAACACTTTTTTTTTGTAGAAGGGGATATTTTTTTGAGCATGTGTAGTCCGACAATAGTGCATTTTAGAATATTTATACAGGAAAAAATGTTATAACAGTTATAAAGTTTATAACAGAGTGTTACTGTATTGGTTTTGGGTGTTGGTCAGACAAATTCAGCAGTTTGAAGACATCTGTTTTGGCTCTGGGAACTTGTTTTTGGCATTTTATAGATGAAATCAGTTGCAATGCAATACATCATTGATGGATTAATCTGTAATGAAAATATTCATTAGTTGCAGCCCAAGACACACACCATGTACCAGCTGATTTACTTCCATTTTTATGAACATTGCAGCCTGTTTTTATTCTGTTTTTCTTTTTTCTTGTGTCATTTGTCATTTGCCTACCCTCAGTCTTCCTCTCTCTCCATCCTCCCTTGTATCTACTTCTTTCCCCTCTCTTGTTTCCTCTGTCTCCTTCATTCTTTTGGTCTCGTCATGCTCACCTTTCTTCTCTCTACATCTCTCAAACTAATCCGCAGAGGATGGTACGGGTCTGCTGTCTGGGATTGAAGAAAATACTCTTTAATACCCTGTGTGTGTGTGTGTGTGTGTGTGTGTGTGTGTGTGTGTGTGTGTGTGTGTGTGTGTGTGTGTGTGTGTGTGTGTGTGTGTGTGTGTGTGTGTGTATGTGTGTGTGTGTGTGTGTGTGCGTGTGTGCGTGTGTGCGTGTGTGTGTGTGTGTGTGTGTGTGTGTGAACAGCTTTGTGCTTGCATGCACACCTCTTTTGCTTGTGTAAAATAAGTAGATATTGGTCTGAATATAGAAGAGGATTCAATGGTGCTGTGTGGAATTTTCATTGCCGTGGCTGCAGAAAGAGGACATGGCAGCAAGGCGCAGACAGGAAAAGTTTGTCATTTTGTCCACAGTAGTACATTCACCCATTCCCAAACACACATTCAAAAACACACCCCGTTGGAGAAAGAGTGTGAATGATGTATGGAGCTCTCGTCTGGGATAAGCCTCATCCACCACTCCTTCCTATTACCCGTCCTTTCTTCCATTCAGGGTTTTCTGTGCTCTTGTTAGCGGTTGGATGAGGGCAGGAGGAGGAGGAAGAGGAAGAGGAGGAGGAGGAGGAGGAGGAGGAGGAGGAGGAGGAGGAGGAGGAGGAGGAGGGTTGACTCCAGGCTCTCAGATGATAGTACTTATTCTGTCAACTGTTCTCGTCCTCTCTTCCACTGTACCTCTTTTCTGTCTTTCCCTCGCTTTCCACATCTATTCCTTCCTCCCTTCATCTCCCGGCCAGTAGAAATTACTTGTCCCCTTGCAAGGGTGCATCATCAATCCCATGATTCATTGCGTGTTGCTACCGTAATGGCAGCTGCTTTGATTGAATCGAGGGGGCGCATGCGTTTGTGCCTATGCTTGGACACAGTTATGTGTGCGTGAGAGATGACTTCTGAATGAAAGGTTTATTTTTTTTAACCTTTTAAAAGCAGCATCTTTGCCTGCCCTCCAACTCTGGCATGAACTCCCTCTCTCTCCCTCCTTCTCCGTCCATCTCTCGACATATCACCCACGCTCTACAGTGCTGGAGTGGTGTTTGCTTGACTCGCCCTCCCTCGTTTACCTTTCTTTTGTATGCAGTTTATCAGTCCATTTAGGACTAAATGCTAATTCTGCAAAAAATTGTTTTTTTAATGTAAGGGGAATGCTCATGATGGTTAATACAATCAGTGAAATGGAAAGGCTTTTGCTCCTTGTTAATTCACTGATTGCTAATGCACATCTTTTTCCATGTTAAACTCTCAATCTCTCCTGTTTGTTTCTCTTCATCTTTTTCTATATCATTTTATTGTCTGCTTTTTCCTTTCTTGTTTCTCACATAGCTTTTTCTTTGTGGCAGTCTCAAACATGCACTAGCATGATACTTCGATTAGGTTTTGCTGGCATATTGATGGTCATGTATTGAGTTAAGTTGGACACTTGTATTAACTTGTCTTGTCTTGTTTTCAAACAGTTATGTGTTGTTTATGCGTTATGATTGTACTTTAGGTAAGGAAAGTAGAGGATTTATGTCTAATTTTTATCTACGAAGGTAATTAAAACACCTGTCTTCATGTTCACCGCCAATCTGTCGCTCTTGTCTTTAAGTATTAGTGATTGAACAGTTACAACATGAAAGTACTTCACAACATGTGAAGTACTTTCTTAATTTTCTCTTCTTTTTTCTGTCCTGCTTAGCAACATCATTCTTTCATTTTCGTTTTGTATTTACTCACTGGATCACTAAATCTATAAGTTTGTGATGATATCTGAGCCCACAAATTCCCATTGCCATGGGATTTGTGCAGGTGTCAACATTGATTGATTGTCTGTAAAACTAAACTGTATCTTAGGGCTCCCCCTAATATGCAGTTTAGTTTTACAGACAATCATAACTACTTTTTAAAACATTATTTCTCCATCATAATTTGTTGTCGGCATATTGTTTATTGCCTTATGAAAAAAAACTAATGTTTAAACATTGCGCAGTGTTTCCTTTAGGATTTTTTTAAGCAGTGGGGGCAGGTTTGTCCGAACAACAACCAATTTTTTGAGAAACTATAAGGCGCTTAACATCTGTCACAGGTCTACACTTAGAACGGACCCACCGCGGTGACGTTTTTGGTGGAGCTGTTTGTTTAATGGTCAACTTGGGAGAAAGCGAACGTTTTGACAATGAACTCCATCAACACAGCAGTGTGTGGAGTTAAACTGGACGGGCCCAAAAACCTCTGAATAGTTCTACTTGTTGTTAAGTTAGAATTTGAGGGGCAGCCAGCCAATCAACATAGAAGAAACACTGCTGCTGATTCCTGTCACTTCCACAGTTTTAAAATAGGGTGGTATCGTACCCCCCCGACCGCTCAGGGCGCTGGTTCAGCTGGCAGCCCACTCACTCTGACATCTCTCCATGTATAGTGCATGTATAGGTCCTGAGCATGTGTGTGTATTTCAGGCCTGTGTGTGAGTACTAACAAAAAGTGTGTACACAGAGTGTAGTGCAGTAATTTCCCCATTGGGGACTAATAAACAAATTATCTATTATCTATTATCTATCGACTGAAAAATACACGTTCATGCTTCACAGTGGGAACATGTCTGGAACAATCTTTCCTCACAGATATGGACGTTATATGGAGTATTTAAAATAAAATTGGCATTTAACATTGAACGATGGAGTTTAGTCCAAACATGATGATTTTCACCTTCGCTAGTTTCTAGCAAGGTTTTGATGGTTTCTTCATTTTAATTCCAGCAAACTGTGAATTACAGAAGCTCCCCACTGTCTCTGTCCTATTCACACCCACGTTCATATTTTCATGGGTGTTTAACTTGTATTTCTCAAAGAAACCTTCAGGGAACATAATGTGTTAGGTCAACTTCCTGATACACGATGGTTCAGAATCACTCCCTAATTCACTCACTTGCATCTTCCTCCACTGTATAATGAAAAATAGACACTCATTAGTTCACTCTGTGGTGAGCAGTAAAAAGCACTTAGCGCATAAACCCGGTCGTTGTGATATGCGGCAAAGGCCAGTTTGTTCGTTGATTCCATTTGAATAATCATTATGGCTTGTGTAATACAGACACGGCTGTTCCTCCAACACATTGATGAGTCCATCCTCTTTCTAGTCCAAAACTCTACCATTTTGCTCACTTTGTAACTGACTAATCCAGCTGACTTAGCTGCGAGCTGATTGGCTGTCAAAGCAGGTGATGTGCCTCACATTTTAAAACCATAACGGGTAATTGGACAAGCTGAGTCGCAGCGACACCATCAGCTGGCTTGAGTCAAGCTGAGACGGGCCTCTTCAGACCCTTCCAACGTTCTAAAACGTGTTTGTCACGTCACAATTCTTTGGTCTGAATGGGGCTTAATGAACCAAAGTAAATATGATACTGTAGAAGAAAGATTAACTCATGAAATGTGATGAATTTCTGACCATGACGTATGTACCTTTTACATAACTCTACCACACTTGTTATAAACATTGTTACATGTCTTACTGCTGTCTAAGATCCTTTTTCTGTTCAGATAAAAGCCATTTTCCCTTCTAGACCTGTAGTGCACCTTTATCATATTCTAATTTTATAAGCTGACAATCAGGTATTCGTGCGGAAAGAACTCTTCAATAGAAACTAATTTTGAAAGATTATCTATTAAAGTTTGGTAAAATGATTTGATATAAAAAGCGACCTACATGTGGTATTACTTTTTCTATATCTAGTTTTGTGCTTTAAGGGGCCAGAACTATTACTCAGCAGCCTTGATTATTAGTGATGAGGTCATTAGTGTCAGCTAAGCAGCTGATTAGAACGATAAATGTTTAACCCGGGTTCATTTCATACTATGATGTCATCCTCCCGTCACTGTATTGATTGCTGTGGCTGGGGTGCGGCCTGGCCAATCAGTCCTAATAAAACCACCAGGTAAATGTCTGTGTGTGTGTGTGTGTGTGTGTGTGTGTGTGTGTGTGTGTGTGCGCACATGTTTATGTCTAGAAGAAACAAAGATAAGGATAGTAAGACAGGGAGAATTAGATTGTCACCGATAACTCTGTCTCATTCAGGCCTATGCATACACAACAAATGCTCTGTACACGCACGCACACACACACACTTACACACACACACACACACACACACACACACACACACACGCACACACACACATACTCAGGGATAAACACAGCACACAGGAATAGTGTGGCTATGCCAGAGTGTTTAGGCCAGTCGATAGGTAATCAGCTTGGCGGGTATGTAACAGTAGTAATTCCCTCCTACCCACTACTCGCCTTCTGTGGGAATTAGAGAGGGGCTGTCAGATTTCACAGCAAATTGGAATCCTTGCACACAAACACACACACACAACACACAAAATGGCAGAGGGAAGGCATTGGTGCAGGGTTGAATGAGTCACATAGGACTAGGTGGAAATTAAATTTTCCTTGAATGAGAGTACTGTATGCGCAGTCAGTAACAGACACATGCACACACAAATGCATACAAGTATTTGTAGTTCAGACTTCATCTCCAGCCTGAGATGAAAAGAGAATTTGCTTGCTGTAAAAGTCGGTTGTGATAGATTGGTAAAAGCAACCTCACATTATGTGAACATCTGATGTCTTTTAAAAAAAAAGAAAGAAAGAAAGGGAATTAGAGAAATGAAAAAGGCCATTGATTTAAACTGACACCAGACAAACCAATGGATAAGAAAGGATAGTGCTTATTAAGTATTAATGTACAAGTTGTCATTTAAGGTTTATCTCTGTTGTGTCTGCGCAGTCCGACCTCCCACCACACCTCCCTGAATCGCCTCCCTTTCGTCTCTTATTCGCCTTCTCCTTCTTTCTTTATCTACCTTCTCCTCCACTCAAATAGGTTGCTCTAGTGACACAAGTTAAACCTCAGTGCCTGTCTGTGTGATGAATGGATCAGTGGAGGGTTGGGAGGTACAGTAGGGGAGGAAAAGGTCACAGTGTTTCCTGAATCAAAACCTCTAGTGTTTGACCACGGTGAGGGCTGGTGTTGATCTTCAAGGTGTGTCCTGTAACTGACATCACATGGTTGGCTGGCTGGAACAACATGATGGGGATTTAGTATTTGTAGGGCCGAGAGAGAAGGTCACACCAGGTGTTACATGAGCTAAGGGAGTCACTGACAATTATCAGGTCATTTCCTGTTTCCTGCATGTAAGAGGCAGAGAGCCAAAGGCAGGGCCACTGGTAGCCTGTAATAACATCCTGACTGATTCATGTAGTAATACATAATGCGTGTCTTTCTGTCTTTTCCTGTTATATTTTTCTTGCTCAACTTGTCTCTTGCCTGAACAAATGATGAACGGCAATAATGATTAGATTCAAACTGAAAAATCTTTTCTTCCAACCCTTTTTTTGTAACTCAAACAACTAGGGCAGTGTGGCTTTAGGGATGGCAAAGTCGGTCTGTCGGCGCACTACTTTCAGCCAGATTAAAAGATCCCATCAACTATTGACTAGATTGCCATGATATTATGTACAGACATTAACGGTCCCCAGAGGATGAATCCAACATGACACGTTGACATGTTTGGCTTTAAGTGAAATGCATCAATAACAGTCGGGTGGATCCCATTTTGTACAGCCATTCATGTACTCCTCAGGAGGAATTGTAACCTGCGAAGCATGCTGCCATGAGCATTTATCACAAAGCTCCGCTACGCCTTAGTACAGCCTTACATAGGAGCAAGTATGGCTGTATACACTTGTTTTCATTATGGGTTCATTTGTTGTTCTTTTTTGATTAAAGAATTTATCACACAGTCTTTAAACTGTTGGTAAGAAAATGAACAATTTCTATCAATTTTCCATACTCTAAGATAATGTTGTCAAAATCCTTACGATTTTCATTGATGCTATAAAACAGAGAAGAGCAATGAATAGTTTCATTTGAGAGGCTTAAACCAGCAATAGAAAATCAATTTCCTTTGATATTTGGCTTAAATGGTTACATAAATACACACACTCACACACACACACACACACACACACACACACACACACACACACACACAACTGTAGCATGCAGAGTTAGATGTACGCCTTCAAAGATGACCTCTAATTAAAGCTGTTTGCCTGCTTGCTCCCACAGTGCATCTTGTTTCTTTATTTAAGGGATGTGGTTGCATTATTGTAGAAACCTGCCGAGTGGCTGTCCAATTGTGGTCCAGTCTTTTATCTCTCCCACTCTCTATTTTCCCTTGTGGCTGCTCATCATACTCTTTTCTTTTCTCGCTCTCCCCCCCTTGAGTAATTCTTCATTATTATGTATATGTATACATATCTGTGCAAAACGTACCCAGGCGAAAAAGGCGTTAATGTCACCTCAACAAACACAAAAATTCACCATTGTGAAATATGGTGAAAACTTTAAGTGTAAATTGGGTAAGAAACTCAAACTGCAAGTTAGCTCTTTTACTCTCACTATTTCTTACTTGGACAACTCTCCCTCCTTTCCTGTGCCTCCCTTTATTCTCCTGTTTCCCTCGTCACACTGCATTCCTTATACTGACCTCTCCATTCCATCATGCTTGTTTGTTATTCGCTGCTCATTAGATGTACGTAGGTACAGATTACATGGTCCATCTACAGTAAATGAAAAGCCATAAGATGGACCAGGAAGAAGATTGTGGTTGAGAAAATGGTAAAGGGTGGGAGGGTGATGTTGTTGGAGAAGGATGGGGATAATTATTGAAAGAGGAAAACAGAAGGAAAGGTTAGACATGCAAACATTAGATGCAAGAGGGAGTTTAGGAAAAACACAGTGAGAGGAAGAAGAAGCGGGTATTGTGGAAAGCTAAACTGTCTACTTTAGCTGGGAGTAGATAATCACTCCTTCATAGATCCTTGGGGATGGATGAATACAACTGTGGGGACTGATAAAAACAAAGAGGGGAGACCTCTTTGCAGACCTGAACTGCTATTATAGCTGCCTTAAACTGAGTTGAACCAATGTCAAGATAAGCTGTATTAGGCCAATTTGACTAGCCACAGTCAAAGGAAGGGCTCCCTTTGCTTCAAATCTTCATTTAAAAATAAAAGTTTCTAGTCCATGCTGATAACTGGCAAACTCCACCTGCGGAAGAAGATAGTGTGATACGGTTGAAAGCGCCACGGCCTGGTTGTAAGATTTTGTTAACTACTTTTTCCTTCATCAGGATTGAGGGACATACCGTGACTCTTGTATTAAATTAGTACTGGATGCAATGCTGCCATTATAGTACAAGTTATTCCACCATCCATCCATTTTTTTGTTGTGTATTTGTCTGTTTATGTTATAATTCGAGAATGTAATAACATTTGATGTACACTATAGTAAAAGCATTGATGGGGCCTAAGCAATGGGGGACAAAGCAAAGTAGTGAGAGAGGTGGGTTAATGCTGCCTTTTACAGCCTCGGACTTTGCATTCACTAACTGTTTAGAAACAGCCTTCACATCGCCTACAGTGAGATACAGATCGTACTCAGTAGACTATCAAGCTGATAAGGGAGCACACAGCCACATGATAAAGAACCTGCTCAAGAATGCTGATGTACTTGACATGGCAGATAAATGGCAAGAAATAAGTTTGTGTGTGTGTGTGTGTGTGTCTGACTCAGTGTTTGTGTGTTTGACGTTTTTTGGAGGTTAATATACGTCTGGTGTAACGAGAAGGAAATTGCTTTATGCGGCTAAGCCCTCTGGCTAGAGCATCATAGTTATGATGAACAAGAGTTTTACAAAGCCTTCAGTTAAAAGACTGACACACACACACACACACACACACACACACACAAGCGCATGCACAAGCGCATGCACGAATGTGGTGACACTTAAGTGCAGCCTTGTCTTCTTATGATATCCACACATGCACTCACAATGCAGGCATACATTAAATGGAGCCACCCTCTATCATTTTGTGTTTAGACAATGAGTATGTATTTGGTGTGTGTGTGTGTGTGTGTGTGTGTGTGTGTGTGTGTGATTATATGAGTGGAGCTGTCACAGAGCAGATTGTCCCATTTCTCATCATGGCGTGGTCGTAGGGTCAGGGGGGACGGAGGGTGGGTGTGGGCGGCTTGATGTCTCTGCTGATAAAAAACCCTGTCAACTGGAGACAGGACCTGTCACTACGCATGTGTGTGTGTGTTTGTGTGTGTGTGTGAGACAGAAAGACTCAGATAAGTGCCTGTGTCTCTCAGGCAGTCAGGACTGTGAGGGCCTGATTGAAAGCAGTCGAAAAGGTCAAAGTCAAGAGTCAGATCAAAGGAGCTGAGAAGTAGCTGTTTAGTGATTGAGGTTTGGCCATAAAGATGTGTCTGTAAACACACGCACGCACACACACACACACACACACACACACACACACACACACACACACAGACGTGTGTATACACCCTATAACGTATTTCAGGGATCAATAGTATCAGGGACAATGCTGTAAGTCAGTGTAACAATAATGAATGTTCCAATTAGGCTGCACTCAGCGATACATCCTCACTGGGCTTGTGTGTGTGCGTGCACCGGTGTGGTGTTTGTGTTTGTTTGAGTGGTTAAACGTGTTTGTGAGATGTATCTCTACTGTACAATCTATCTCTGTCTTGCCTGCACTCCAACATTCTCAGTAAGATTGCAGCTTATTACCTGTCCCTGCCGTGCTGTCCCGTGGGGCGGCCATGGGATATTGCTGCTCAGGGAGCTGCTGTGTGTAGGTCAGAGAAGTGTTGGCCTTTTTCTAACGCGGTGGACACACAAGTCCGACCTACAGCTGCATGATGATGGCAAAATGTGCTTCTCTTTTGCTTAGTGTTGTTTTTGTAATTGATTTGCCAGACAGAAGAATTTTATTCCACATTATTTCTCAACTTTTTTATTTATCAACTTCAATTTTTTTTTACAATCGAGCGAGTCTGTTCATGGTTCATGTGCGAGAAATTCCTGTCACCTAAATTTTAAAGATGTACTGCTTTTCTTTGACTTGTCTGATAGGAAATATGGATTATTGTATGTAGATGGAGCTCGCGGACTTGTCGACAAACATGACGCCTTCAGGTCGAAGGAAGCGACGCTGCTGTATGGGCCTACTTATTCTTCTGTAGTGTCTTTGTGGAGTCTTTGTAGCTTACAGACTGCATTTACACTAGACCTTTTTGGGATCTCTTCGGTGCAAACCAGAACACCCACAGGTTACTGATTGCATGCATTTACATCTTGCATTAACATGCCTTTGTGCCTTATCCAGATAAGATATGCAGTACTAGATTTCATGTTAACACCTGGTGTAAATGGGGTCTAAATATAAGCACTAAATGTAAGCTACACGCCCTCCAACCTGCTGCAGAAACAACAACCTTTGTCTCTCTTTGACATATCCCCTTGCAGTCCTCCATGTGTGAATGAATAGTGTTGAAGTTTTTGTGAATCTTGCTGAGGAAAAGTAATCATTTTGGGAGGTGCTGAATTTGTCTGGCTCTTGTGCAAAATGAAAATGTTGTCCCTGTCACCAAAGCTATGCCTTTAGCACCCACACAGCACTAGAGTGATTGGGACATGCCTGCTGTATATGCCACTGCCTGCTGAAAAGATCTCAGGAGAGATGGTTTGTTAAAAGTTTTAGCACTGCATTGGCTGTGCGACTCCCTCTGCTCTGTGACTCCAGATCAGGTGTTGTTGTGTTGTTTCTACACGGAAGGTAGAATTACATGACTTGGCCATGAATGTCTGTTTTTCACATCTCAAATAGCGTGTGTATAAACCTTTCTCAGACCAATTTGACCTCTCTGAAAGAAAGTTGCAGCCATGAGCAGTTCAACATCCGATTATCAGGATTTGGTCCTCTTACTTCTTCAACAGGAGGTCCGGGACCCCTGTGGGGTCCTAGGAGTCACTGCAAATCATTGTTAACTTTCTTTACTTTTGTTAAACTGTCTTTACGTGAATCCAACCTATTATTAGCAAATTTAAATCCCCTGCAGTGATCTGCTAACTGGCCTATAGGTAGGCTGGTCCCTTAGGCCATCCACAGATACAGTTCATCCTAAGGAATCACTGTGCCACATGTATGTCTAACATTAAAACGAGGATTTATAAAATCAAGCTTACAATTATTAATTTCATAGCTTAGTATTCTATGCAACAAAAAAGGTATTTTATAAAGACTAGTCTGCCCTACATGTATTGTAGGGCCAGTTCAATATGCCACTTTATTTTATACAATATTTAATGGCGTCCCTTCTCCTTCTCTCTTTTAGTTAAGGGGTCCTTAGTTTATAAAATGTTGAAGACGCCTGCTCTAATGAATACATATACATTAGATTAAAAGTCAAAGTCTCCTGTCCATCACAATCCAAAAGTACAATTTGTTACATTTATATGACCATATAAGATCATGCACATTTAATTGCTGGTTTAACAGATTTTAGGACTTTTATGCTGTGTTTGATGACCCATCACTCAACACTAGTCTATTACGAGAGAACAATCAGGACTCAGGATTTTTGAAGGGTTTATTTAAGATTGTTTGTAAGTATGCATTTTAGGAACTTTGCATGACGGGATAATGGAATAACATGCAGCCTTTCACAGTAATTAGCAGAGATGGGACAACCTACTGTGCTGCATAAATCATTTACTTGTACCATGAGTACCTGAGAAGGTACACTTTTTGGTTTATTATGTACTTGAGGTGTCATATGGCTTTAATTATAAATGATAATGCTTGTTAGACAACCTTTAAAAACAAGTGTTAAATATTCAGAAGATGTTTGTACATGATGTGCAGTAAAGTATCTAAGTTATAATGTATTTCATCAGCACACAGTTTGGTATGCTAATGAAATAACCTGCGTACATACAGTACATTTTCAGGGCTTTTGTCCAAGGACACGTTGTTTAGACTTCCTGGATGATCACAACTGTTATATTAAAATTAATATTTTAATGTTTGCCTTGCAGATGTGCTTTAAGTCAAATAGCAAATATGGAAATTTTGTACAAGGCCAGTCTAGCATAATTTCTGAGAATTATTTTGGGCAGTTCCTTTTTTGTAGGATTTCTCTTCAAAAGTTGGACTCAATCAAAGCCTGTAAAGCATGATTGCTCCCATGAGGTTTGAAGTAGTTAACTCATATTATAGAAGGGGGGGAGAGTTTGCTGAACATTCACAGTGTTCCCAGTTTTGCTTTAGGTGTTAGGTTTTAATATGCAAAAAAACCACATTATGAGCCAATAGTCACTCTCCACAGTGAGGAAACTGCCGCAGAGCCCCAGCCAGGGAGAGAGACTGCATAGTAAGGAGGACTAGCTGCCAGCCCCCCACCCCCCACCCCCGCTGATTAGCTTGATTAATTAGACTGAGACTTTATCAAAGTGATATTTGGAGTTTGTATGCAAAGAGGCCCCCAGTAACGATAGCAGTTGTCATTGCGCCTGTTTGCTTTGCTCTGTTGAATGGGAACGTGTGTCCAAACGTTTGACTGGTACTGTTCTACAGCCCTTTTAAAAAAAGGATCATTTTACTTTTAAGTCTTGATTTGTCAACATCACTGTTTAACAAAATAAGTGTCGCTTTGAGATGTTGTTTTCTTTTTAAATCAGAGTTTTGGCTGTCATAGCTAGCTGGTGGAGGGGCTTTTTTTTTAATAAACACTCATTGACTCCTCTTTTCAAATCACAAGAAAAACCTTCTTTTTTTCAGCTATGCCAAGCTTGGCAGTGGTGGAATATATCCAAATACAAGTTACTTGAGTACAATTTTAAGGGTATGTTTTCTTTACCTTAGTGGTATTTCCATTTTATGCTATTTTATATAATAAGTTCTGGTCCTCAACAATTTGGAAGCTAGTACTATACCCTTATCTGACCACTTTAGTTACTGTACTAGTGACTTTGCGGATTAAGATTATTAAAGTAAAATTTAAATCAACAAATAGAATATGAAATGATCATATTATGACCAAGCTCACGGTAAAAATGTAAAGTACCGGCTGCAACATTAAAGTGATGTACACATCAATGCATCAGTAATTATAATGCAGTGATACAGTATAAAGTATAATTGACCATTCTGCATGAGTACATTCACTTCTTGTACTTTAAGTCTATTTGAATGTAATACTTCTGTACTTTTACTTAAAGCGCTCATATTATGCTCATTTTCAGGTTTATAATTTTATTTTGAGGTTGTACCAGAATACGTTTACATGGTTTCATTTTCTAAAAACACCATATTTTTGTTGAACTGCACATTGCTGCAGATCCTCTTTTCATCTTTTCATTGTGTTTAGGTCTCTGTTTTAACTAAAGAGTGAAAAATGTCACTTCTTTATTATCTATGTTGGGAGCTGCAAATGTGCAGTAGCTAGGTAAGATCACATCAGCTAGAGAACTCTTTCTCCACCTTTGGTCAGTACAAGGCAGGATTAGCTGGGAGACTTCTTTTAAACGAGAGGCACTTGTGGAATACCTGCAGAACAGGGACATGGAAGTAGTTTGTTTTGCAGTTGAGTACGAGCTAGCATGTGCTACGGTTAGCCACCTCGTCTCGGCTAGTGACGTAGAAAGCGGTGCAGATTTTGAACAGCTCACCCTGAGACTGAAGGCAGAGGACATTCAGAAACCTGTATCTCAATCTAAACAGAATGGATGTTTTTTTCTCCAAGTTTGTATGTGTAAAGAAGCACAAAATAACACCTCAAATCCCAGATTTTTCCCAGATAGGTCAAACTCACACGTCTTGGTTTCCTCTTTATTATGGCCACAAAAGCTTAAGCCCCACGAGCAATCTTTGCCAAAAAACAGCATCGTTATATCATTACACACAAACCCCAGAACACATGCAGTGTGCTTGTGTGTTTGCGAGCTGAAAGAGAGTAATGTTGTATGTTTTCATTTATCAAGTTTGTTAATCATGCGTGCAGATAAGCCTTTCAGACAGACTGGCAGATGGGCCGCGTGTGAAATTACTTTTTTCGTTTGCTTTCCAGTAACTTCATATAATACACACACACACACACACACACACACACACAATTACTCTCTCTCCCAGACACATATCGCTTTACTCTCTCACCCTTTATGTTCAATCAATCTCGCCCTGTCTCTCCCTACCGGCAGCCAGTAGTGAAGCTGATGGTGTTAAGGCCATTTTCTGTGAATCAGAGCATTGTTGTGTCTTTCCCATTAGCTATTCATGAGCTCTCCTGGCTCAGGTCTGTATACCTGGATTGGTGCGGGGTGCGTTCAGGAGATGCAGTGGCTGACTGAATGTGGATTAACGAGAGTGTCACCTTTAATACAGGCATGTGACGTGACCAGGAGAGGGAGAGAGCGGGAGAGGGAGACAAAACGCTTGTTTATCTCATCAACAGACTAAAGGAAAAGCAGGTCTTGACCTGCACCAATTTGTTTTGTACAGCTGAAACAGAAGATAGATTAGCTGGGTCTGTGGATGTGTCTCAGTGTTAAACATTTTCTAGCAAGGTACTGTGTGCACTTGTTGATATTCCTGCACTTGTGCTGGGCCTGTACAGTATTTCTCAGCACGCACCTTTTGTCATCATAACCATAAAGACAGGTATAATAAAAGGAAAAAAATCAGGAGAAATTGAAATGAAGGAGTGAATGAAGAAAGTGCTGACTGCATGATGAATGCATGATGGAATCATCGGCCCACAATGCTAAATGACAGCATGAGAAAGGAAAGACTGAGACAGAGGAGAGGGACAGGGTGAGCTGGAGATGATGGGGCAGCACGCTTAGGTGGAGAAGCAAAAACAAGTGAGGTGGCATTTAATAAAAGGAGAAGGAAAGTGAGTAAATGAGGAGAGAGATGGTGTACTGGATGTACTCACCTGAAATCACTCGTCTTGTTTTTATTTGTAGCTAAACTGAGCTGGACTATAAAGGACAAGAAATACAACGAATACTGTGTTTCTATATTATTTTTCTTTAGTATCTCACTTATGTATTTTAAATCCACAAGCTTGCATATGGACTGCAAGATACTTCCAGAATCTACAACATAGATTTGCTGTTTCCGCACACCCACATAAATATACATGCTCGCACGCACGCACACACGCACGCATGAACGCGCACGCACACACACACACACACACACACACACACACACATATCCCCACATTGACTTACAAATGGCAAGAAGAGTCAAGGAGATGAAACTGAACTTTGAATTCCTGACTAGCTTTGAAGTTTTCAAACGTCTCTCTCTTTCTGCCTTTCTTGTCCCTTACCAGAGATGGGAAGTAACGAAGTATAAATACTTTGTCACTGTAGTCAAGTACAGTCTTCTGCTATTTATACTTTTTTTGTGGCAAATTTTTACTTTTAAATTTTAACACAAATAGCAGTACTTTCTGCTCCTTACATTTTGCAATGTTGGCTTGTTACTTTAGTTTTGTACAAGAGGTTGTCATGTAGGATAGCGTGGACACACGTCTCACACTGCGAGCGCGCCTTAGAGTGAATAAAGTGAGAGAAAAAGATAGAGAAATAGATAATCAGTTGAGATTGTGTGTGTGCGTCTTTGAGAACAGTAATTCGTATAACTTATATTGTCAGTTAATTTAAGCCTGGTGTTGTTGTATAGTTCTTGAAAATTTAAAAGTAAGTTAGCCAGGGATTTTGCTGTTTGTGTTCTTCACCTTTTAGCCAGGTTGTGCATTGATTGATTCTAATAAAGCATCAAAAGAGAGAAGTTGTTTCCGTCCGTGTTCTAACAGACACACCTGGGCCGAAGCTGGAAACCAGAGTCAGCTTTAAATACAATCCTAATCTAGTCCTCACTAACAAGGTTCAAGTCATTTCACTGGAGTAGAGCCCGACCAATATTATCGGCCAATATTAGGCATTCCTCGAACTATTGGTATCTGCATTAATAATGGCCGATTAAAAATAATAAAACATTTAAATATTCATTCATCAGAATGATAAATAAATGACTCTGATAAATGAATAAAACGGACAGTCAACCATGTTATGAGTGTTGGTGTTGCATAGTTTGTCCACCAGAGGGTGCTCTACTACGTCCCTGTTAGCAACAATCTGATTTTGTTTTTCAAAGGACTTTAAGTTTCATATCTTAAATTTATATTTTTATACATTTTATTTATCATTTATTTAAATTTGTGGCAAATTATTGTGGCTTGATGGTGGTAACATTAGCACATAGTATGGATGGCGACATGATTTAAAATGAAGAAAACACATCCTAGCGATTCGGCAGACAAGCAGCGAGACATTCCCGATCATCCTCGACCTTATCTGAGAGAGATGTTTAGGCATCAGGACTGACTCCTGGCAAATGTGCTGCGTAACTCTAAAAGTAGGGTGACTTTTTTAATTAATGTCCGTTTAGCAATTCATATTTCATCCTTTATTTTCTTTCCAAAAGCCATATTTGAGCACACACATATACATGTAGATTCCTTGAAATGTAAAGGGGAAGATTAAAAAAGAGAAACTGGATCTGTTAATTCTCACAGATTTACAACTGAATTCATATGTTGCTACTCAGTCAGAATCTTATTAACCTAAAGTGACAGTCTCTGTCACAATAATCATATATGTGATGGTTTAGGCCTGTTGGCAGACATCCATTTAAAATGTAGGCAACAGCATATAAAGAGCCTTTGTTCCATATATCTGAAGTTTCTCAGTGTAGTAACATTCATGTGGTTCAGGTAGCTTTGCATACAAATTCATTTTCACTTTTCCTTTTTATACTTCAAGTAAATTTCCAAGCCTGTACTTTGTTACTTTTACTTGAGTAAAGAAGTTAAATCAGTATTTCTACTTTTACCAGAGTATTTTTTAACAAAATGATCTGTTGTACGACTTGAGTACGAGAAGTGAATACTTTTGCCATCGATGTCCCTCACCCATAATGTGCTTGAGAGAGAGTTGGAGTGCAGTATATGCTATTCTCCAAGGGGTAAGCTTTTGTAATTGTAAAAGATCACAACTCCAGCTTTCTCTCCGACCATTTTATGACCATTTCCCGGGGTGACCACATCCTTTGTGATGTTGTGTGTGTAGTTAACTGAGACACTTGTGTACTGTATGTGTACAGATCCATGGTCAAGCTGTTTTAAAAGGTGTTTAAAACAGACACGTGTGGAATAATGTAAGGGTGCTCCGATCAGGATTTTTGGGGCCGATCACCGATTGTTGAAAGCAGTATTGGTTGATAGCGATCACAGATCACCAGTTACTAGGTCTACTGGAAACCTTCTATTCATCATGTCATATACGTATCATATTTTAATTTTAATAGTCTTAACAACAATGTATATGCGTTAAAATTAACAGAAGATAATGTATTCTAAATTGTCAACTTCTTACTTTTCCTATTTTATTCTTTTAGCTCCTTTAAATCTAGACATATTTAAAGTGCACAGAATGAAAAAAAACTTCACATCTCTTGGGATTTCAAGAACTGTAGCTTAACAGAACCACAGCTGCACTGTCATGAGGTCTTCTGCATCATGATTCAATGAGAAAGACAGAAGAGGAATAGAGACTAGTTGAGCCATACCTCCTGCAGCTTATCTGTTAAGCATCAGTGCCAGACTTTGCTTTAGAAATATACTGTAAGCATTCTGCATTTTTGGCAGACAGCTTGTTCCTCTTCTCACCTACAATATTCTTTGCTGTGCTAAAAAGTTGCTCGCTATCTACACTTGTGCGTTGCGCACAGAGGTAGGCTTGTGCTGCTTGTGCAATGGGTACATCCTGTTGTAGCCTCTTAATCGGCTGGCCAAGTTGCTTCTGAATATTTTGAAGTCGTGAGTAGGCAAGCTGGGAATGTTTGAAATGACAGACGATGCGTCTTCCACAGGCTGTTATGTCAGTGATGCTGCGTAATAGTCTGTGGAATTATGAAACTCGGTTGGCAATGGTAAGCTGCAGTGGATGAGCCATGCCCAGCAGGCTGGGTAGATCTACATCCCTCATGGCCTTTACCATGTTCTTGGCATTATTACCATGTTCTTGGCCGTTAGAATAACGTGCACTTTTTCCTTTGGGATTCCCCATGCGCGAAACATGTAGCTGAATGCGGCAGCAAGAGACATACATGGGACATACATTTGAACCACTTCCAAAGCTGATTGATGTGATGTTGTCCTTCATAAGGGTGTCAACATGTGCAAACACTGTTTGGTGTAACTGCGGCAGGCAAACATCAGTGAAATATTTACACCCTGGCGGAGTGTAGCGTGAATCCATGCAAGACGTGAGTCGCCGGAACCCTTTGTCTCCCACAATTGACAGCGGCTGGTGATCGAGGCATATGAATTCCATTATTTTGGCTGATATTTTCTTTTTTTCTTGCTGTCATTACTGTAGGGTTGCTGTCGTTGCAATGTCTCTGTTACAGACAGCTGAGTGAGTGGCGCCGGGGCTGCTACACGACCCCGCTCTCTCTCTGCCTTAGCGCTAGCTAACTTTGAAGACTCCTCGTATTCCTTTCCGTGACTACCCTTCAAATGTCTGATTAGGTTGGTGGTGTTGAAATGTCTTTGGAGCTTTCTGCCTTGTGGAATTTCCTAGGTACACGTGTTGTAAGTATGTAGGGAGGCCGCCCTTTTAGTAGTATGAGTAGTGCGTCATCGGCCCGTCTGATCGGCCTATATGGAGACAACGATCAAACTATTTATCTTTATCGTTTTTGTCGATCAGTGACTTATCAATCGGAGCACCCTTAGAATAATGTTTATTCTAACCCATTCAAACACAAGAAGAAGCATAATCGATCATTGTCCAAAGATTGAGGAGAATTCTAACACGATTTGGAAATTAACAAGAGAAGAAGTCATTGTGTATTCATATTTCTTCTGTGTTATTTTAGTCCAGTGAATCACAAACTCATTATACACACACAGACACAGATTCAAAGTGTGTTTCAGTATCTACCCTGACATGAACGCAGGTTATACTGAGTTTGAATGAGTTGTCCTGTCTCTTTGCATTATGTGCTGATGCTTGTTTTGTTGTCTGTCTGCAAGTGGTATTGTGTAATGTGTTTTTCGTTTTTCTCTTGAGCCCAGGCCAAGAGTGTGTTACCCCGGAAAGGCTCATATTCCCCACTGGAATTAACTCATGCAGGCTTGTGTGGCTCAGTATTTTGGGCCTGCAATTTTCTAGATATCAGTAGAACACTGCAGGTAGCTAGAAGCATGTGGTATGCCTGCTGTTAAAAGAAATTCAGTCATGCATTATCCTTACTTGATGAAGAGAAAGTAATGACTGACTCGCCCGTCATTCCACTTGTTAAACAAGAGACAACTACTGCTATAAATGACTTTTTGGTGAATTTGTAAAAAATATACAGTACCTGCAAACAAGGGCATCTTAAGTTTGCCTCAAAGAATATTTGTGACTGCCAGATAATTAAAAAAACTTTTTTAACAATCACTGCTTTAAACCACCCTCATACATTTTCACCTAAAAGAAATCTAAAAATACACACTCCATCAGCTCACCGACACGCTGAGAAATTAAAAGCTAAACGATGACTCATTCGGCGAACAATGAGCACATTCCTCAAACACTTCCATGTCTGTGCTGTCTTAGTCATTATAAGTTGACTTTTTTGCTATTACTGGAAACATCTGCGCTGAGAAAGGTACAGTATGTGTCTGACCTCCTATAAATGTGCATAAGCTCTCGCATACATGTAAAAACATGGAAGAAGTAAACACTCTAAAGAAAGTCATATTGTATCTTGGCAAGGACATTTGTCGGTGTTATTGAATTAATTTGAGTCCGTAACAGAAACGTTTACCAAGACGGAGTCTGCCCTTCAAATGCTGTGTCACTCAGCTGCCCTTGTCTGTGGAGGGAGGGAGGGAAGGCAAAGGGGTGTTTTTTTTTTGGGGGGGGGGGGGGGGGGGGGGGGGGGGGGGGGGACATGGTGTGTCTTGCAGTTGGTGGCAGATGTTGTCACTGTGAAAAGGACTAAAACATCCACATTTGCACACACAAACTTGGTTTACTGAGCATATGGATTCATGCAAAGTCTGGCATAGGCATGACATGCACGCCTGTGCGCGTGCGAGCACAGGCACTCACACTCACACTCACACACACACACACACACACACACACACACACATTCTGTGCCTCCCAGGTACCAGACAAAAACAAACAAGTCAGAACGTGGAAGGAAATGGGCAGAGGGACAATGACAATGAATGAGTTATTAGAAGTATGAGAAGTGAAACTTGAAGCCAACAAGTTTTTTCGCGCCCCCAAAGGTAACAGGTAAATGGCATAGCCAGTGGACATAACATGCAGTCCTTTTGAATAGAGAGCTATGCATAAGTCCAACTCAAAATCAATGCTCCATCAATGCTCCAGGGGTAGAGATGAAAAGAGGATAGAGGTGAAAACGGGGCAGGGCTGGTGGAGAGTGATGAAGGCAGATTTATAAATGACTGGAAAGGAACATGAAAGAGTGAAGACTGCGGGACAAAGTTCAGAGTGTATGGCGAGGATGGACACAGGAGACGTACTTTTGGTTCTCGCTTTAATTTTTATTTTGGCACCAGTATAAATGAGCAGAGCAAAATTACTCATCTCTAGTACTGACGTCAGTGTGTCCCTTTGGGGTCGATTCCACAGTCTCCAGATATAGTTCCTTTTTGGGTCGATGTCAGACAGGCAGAACCGTGCATGTCCAGGTGTAAAGGTATGCTTTGAACTCACTCTGTATACGTGTTGTCAATGACAAATGATCTTGTCCATCTTGATTCATAATATTTTTAATTCTTTTTTCCCCTGGATTTGGACAGTGGATTTGGACAGTCACATGCATTAAATTAGGAAGAGATGTGAAACCACTTAGTAGTCAGGATGCATTGTATGAAGCTAATAGCCTAAAATATTTAGGGCACCTGTCCAAAATGTCCCAAAGGTGAAACAGCCTCTTAGTATGATGTCTCTTTCTCAGGTGATGTGAAGCTAACCCCTCACATGTGACCCCAGTGACTTGTGTGACATTTTGGTCTAAATGACAAGCAGAGGTTTAGATGGGACTAGTCTTGCTTTGCAAGACCCTCCTCCAAAGCGTCCTGGAAGAAGGTCTGGCAGAGGGCTGGCTACAGACTGAGCCTCAGGATCACTGTACAACTGGCTGTTTTTTGGATGCTCCAGCTTCCTTACATTCAATTTTGCTGCTCCCTCTACGCACCCCCTCCCCCTCCCTCACTTCTCACCTGCACTTTGCTTAGATCACCTTCTCCCTCTCCCACGTCCTCCTGCTGCTCCCTTCCCTCTTAACCTCTGTCTGGTCTGCCGGGGTGATCGCGGTGATATTCTGGGTGCCGCGGTTTTGATCTCCGCCTTCAATAATGAATGAAAGGATACGATTCGTCAATCACTTCAAAACCACGTAGCCCACAATACCCAAGGTCAGGACAGTGGCAGCTGTCACAGGGGATGATGACTAGCACAGACAGATTTGTGTGTGTGTGTGTGTGTGTGTGTGTGTGTGTGTGTGTGTGTGTGTGTGTGTGTGTGTGTGTGTGTGTGTG
>NC_048408.1:24492968-24508627 GCF_013103735.1 Etheostoma cragini
TGGTGTTGTGATCTTGTACGACAGATTCAGGAACAAACTGGTAATGCCCCACCCACCAAGTGGAGCAAGTGGAGCGCACACCACTCCACACTGTCCTCCTCTGTTGTCCTATTTTACATCTTTTCAGTAAACCAATCATTGTGTGTGTGTCTGTAAACACAAGTTTGTTTCCTACCTGCAAAAATACTTTTTTTTTTTACTGTTACTTGTGTATCTAGCTTTTTTCAGAGAGAGAGGAGGCTGCCATCTCAGTGGCTGGTATTCATTTCACTTCCTCCCTACTCGCCCATTCACCTCCTCTCTCCTCCTGTCTGCCTGCTCATCAGGAGATAGGAGCTGACAGTTGATTGTGTGTGTGTGTGTGTGTGTGTGTGTGTGTGTGTGTGTGTGTGTGTGTGTGTGTGTGTGTGTGCACGTGCGAGTGCGAGTGCGCGTGTGTGTCTAAGCAGATGTACCCTGCAGTGTGGCCCAACTCTTAAATGTCACTGATCACAGTCTCTTCCACCTGATTATCCCCACCCCCATATCACCCCTCCATCTCCCACTCCTCTGCAGCAGCCCTTCTGCCCCATTTACCCCCCTCTTTCCATGGACCTGCTTATGCATCCACAACATAGCTCTGCTGCAACTCACTAAAACATGCAAGGTTTAAGAAGTACACACAACACACACACACACACACACACACCCACACTTATACTTGCAATGACATAATGTTCTGTTTTGTACTAAAGCCGGTTATTGCACATCAATTGCAGTTAAATTTTGGTACATATTAAATATTGACATTTTAACTAGATTTCTGGTACTCTCTCTCTCTCACACACACACACACACACACACACACACACACTCAATCACACTCACACACACATTTACACATATACATGCACACGCAGTTACACTGACATTCTTAAATGGCCTGAGAAAGCAATACATTGACATTTTAAAACGACTGCTCATTTACAGATGTGGTTAACATCTTGATTATGCTTACTCCAAAGAGAATTTCAGAGGGACCAAACACACACAAAATTGGAAAATGGCCAAAGTCAATATAATAAGTTATTAATTGGACACTTTTTTCCCCTTTCACCTGTTACCGTACGTCAATCGAGCACGACAAAAGCTTTAGTTTTAGCTCAACCTGTTTTCCAAATGTGTGTCAACCTTTTGAAAAATTACAATAACTCTCAGCACGTTATCCTATCACTCTCTTTGACACAAAGAAACAACCACACTCACAAGCAAAATCAAACCAGTTGACTTGTATTTGCATGTGCGTGCACTGTATGTGTGTTAGGACTGCACAATATGTTTGTTTTTTTATGTGTCACCGCAATATTAACTAAATAATATGTCCCAAAAAGGCAAGACACTGTTTTTTTGTGTTGGCTGACAGAATACTTTAAGTTTTCAAAAGTCAATATTAAATTCAATGTTTAATCTGTTTTATTTGTTTTAAATTCAACAAGCAATTATTGCATTTTAGCAAACATACTGAAAGCAGCAACTGTGTACACCTAAATATCTGTTTATTAATCACAAGTAATATCGTTATTGTGATATTCATCAATGGTATTGCATATTGCATATTTTACTCATATCGTGCAGCCCTATTGTGTGTGCACGTGTGACGGTGGAGGCAACATCTCTCCTGGTCTGGCACATCATGATCAGTCAGTCGTCAGTCACCTCCTCACAGACAGCTGTCAGTCAGGGCGCTGCGATTGGCTGTCTGAGCAGGAAGAGATGTAAGGGGCCTGTTATCCGGTCTTCAGTGAGAGATGCTTTGTGACTTTGTGACTTTTGTGGCTTTTGAGTCTGACATTCAGTATTCAAATAAAGCTTAAAAAGCCACAAGTTAAACCCCTGATCAAAGCTCTACACTCTCATCCTGTTTGCCACACCTACCATTCTGCTACATCTGATAGTGGATGAAGCAGAGGAAACATTTTGTTCTTTCTTGGAAGCTTTTCTGCTGTGGTGTTTGTTGTTCTGGATTCTTGTCCAGACGTTCAGTTCCCCGTCGACTCTCCATTTTACAGTGCAGCTGAGGCCTGTTGGGATCAGTGGGTGAGCTACAGCCTAGTGTGCAGCCGCTTTGATATTATCATCATCAAAGACAGCAGGTCTTTTGCGCCTAACTGTCATCTTGTCTGGTCAGTAGATGCCTTCAGTTATAACTCTGTAATGGATGTGTGAGAGACAGAGAAACAGAGGGAGCCTGCTGCTGTCAGTTGTTTTTCCTTAACGCAGATAACACATAGGGATTGTTAAGGCGATTATAGCCATGATTCAGGTATTATAACTGATCAGACCAAGATCAACTGATTCTATTCCGGTCTGGACCAGCTGGCTTTGACTTCCACAAGGTGAAATCATACAATAAGTGGTGTTAAATGATTCTAATCATTCGTCTTTCGATCCACTTGCTGCCGTCATTCACATTATTTTTACATGTTTGATTTTTACGACTGGAATGGGAATTGTCAAAATCTATTTAAAAGTAAAATGATTTATAAGGGGAAAAAACAGTGCAGGGTGTCATGAGAGAAAATTATATTATAATCCAGTTCATCAGCTCTCAGGTCAGAGCCAAAGCTCACCTGAAATTCCCCTCACTCTTGTGAAGTTCACTCACCTACAGCTCCCTCTGCAGAGTTCTTGTTGGTCATACTCTTACATTTCATCCACATTTAGCAATTCCATAGTGCAATTCCTTAGTTTACTTTTTCTTTTCCCTGCAAGTTTCAAAACGAATTAGCAAGGCAAACTGTTATTGATGTTTATTTCTGTTTTGATAGATCAGTCTCCAGTTGTCTTCCATTGTGTTGATCACTGTTCTTACTCAGCGGTGCATTATGTGCTTCTTTCTGAATGTCAAAACTAAAGTGATCTGTGTATTTAGGTGAAAATAGCTGGGATGCCCACTCATTTTAGGTTGCAGTAATCTTAATTTCTCTCAGCATTGGACAGTAAGTATTCATCACTGCATCTGCTTGTTAAACATTTTAGGTGCAAAACTCATACATTCGTGATGTGCTTTTTCCCGACTTGTTTGAGCTCTTCGAATGGGGAAATGAAGTCTAATTTCCCAGCCTCTCCACTTTACATTGTTCAATTAATTAGCCTCTTTTTCCACCCTCTTTTTCTGACTGGTAGCAACACGCCAAAAACCCAGCTCATAATTCTTCCTCTCGCCTCACACACTGTCAGCCCAATTAAGTTTTTTGAAATGCCTGTTGAAACAAGCGCTGGCAGACTTATTAGATTAAAAAGGAGTAGGACTCATTTTCACCCCATAATCAAATAGTTACCATGAAAAAAAAACTGCCCAGCTATGCAACTTTTACCCTCATAGAGACTTTACTTGTAATAAAAGAGTCTGATTTAGTTATTTTCTCCCCCCTTCATCGTCATGCATCAAAAAGGCAGGGTGAAGAGAGAGAGAGAGAGAGAGTGTGTGTGTGTGTGTGTGTGTGTGTGTGTGTGTGTGAGAGAGAGAGAGAGAGAGAACAAGAGAGAGAGAGAGAGAGAAACATACTATCAGTGAATCAGTATTCATAGACTATAGCCACTTCTGCCAGGCCTGTCTCACAGTAGGGGTTCAGCTCTATGAAGATAAAGTAATTTCTCTGGAGTGATTGACCCTAATTCTGACCTGACACACACATACAAGCCCGTACAGTACACGGCACATACACACACATATCCGATAATTGAGCAGGCACTGTTGGAATGAGGTCCCTGGCTCAGCTTTATTTTTCTGGCATTTTAGGCCTTTATTTATGTAGGATAGCTGAAGACATGAAAGGAGAGAGAGAGGGGGAATGACATGCAGCAAAGGGCATCCAGTAGTGCACTGTATATATATGGAGTAAATGGTGGGCGCCTGCTCTACCAGGTGAGCTACCCAAGCTACCCAGACACCCCCCCGGGCTCAACTTTAGTTTTATCCCTGCACTCTCACTCTCTTATGTCAGTGTTCGTACAATCGTGTACAAGTAAAATTTCAACCTTCCAACACAAACTAAGTCTAACCCGTGCTGTTACTGGTTAGGCAGCACCTTGAACTCATGTCAAGCCCGAGAAAATCTCACGCCACTGCAGCTGTTGCATTAACATTAAGGATTAATTGTGGGATGTTCAATGCGGCACAATGTAAAAATAATAATCGTTACTGGCCCATTTGTAAAGGACAAGTCATTTAGGGCCTAGTTTCCACCGCACTTACACTCACTGTAAAGTGCAGAGAGACAAAGAGGAGAGGAGAGAGAGTAAGAACGTAGTGGGTTATCAGCCCTGGAGCAGTGACCCTGCTCCTCTTCTTCTCCTGTCCTTTCATCCTCATCTCCTCCCTCTTCCCTCTATCACAGCGCTCATCTCCCCGGCAAATTGAATTCCTCCCTAGAATCTGCCTAAGCAGCTTCCTGAGACTGGCCCGGGAGCAGGGACACGCACGTTGTTGTGGCAGGAAAGAGTGTGTGTTTGCATGCACGTCTGCCTCTTGACTCTGCTGTCACATTTGGAGGCCAATCTCTCTGTTAGGCAACATTTCTCTCGAAGAGACAAAAAGCGGAGACCTTGAGCCGCCACACACTTTGACAGAGATGGACCGAGGGGCAACAAGAGACTGTGGGGAAGAACAAAGAGAGGGGAGGTGGTCTTGATAGACAGACATGAGGTTGGATGGTACAGCTTTTGAGAAAGATAGACAGGTTAGGAAAAGGGGAGACCGAGGGAGAGAGTGGGCCGTGTTGACAATGAATGACAGAGAGACAGACAGCGGGGAAAGAGAGAGAGCCAGACAACATCAGTGAATGAAACAGCCTGTTAGCTGACCTTGCTTCTCTCCGATGGGCTGGTCTCTATCTGTACTTCCTAATGGACTCTCTTTAAAGTAGAGTGGAGTGGGGGTCGAATGCAGTGTGCAGCTGTACACGGTATGAAGTATGAAGAAAGTGGTAGTTAAGTGGAATAGATGGAGGCAGGTGCAACAGATCCACATCATTGTAGAGTACATTTGTGCACCAGCCTTTCTAATTGAGGGTCATATTTAGTAAGCTGTAAAGGCTGAATCTCTGCTGCTCTCTCTGTCACAGACACTCACTCACACACACACACACACACACACACACACAAGTTATAGTGCTGGTCAGCAGTTTGACATTGGAGTCTGCATTGCCAGCCATCATCTGTAGTAACAGAATACTCCAAATAAATCCTTGTGCTCACATGCACACTCACACACTGTTTCTCTCACTCTCACACATACACACACACACACACACACACACACACACACACACACACACTTCTTCCCTCCCGTATAAATCTATCTTAGATGGAACACTTCCCTCTTGTGCACTGAGCAGGCAGCTATCAATCTAAAAGAGAGAGAGAGAGAGAGAGAGAGGGGGAGAGGGTGAAATAGTTGAAAGTGGAGAAAAGCTGAAGAAAAAGGGGGCCCTGAGACATCCACAGGAAATAAGGAAGGAAACGGGGATGAAGGGAGAGGGCTGGAGGAAAGACAGAACTGAGCATGTTGAAATGGCAGGGAGGAGAGAAGATTGAGTTGACAGGAGAAGGAGAGAGAGAAAGAGAGGATGTAAAACTCTGCCTTAGAGTTATGGACCTGTCCATACGTACTGTAGCAAGCAGATAAGCCTGCCCCCTCTAACCTAGCTTGTGCGTGCATGTGTGTGTAAATGGTTGATGGGTTGAATACATCTTTTTGACTACATCCCCCACCCCCACCGTATACCCATATTTTTTGGGGGGATCCAGGGCTCAACACATACTGACAGGTCCTGCAGCTAGTGGCTGTGGACAGCCTCTTTTGCCTTGATGCCTCTATGCTGTGTGTTGGTGAGCCCGGGCTGAACACCTGAGCCAAGAGTTAAAGACTGAATGGCACTGTTTTGACAACAGCTGCAAAGCTGCAGCCATTCAGCTAATGTCCCTTGCAAGGCAAGTCCAGCTATTCAACAGCGTTCTCATAAGACGCCGTAATGCAAGTCACTGTACTGTACATTACCATCAGTGCACACACTGCACTTCACTGTACCATCTCTATGCTTGGATACTTGACCCTCTAGCAGTACAATATATTTACTGTAAGTGGTAATACACAATGTCCTGTAATAGGTAAATAACCGATCAGCGTGAATGGTACTGTATCTGGTTGATCACGTTTCATCTGAAAAATAAGATGTCCAAACGTGATATACATTTTTGGTTGAAAGTGACTGTTCAGACTTTTTGTCTTTATACAAAGAGTAAAGTGCAATATACAGAGGTATTTAATACAATTCAACTGCTGGCAGAGCACAGCAGGCGCTCTGTGCAGACAGAAGAAGTAGTCAAATTACGATGTGTCGTTCCAGGGAGTAAATGTGATAGATTTGCTGCTTTTCTGGACCGTTGATGCACATCAGTGGTGATGCATGCTGCCGGTGTGTGTGGTTACGTACAAAACAACAGGCATGAATGTTTTGACGTTCATCCTACTGTATGCCATACGTTGTTTTTCCAAAGGATACACCTTTATTGTCAGGTATATTTTAAAACGAATGCCATAATCTGTGATATTGTCATCAAACATAGCATACCATTGACTGTCATTTCTAATTACTGGTCTTTTAAGCACCAGAATCTGATTAATTTCACATCAATAATAATTGATATAATAATAATTAACAGTGGGAGCATATTACAATAGTTACATCGTGTTCTCAGTTCAAAAAGACGATTTTCTGGCACTTACCAGGAGATTTTTGCAGTGGAAATTTTATATTTAAGTAGGTCTTGTCTGTATGACTGTAGGAAGAGTTTGAGAGGAATGCAATGATAGACCTCAGTAATAGAGTGGGGGGTTCTCCAGAGAAAGCCCTGGTATATCTGGTTAGGTGAGTCTCGGCAGATTTTGGTCCACTCTGTCACTCACACACATCCTGTTTCAGGTGCTCTCACTGTAAAAAGGTGAAAAGGTCTTGGCTGCAGGAGTAGGAAGGAATTACATATGAACGAAAACAGTGGGAGCCAATATTATTACATAATGTGCAGATTTCAATATGAAATTTTAACTCAAGGTACTTTGGTATGGCACTGTATTTTGTTGACCTAGTCTTTGAGTGAAGGGCAGAACATATATTTAAATTGTTTGTGGTGGGTGAATACAGATGATATTTACAAGCATGGCTAACACAGACTTTTTCATGTAACAAAAATAACGCATTTCGCCTTCTCTGTCTCTGTCTGTCAGAGTCAGAGGTTGCTCCCTACCTGCGAGGGGCTGGACTAGGGCAGCAGGTGGTGTTGGAGGGAAACAGGCTGGTGCTGACCTGCCTGGCTGGAGGCAGCTGGCCTCTGCAGTACCGCTGGACTCTCAACAACAGCAACATCACCGACTGGACACCGCAGTACAGGTCAGTTATCGCCGACTGACTGGTTGTGTTTCTGACTTTTTTCTTTGTCATGGATCTCTCTCTGTTGTCTCTTAAGTGGAGGTCTTCCACTTTGTCAATCTGACAGCCTTTCTTTTATCACTGTTTCCATCCTTCCTTCTTACATTCTACTATGTTTGTCTGTAGGGCGATTGGTAGATATCGTCTTACATTTTGGATATCGTAATATGACACACGTCTTGTCTTTTCCTGGTTTTAAAGGCTGCATTACAGTGAAGTGATGTCATTTTCTGGACTTACCGGACTTAATACTGTTTTATAATTTTCCATGGTATCCACATTATTGGTGATTATTTCTAAAAACTCATTGTGTAAATATTTGTGAAAGCACCAATAGTGAACCCTTCAATATCGCCACAATATCGACATTGATGTATTTGGTCCAAAAATATTGTGATATTTGATTTTCTCCATATTGCCCAGCTCTGTTTTTGCAGTTGTGCCTGTAGCATGGAAAAACAGCATAAGAGCTTTGGGCCTATACGGGATTGAATGTGTTTACAGAAGGTCAAAATATTGATATTGACTGTGGAACCAAAGTGAGATTAATAATTGCATTAACACCATAAATATGTATATTGTCTGGGCAAAGAAGATGAGAACCAATCGATACGTGTGAGCTTCGTTCTCTGTTTTTTTCTCTTTTTTTCCTTCTTCTTCTTCCCTTCGTCTGTCTGTCCCTGCTTGTCGGGTGGTAAGAGCTCAGCAATCCCTCTCAGCTAAACTGCAGCTGTGAAACAAAATAGTTTTTCAACTCATTCAGAAATAGAGGGGATCTTGGGAACACACACACACTGAAGGAGGGAGAGGTTGAGCCAGCATTTTGTAGGCAGTAGCCGTTCGAGCCAAGAGGCGTTGTGTATCTCTGGACTGCTCTCAGCGATCTGGCTAGTTTAGTTTGGTTAGGCCAGGGCTATTGTGAATTGGCAGGGTGCAGTGAGTGTGCGTCTGTCTGAGTAATAGAGAGACAGAGAGAGAGAGTATGACCATTTAGAATTGTAGGCCTGATTTAAAAACCTCTGCATTATTTATCGTTTTTTCCCCTTCTTAGTTAATTGTGGGCAGGTAGAGCGGGTCATCCACTGAAGGAAGGATTGGTGGTTCAATCCCCGGCTCCTCCTGTCCAAAGGTGTTCTTGACCCACAGCTTGTCCTGATGTTTGGGCTGGTGCCTTGCATGGTAAAATAGCTAGTGTTTGTGAATGTTAGAGAGACGTTTTGAAGAATTTAACCACCAATATAATTGCAAATAATGGCCAGTACTGAATCACACACTTTGTCTCTTTTCAACACCATTTCATTTCTTTAGAATATTCTCTCTATTTATGTTGCTTTCAATTACTTCTTCTGCTTATGTTTAATGTATTTGGACGGTGAAGAATTCTGTAATTGAAAAGGATTTATATTAGTGGAAACTCCAGTTAATTTTCCTTCTTCAGCGGCAGTAGGCCTTTTATCACACTGCTCTACACCACATAGTGAGTTTCAATAAAATAATCAGTAGGCAAGTTAGACAAAAAAGAGAGTGTTTTCCTTGTTTTTAGTTATACTGTTAACAAGGCTAATGCATCTTTTTCAAAAGTGTAATAGTTTTGGCTGACAAAATACGCTTTTTCTAACCGGCCTTTGTGTTCATTAAATGCTACCTAAATTTGCTGGTAAATACGTGGCCAACTGCTCCACATGCTTTCTAATTCAAACAAAACCCATTGGTGAAAATGATTTCTTGTGAAATAGATAATGACTCATGGGATACTTATAAAGGAGAATTCCTGTCATAGTGAGAAGAAAGAAAACAATCGGTGCTGCCTACACCGTGTTATCCTCCTGCTAACAGGCTTAACCAGGGCAAGTTTTAAATGTGCTTTTAGCCTCTTTACATAGTTGAAATGTCATTACAAGTGCCTACCCATGTGAAGTGATTCCTTCCGAGTGGAAGTGTAAACAGTGAATCTGATTGCTGTAGATGTCAAAGAAATGCATAAAATTTGTGTTAATTCAGCTTTGTTTAGTTCCGGTGTTCAGAGGACAAGACGAGTGCTGTGGGATAAACTACAACACAAAATTAAAAAGAAAAAATAAAAAGGCATATGCTTATGTTTTAAAAGTAATTTCTATAGTACAACTAGCAGGAGACAAGTCATAGTTAAGATAATTTTGGAGACACTACCTTATTTTATTATGAAATTAATAAAAAAAAAATGTTATCTCTTTTTGGTGTTGTACTTTGTAGACGGTCCCTAAGCACTCTCAACACCGGAACTAAACAGAGCTCAATTAGCACAACAACTTTTATGCATTTCTTTCACATAACCAATATTACATATTTAGCACTACTGGATGTAATGTGAAATGTTGTGCTCCTCTGTATTCACACTCTCATTCAATGAATTCACTCATCACACATTGTAGAAATACATGTAGCCATTTCAGGGCTCAGATTAAGGCTACAGGGAGGGTTTGGTCAATGCTGAAGCAGTCTTACTATAAAACTAATTGAAATTGTTCCTATCTTGAATCACACAGGGAATTTGACATTACATGCAGGGCTGGCACTGTGTCAGATATGTTGACTGAGCAATGATTTCATTGATTGGGACCTGTCAACTTTGAGGTTTGTGTTTAGTGAGAAACAAAAATATATATATTCACTGACAGCCTCACCGCACACGCCTTGTTAATGACACGTAATGGAACACGGGCAGAGAGAGAGATGCAGTGTCCAATTTCAAAATCTGTTTCGGGATGAGAGCCGCTGTGTAATGTGTTATTCCTGATTCAAATAGACTTGTGTATGTGAGTCTTTGATGTGCACATGAATGTATTAGTGTGTACGTGTGTGTGGGTTTGTGTGTTTTGGCAGCATACGCTGACAGCCTGGGAGTTAAATACTTGGCCGTCCTGGTATTCATAATGAGCCCCAAAGCTATGTCCAGTTTTACTGTGTCTGTCTGCTTTGTGTGTATTATACGTGCGTGTATGTGTGTGTCTTTGCATGTGTGTATACACATTTGTGTGTTTTTGCAGCATGGCACCAACCTAGATCCTATGCCAAGCTTCCCATTAGTGAAGCAGTCCATTAAAACACCATTAACAACCACTCTCAGTAAAAAAAACAACATCCACAGAGTCAGAAACATTCTCATACACAGTACAGTGCGCGCACACGCACGCACACGCACACACACACACACACACACACACACACACACACACACACACACACACACACACACACACACACACACACATTCACACACACACACACACACACACACACACACACACACACACACACACACATACTGTACATATGCACCACTCCGCCTTCCCTTCTGTTATTGGGAACTTTGACAACATTAGGCCAAATCCATGTTCCGATCAAGGTCATAAAAGAGAATTACACAAGAGTTACAACACTACATTACATATGGACAAACACACCTCTTTCCCTTCCATCTTGTCGGCCTCCAAACATCACTCCCAACACTGCCTTTCTCCTTTTTAGTAAGGGCCTCGCAATAAGAAGAAAATATGTGATATGTGATGAAGTTGTTGATTATTGTGTTAACGATATTACTTGTGATGAACAGATAATTAGGTGCACTCAGTTCTGCATTTATGCTAATAAACAAATTGCTTGTTAAATTTGAAACAAATGAAGGGAAATCATTTCCAACATTTATTTATTGAACAAATTGAATATAAAAGGCAGCACTAAAAAGAAATCTGTGTGTCTTTCGCGATGTCGTGGCCTTTTGTGATACGTGTGTTGCGCCAGTTGATATCGCAATGACGATAAAAAAGAAAGGCTATCACGTGCAGCCCTATTTTTAATTTATTTACACCTAAGACATAAAGACACAGCCTCTTTGCCATGTTCTCAATGTGTCTGTCCATGTTCAGGTTGTCCATCCAGTCTGTGAAGAAGACTGATGCTGGCCTGTACCAGTGTATGGTGAGGAACAGGATGGGAGCAGTCATACACAGGAGTACAGAGATGCAGGTGGCCTGTGAGTACCTACGTCTTTTCACATCATTTCAATAGCGCTACTAAAGGAGGCCTTTTTTTTATAGACTAATGAGACTGGTGGAAAATCCGAAGAAAAATAACATGAAAAAAAGGTTTTAAGTGGTGAAATCAGTTAATCTATTGAGTTGTTATAATCAGTGGATGTGCTGCCAAGGGATTGCAGAGAGCGTGTTGTTGGTAAGCTCAACAGCTATCATAGTGTTACTTACTCCAGTACGTGAACCAAACTTTCTAAACCAAACAACCACATATTTCATGGAATCACACAGATGATTTTTGCTCTTCCACCTTCCTGTGTGACCAGGCCTTAATACTGCTTTTTCAGTCATTTTAATTGCTTGTAATACTATTTTTTCTGAAAAAAATTATTTTGATACATTGATAAGATTAGATTAGATTAGAAAAAATTAAGAAATACTTTTATTGATCCCAAAGCAGGAAAATATCAAACACACATCACACATAGACAGAATATACAAGGAATAATAAATAATAAATGGGATAGAATTAAAGAACTAATATTAAAAAAATTAAAATTAAAAAAAAAATACAAAGGAAAGAATGTTCAAATGTTAGAAGTAAAATATACAACAATTTAAATAGTTTTTATAAAGATGTAAGTAAAACCTATCTTTGTGCAAGTTGCACTTAGTGCAGTATTGATATTTTTATTTCTCGTCTTCATACCTCTTTTCTTCCTCCAGTTATAGGGAACTTCTCCGCTGAGGAGCAGAGGAAGACGGTGACTCAGAGCCGAGCAGCCATCATCAGCCCGCCTCCCCTCGCCTCATATCCCCGACCCCTAGTCACATGGTACAAAGACGGACACAAGATAATTCCCAACAACCAAATGTAGGTGTCTCCTTCGTTGACTATCTGTCTCTCTCTCTCTGCCTTACTTCTGCAGACACACTAGTACAAAGTGTAACAAAATACCCCTTGAGATAAAAATTTAATTTACAGTTCTTATCCCTCAGTGGTATATTAATTAGCATGCCATAGAAGGACAAATGTTCTTTTTTAATCCTTGCACACCAATTGTTATGAATAATACGCCATTTAGATAACTGACCCTTTTCATTAGACATCAGTACAATAGGCTTAGGACATTATCAAGAGAAGATAACGTGTCTTTTTCGTTGAATCAAATAATTTTCTCTTGTCTAATTTAAAAGGTTATTAAATAATTTTAGCCGCACAGGAGATGTTCTTTTATATTAACTGTACAGCCGTGATGTGAGGGTCTCTGGGTGTGTTGTCTAAGCTGTATTTCAGTCTTTTTGTTTAAGGCTGTTGCCTGGCTCCTTTTGAAATGCCTGTAAGTTGCATATCATTCTGTAGCTGCTACAGCTGTCCTGTCAGTGCTGTTATTTTAAAATATTTTCATACAGTGTATTGATCATTAGTTACTACTCAGACAAAGCAGGGACATGTGAGTGTGTTATGAAAGGTTTTTCAGAGTAATGTACTTTAGATTGAGGAAAAATCTTATTTTAAAATATATACCTGTTTGAATCTACTCATCAGTGAAAGTAGGTGATGAGACACAGACCTTCAGTGATTTTATTAGATTGCTCTCACTCTCCGAGATAACTAACTTCCCATTAGGAACACTAACTGCTCCCCTATGCGCTATTGAATGAAATTGTCAGTGGCCTTGCTGTACACTTTAAATGGCCAGACAACAACTTTTGCATTCCTTGAATGACCACCTCCAAAGTGCTTTGTGAGAAAGCTTTGTGGATTCAGGTTACGTTAGCAGTTATTTTTTATTTTTATTTATTTTTAAACATTCTTGTTGTTGGTTCAGAGCAATTTTGACTATGCTTTTTATTTTTGAACAGACATGGGAAATGGCTCTCCTGTTAATTTAATGGGGCTTCATTGTGGCTTAATGGCAGTGGACTAATGACATTGCCTGTATTGAAAGTTAGACCATCACCACTTCATTGCCCTCTCCCTCACAAATACACAACAAATAAGAGCGCTACTACCACTACAACTGGCGAGTAAAAACTGAAAACGAATACCTAAATATCTGACTGATGTCTGAAATAAAGTCTTCTACATTAATGCTACAAATGTGCACATGTCAATCAAGTAATTTATTGGCCTTACATCTTACTGTATCAAATTTGCATTGACAACAGAGTAAAAAGAGAAACCCAGACAGCTTTTTTCTCCACAAACCTCATTCTTTTGAAACATTCTCAAGTAGTCAGGAATTGGTTTAAGTGCAAGTCCAGCCTCACAGAGCTGCTCGGAAACGTCTAACATGTGTTATCCAAGAACATTGTAAGACAAAATAGCAACACTCAGAGGTGAGGTAAAAAGCCATCATTGTGAGAAGAGTACCACTATAATTATTTAAATATGGGGATAACAATGCACACTTTCTTTCCTGGAGTAACTAAATAAATATTTTATTATTCATATTTTATTAATCAACTCTAAATTAATGCCTGACAGGGATGGAAAGCTTACCAGTGCCTGTAGATTCATGTTCAAGAACAAAATACCTCCACATACACTTATATGTGTTTGCCAGGACCAAAAGATTGTTAAATGAGGGAAAAAACAGCATAGTTATGTCTGGCGCTACAGATCTGTTCTGGGAGATCCTCAACCAGAACCATTATAAAATATAACAGAAGCCACTAATAGTAAAAGCATAAAAAGAAGATAATAAATGTTGAGTTAGAGTTGGGGTGGCTGCAGAGATTGCAGAGTAAGCACTGATGTAACAGTTGCAGCAGTAGGTAGCAGAGCATTTAAAACACAATATGATTTGACAATGAGCAACTGGCTGTCACAGTTTGGCAGGTTCAGTCAGCGGAGAGGTTTGGCATAATGATTACGACACAGATGACGCTGTGGCCTGTACTGGAGCCAGAATATGTTGTTAATGTTGCTACGTGGGCTCCAATTCTCTTTGCCCTTTATCTTGATTAAGTTTAGAAAAAAATGATAAACATCCTGCTCCAAAAAATGCACAGTCCGTGCATTTTATTATCAAGAAAACCCATTAAATGTATAGTTTTCCTCAGCTATTTACTGCAGACACAGTTAGTTTCTGCTGAACACCTGACTGCTCCCATTATATAAATGAACACATTTTTATGAAATACAATGTTAGTGAAATTCTGGGAATAAAAAAGAAGGTGGTGTTTAACACAGCAAAGACCTTATACTAAATATAGGAGGCGTTTTATTTAGACCATATACCAATTTTATGCATAGAGAGGGAGACATGCCACTTCCAATAATTTGATATAAACCATTTCCCCTTCTCACTTAACTACCAAGTGTCCAGGACGACCTCTCCCCTCCTCGGATGGATCAGGGAGAGAAACTGAGACTGAGGCACATTCAGAAGTTAATATTTCACATGACACCTTTCTTCCCACCTCTGACAAACAGCTGGCATGGCTGCACATCAGACCGGTAAATGAATAAGGAAGGACATTTAATGTAACTCTGACAATCAGTGTTCTTGCCTAAACCTTTGACAGATACACAATAGGTCAGGTTTTCTAACTACTTTACTTGGAGTTGCAGTACATTGGTAATTGCCACAATACATTTTAGCCAGTAATCCAGTTAGGTGACACAGTACATAAAGTGTGTGTTTGCGTGTGCGTATGCGTGTGTGTGTGTGTGTGTGTGTGTGTGTGTGTGTGTGTTCAGGTTCAGTGCGAGCAACCAAACAAATGCAGGTCTTTCCTGATGATAGTAGTTGATGATAGAGCGGGGGGAAATATCAATAGTATATCGATATTGTGTATATTGATTATCATTATATCCAGAATTCAGATTTTGTTAAAGCACTAATTGTCAACCCTACCATACCATCACAATATCAATATCGAGGTACGTGGTCAAGAATATTGTGATATGAGATTTTCTCCATATTGCCAAGCGCTAATTGTTAACTCTTGAGAGGTATTTATGCTGTGGGTTTTGATGTCTTCCAGTCCTGACGGTCTGAAATGTCTTAATTCAAATGTACAATTATTAAACCTCAAGTTGGTAATTTGTCTTGCTGAAAGAGGAAAATATATTCTCAACTTGACAATAAACAACCTCTTCAGAGACACTTGAAAATATATGATTTTCTCGCCTAAATTTTTACCCTTAAAAAAGTGCTGCAGTTTCCAC
>NC_048408.1:24508727-24514127 GCF_013103735.1 Etheostoma cragini
CACAGATATGTCTGAAAGAAGTACATACATAGATTTATAGAAATAAGTAATCATAATTTCATGAAATGGTGAAATGCAATCAGAAGGCCATATTTTTGCTTTTCAGACAGCTGAAAGGGATCACAGGAATAGTTTTTCCGGCCATGTCTGGTACCATTCAACTCGTCTTCTTATTGGCTACACAGGGATGCCAGTTTTATGACCTCCTCTTATAAGTGGTCGGATCTACAGTCCATCTTTCCCACAAGGGCCCAACGGGGACTGTGCGATATCATTGGCTTAGCTTGAGGGTATCTCTTGACAAGGTTCATTGCAATCTGCAGAAGCCACAGATTATAATGGTGTGTCGACCTTCTTTCTAGCCCGCACAGGGAAAAAGTTACAAGCTATAAAAAACGAGAAATTATGCACTAGACATCTAGATTTCTGAACGTCAAAACTTGGCCAGAAACTACAAGATTGTGAGGGGACCAGCTAATTGTGGATTACAAGGCTTGGATATTCTAATTCCTTGGAGTGTTTGCGATTTAGGAAATCAACGTTTATGAATATCTTTCACCGCTGTGGATAAAGACACGAGGACAAAGGTAGGGATGCACGCTCGATTTAGACAGAAACGGTGCAGTGTTTCTTAACTTCATAACGTTATTATAACCGCTGTAAGTAAGCTTATAATTTGTGGAATTGCTTAGGGGCTTGATGGAATCACAAGACTTTAAGCTTTCTAATGATGTGCTGCATGACCGTGTTGGTGGCGATTTAATGCTTGCAATTCATGAATGAAAACACGTTGTGGAAAAACAGGTACCGGTTGGGGAACCGTGCTCTCAGTTAAATCAACCAAGTAAAATTTTTCTTTCATCATGTAATTGTATTTTTTTGTATTTTGCGTTGTGCTGTTTTTGAGTTAATACGCCAATGTCTCCACAGTCTAGATGTAAACCTGACAAATCTAATATCAGTGTGGGCTATATCTTTCTGTTTTCTCAGACGGACATCGTAGACATATAAATACAATTTCTTTTAATGGCAGAACAGGCACAGCAACACTAACAAAGATTTGGAGTTGTTAGTGTTTAATGTTATTTTAGTTAGACTAGACACTTTGGAGCCGATAACCCTACACCTTAATGAGATGCTTATTAATGATTGATTGATTCCCCTTTGGGAAGAAACCTCGGACAGACCCAGGCTCTTGGTAGGCGGTGTCTGACGACCGGTTGGAGCTAGAATGAAGAATGAAGAAGGCAATAACAGTCCCCAAAAAAATAGTTTGTAGTAGTTCTTTGTAGTAGTTTTGTGCATAGCAGAGCACTATGCGGCATTACAAGGCACAGCAGGACGTAGCTGGGAACAGCAGATCGTGGCAGGATGTAACATGGCATCGCAGAAGGGAACGTGAAGCGGGACCATGGCAACAGCTGCAACAATGACTTTGGAGCCTCCCTGATCCGAGGAAACATGCTGGGGGAAAAAGAACATAAGGACTCCGGGGAAGGACTCCCCAGAGCTAGGTTAGTAACAAGCATTTCTGGTACATGGATGCACACAAAATGGGAAGATAGAAAGATAGATAGATAGAGGAGAGAGGAGCTCAGTGTGTCGAAGGAAGTCCCCCAGCTGTCTAAAACTATTACAGCATAACTAAGAGAGACAGGGTAAAGAGAGGAGCCTGGTCAGGCTAGAACTCTCCCCAACCGGATTGGGCTGTATCGCCCTGCCTCCCTCTAGTTTTATTATATTATTGATTATATGATAGATAAATCTGACAACTATGACTCTGCACAAGCCCAAACTTTGCTGATATTTTCTGTCACTGTCCACGGGCCCTTGATCAAGCGTTTGTGTTTCTTAATCATTACTTTATAAGCATATCTGGGTGGGGAGAAAGCCTCCCCAGCTTCTCCCGGAGCTCTGGGTAGCGCGGCCATTGTGTCGGCGTGCAAACCGTGGTGAAGGACCGTATTAATTAGGTGAGATAAGAAATCTCCTATATTGTTCCACCGCTTTGATTATGTTGCTCCCTTGATCTGTTTCTTCATTCGGATCCATTTGCGATCCATTCCATTCTGTTGCTTCCATACAGTTTACATGCTTCATCCTCATTGCATTATTCATTAAGATAATTCTAAACAGATTTCTGTAGTTCAAACAAATCAGAATTGTAGTTGAGAACGTCAGTCATAATGGCCCAAGTATAAAAAAATTGTCGGGTTTAAATCAGGCTTGGGCTCCTAATTACAGTAATGTAACATGTGTCGGGCCGGGCCGGGCTCAGGCACAACGTGCTTAAGTAGGGTCTGGCTTGATTTTTTGGGCCCAGTCTAAGCTCTACTACTAAGAACACAAGTAAAATGTTGACGGGGTCTAAAAGAGTCTGAGGCTGATCAGATATGATTTCTTGACTCCTATAAAGGGACCGGATACACACTGATGTACAATAATGTTGGTTGTGGGATGTTTGTTTGGGCAAAGAAGACCTGAATGGTTTGCAACTCTGAAGCAGATTTGTTTAAGATTTATGGCTTTTGCACCAGTACCCATATCCATGGCAACAAAATAGAAATGACAGCCGATTCTGCCACTTGCATTTTCTAGTTATTATGGTAATACATTTTGTGATATAGAAGTAATTTAAATGATACTATTAGATAGATAAAAATATCTGGAAAAATGTCATCTTCACATTTGTATTATTTTTTTCACCATGGTTGTCTGTTTCTGCACTTCAAAGAACACACCCACCTGTATTGTAATATGACTAGAAGAAGTGAAGAAGTATTAATTTAATCTGGATAACAGCGTCTATCTCTGCATTGTGAGATGAATCATTCTGATTTGCTTGCACCCCACATACACACTGTGATGAAGATTCATGCATAACACTTTCTTTGAACCCTCATAGAAAAGACTAATTTGCACCTTTCTTCACAGCTTCCCTCTTGCCTCTGCAAGACATGTCTTTCTCTCCCTTTACCCCTCTCACCTCACCTGCTCCATCTCTCACTACTACTTTTCTGCTTCTAAATTACTCTTAATATGGCTTTGTGCTCACCGTTGACTCACCCTCTCTGTCTCTTTTACGGTCATTTTCATGCTATAGGATATACTGTTACAGAAGCCATAAACTTCTGTTCGTGAATAAACTGCCCAAACAAACACACACACATACACAAACACACACACACACACACACACACACACACACACACAAACACAATCTGTCTCTCCAGAACAATCTCAGTTGCGTCTACCTGGCTCAAACGTCTCTATGTGCGGCCATGCATGTAAAAGCGAGCGATCTGAATTTTTGCATGGTTGTGCCTGTGTAGCAGTGTGTGTAACGCTGTGTGTGAAGCTGTGTGTATGCATTTGTATTTGTGTGCGAGGTTACGCTGGCTGATCTTGCAGTCCGGTGAGACAGGGCCAGATGGTGCCTGGCGGTTGGCTGTCTTCGTGGTGACCGAGCTGATGATGTTGTTTATAAAGTTTATTGATCCGATATGCATCACTCCCAGAGTCCCCAGCCCCATCTAGCTGTCCATCTTTCTGCATCTCCCACCGCTCTTAATTTATGTCCATGTGCTTGCCCCTAACCCTTTTCTGCATAGCCAACACACACACACACACACACACACACACACACACACACACACACACATACACATACACACACACACACAATGACTCCCTCTACCCATTACGTCCACACACACATCCTGTCTGTGTATGATCATTCTCATCTCCCAGCCCTCAAAATATTGGCCAGCAAAGAACTTACAAGCTGTCACTTCACACACACTCTGCTCTAATCTAATAGAGCTCACACTCCCTGCCCCCTCCATCTCCATGCTGGTCTGCAATCACTCTAATTTGCAACCCTTCTCTATTACCCCTGCAAAATGTTTTTTCTTTGCTTCATCCTCTAGTGTACTGGTTAATACCGGTATGATGTGTATTTTTAATATACCGTAATATTGGTGCATTTCCCAGAGGAGCGCTACGGCCAAAGTAATCTGCGCCTTATTAACTGCGTACCCTTCTCACCCATTGTGGAAACTTTATAACATAACAATTAATAACCTAACACAAACTCTCTTTAAAAGGATAAAACACCATTTCACACAACAATTTGTGACATAAACAATTTCTAATACTAAAATTTACAAATTTACACCACCGGACGGCATGTTGGGTAACATTATAGCTGCTAGCAAGCCGGGTAGCATAACAGGCTGTTAAACTGGGAGAGCTGTGGTCGCTACTGCACATTCAAGAATGTTTAAGAAAGGAGCCGTCGGCTTTTCCAATGTTTTTTGCGCTTTTTTTTTTTTTATAAATCTGACAGATTTTAGCCACTGTTGTACGCTCTAACATTACTTGGTTGCGCTAACGTTACTCGACCATGCTAACGTTAAAGACATGTCACTTCAAGCATGCAGCGAAGCAACATCATGAGCACAATAACAATCCACCGACAGTACCACTAGAGACCGTTCAGAGCGATGATTAAAACAATGGATTTAAGATGTCTTGCCTCGCTGAACTACGTCTGTCCCCCCACTAACATTATGCTAATACCGATGGAGGCTGACACTTTTCAACAACAACTTAGCCCAACAACCTAACAACAACCTGTGGCCAAGGCAATGTATCTTACAACTATTTAGTTTTGAAAGGGAAACAATGTTAAAGTTGTTTGTATGTGTATTTTGATTTAAGTTTATTTTACTACTTTGCAGTTTGCACATTAAAAATAGTTTATATTCTGTAACTGTTTCATGCATTCTCCTTCATATTACAATATTGTATGCTGTTGTGGAGCCAAGCAAACCCTTTAGTAATCAATTTTAGGCAAACATGATGATATTGAAAAAAAAAGTGATGTTCTATGTACTCCTGACAGTAGAATAAGCCATTAACAGATATAAAGGCTCAGTCAAGCAAAAGAAGGAGAATACTGTGAAACCGCCAGAATCTTAAAAAATACCCTGACTCAAATCTTTGGTCCTACCGCCAAGCACTATTGTCCTCCCATTTTCACATGGGCTCTGGACTTCTTCTTTTAATTTTGCTGTCCATCAGCAGTCAAAACAACTTCGGGACAGTGCTGCCACCTCACCGCCATATATCGCTGATATATATTTTAGCTGTGACCTGCAGCCCAGGTTGAGAAGAGTTAGCTACTGCTTTTAATTAGCTTTGCGGTCTGTGGCAGATGGACGTGAAATGATCGTCATAGCCAGCAGCTTAAAGAGAACAGCCAGGGGGAAAAGAATTAGCCTTGTTCCATAAGGGATGCTGGAAGCCCAGATTGATCAAATAAAGGCAGTGATCTATGCAGGAGCATGGCAGGGCGGACAGGGAATATTTCACTTTCTTGTTGCGGGGGGGGGGGGG
>NC_048408.1:24514227-24523762 GCF_013103735.1 Etheostoma cragini
GTGTGTGTGTGTGTGTGTGTGTGTGTGTGTGTGTGTGTGTGTGTGTGTGTGTGTGTGTGTGTGTGTTAGAATAAAAGCAAGCTCAAGAGAAAGGAGCATCATTTGGAAGTAGACTCAAAGGATGTGTAAGCTTAGATCCCACTACATGTTGAAAATACAACTAGGCCTTCTAGGTTTGAAAGGTCTTCCGTCCACAACGGCATTGCTGCGGTTCATAATGACTTAGTTTCTCACGGTAGCCAAGGGGGGGATCAAAGTGACTGAGGTAAAAGAGACATCAAAAACGTTACAGGAAATGAATTTGAAAAAAAGAGTTTAAGCCCATGTGAATCCATTGTGTCTGGGACTTAATCTCTGGAGCCACCAGAAGCTTAGCTACTGTATGTGACTTTCTTCTCAATGATATGATTTAGTTACTTTTAGGATTACAAAAACATCCCAGACATGTAGGATTTTGGCTGCACTAAAAGCCATGTGCCAACGTTTTCTTTACTTACTTATGTAATGTATTCTACAATCCTGTATTTCTATGTCTTTGTGTAGGATTTCACTTGTATTTCATAAACTGAAGGTTTTGAGTTTTATCCATCCATCATTGACGTTTACATGGAAAATGTAGTACTCGGTTATTCATGTCCGTGTTTACGTGGCATTGCATTATTCAAGTTTCTGTTCAGTTATGTCTGTAAAGGGACTTCAGGTACAATGTGAAGAAGAAAAAAACAACTTAATCCAAAATCAAAACGCATTTCCAGCACATTATCAAATTTATTTCACATCACAGCCCAGAAAAATTCCTCTCATAGCACATAGTATGTTGTCAGCTGTGGTCTTGCAATAGTTATATTATTGTAATGTTTCCTACATTAGCTAGCCAAACAGCCTGGCTCTTTCAAGGCAATCTATTTAATAAACAGACTAAACTTAAATCAGATTTTCTTGCCTTTATTTGTGGTGTAATTTCTGCCTGTATTGGAAGCATGTGTAATAATGACATGTATTTGCTGACAAACCATCTGGAAAATATTAGATTCATAGAGTTTGGTCTGGTTTATAGTAAATATCTACTGTATGTGAGCCAAATAATCTACTGTACCTGATGAGGAAGTTGAAATTAAAGTTAATTGCCTCTTTGTCACTAATGGCAGTAAATAGCATTGGCTAAAAGCCACAGTAATTGTGATGTGAAATGAAAATTAGCATTTAGCATTTCACAGTAGATTTCTACATTGTTTACGTTAGAAAAGAAAAGAAAAGACAGGACATAAAAGCAACAGGAAGAATTTTGTGACACCTGCCTGAACTGAGCCTGATGTTTTCCAATTTACCTCTTCTCCCCTTTCTATTTTACGCTCCTCTTTTTTTTCTTACCTTCTCTTCTTCTATCCCTTTCCATAATTGAATTGCTCCTGTGGTCGCCTAATGTGGCGGCAAATAACAGAATGAATATTCTCTACAATAAACTCTTCCATTTCCATATCTCTCTCTTCATCTTAACAGAAATTGTGTTGCTCTGTCTCTCTCTTGTTTGCTTCTTGTTCTCACCCTCTCTCTCACTTTGTCCTTCTGTCTTGTCAGGTAGCATTAGTGGTTGTTGATCCCAGTTCAAAGGGAAGATGGTAATCCTGGTATTCCTCCACTCTAGACCCCCAGCTCACCTTAGTCTTTAAAGGAAAATCATGGATAGAATGTATACATATAGTGTTAAAAAAGTTCCCTTGCTAAGTCAAGGTCACTTTGGAAATGTAATCGTTAACCAATTAGAAGTTACCCTATTTAAAATGTAATACTAGTGTAACAATTTAATCAAAGTAATGTAACATATTACATTTAATTACTTTTTGATTACTTTTCTAAATTTCCAATTTATGTTCTCAACTGTTAACCATTTTCAAATGTTTAAACCTGTCAGTGTTAACCTTATAGCAGTACTCATCACTGACTACTCCCACACATACATTAAGATTATAATAACTTAATTTTGAAGAACAGCCACCACAAAGATAGACTTCAGCACTTCTTTTTAATACGAGATCATTCTGAGGTCACAGATTTAAAATCCTAAAAAAAGGAAAAATATCACGGCCCACTACTGGATTTGCACCTAGTAAAATATGGTATTAAAATATGTCTCTAATACACATTAGAAGCCCGCTGTGTCAAACGGAAGTCAGCCATGCCTTCCCTACTTTATTTAAAAGGACTGCTTGCAGGTACTGTAAGATAACTTAATTTACATACTGTATGTATACTGTACATGTAGATGTTACCTGAGCTTGGATATTGACATTTTCAACGTCGATAACATTTTGACCATTGGCAAATATTTTTTGCATGGCACAGTTATGTTCGGACCCTTCTCAGTTTTTATTTCCAGCAATGGAATGCGTTTATCCGTAGCCATAGTGGCAACTCTCAGAACGATTGAAAGGCAATTTAACTGTCATACGAGTGGTGCTGCAAATTTAAACTGGGGAACCAATCGGAAGCATCAGAAAAGCATCAAACTTTACGTAAGGGCTGTGGCTGGAAATAGCAAAAGAAGACATGCTATAAAAAACATGCAAGGCAACTAAATTAATATTTTTCCACATATAGCCTAGCTTTTTACAGAAAATAGTCAAATGTAACCCCCATTGTAACATTTTCTTATGTAACGGCAATCTAATTACACATCTATACCCAGTAACTGTAACTGTAAGTGGTCTGAAGTTTATACTTGTGCATTGGTGTGTGCGTTAATTTAATAGCAGGGTGCGTGTGTGTGTGTGTGTGTGTGTGTGTGTGTGCACTTTTGTTTAGATTTTTGGATCTTTTTGGAGTTGCCTCACATCAGAAGAGTTTCACTGGTAGAGCATGGCGTGAATGGAGGTTGCATTGTTAAAACCAGGACTTGGTGTGTGTGTTTTTGTGTGTTTACATACAGCATATTTGTGCACACATGCATACTGTATTCAGTTTATATTACTAATCATCTCTCAACATTTGTAATCAACCATGTAAATAATTGGAGAAATGATTTTCTAACATCAGATTTAGGACTACTTCAGTGCCGCTTTACAATTCACTTCTACTTCTCTTTATGTCTAATTAAGGACCAATGTCTGCACTCACGCATTTTGTCTGCTTGCAAAAGAATGTTTTTTGTTAAATAAAATGTCCAGAGGCAACTTATTCTACCACCACACTATTATTCATGAATTTTGCAGTAAAGAAATCAGATGACTTGTTAAATTTTTTATGTTATCACTGTACTGCATAGGGAGTGGGGGAGCGACACATGTGGCAAAGGGAGACAGCGAACAAGGGGTTGCTTTAATTGCATTGCCTTTTCTGGTAATATTATTCATTGTCAAGGTGGAGTGAGATGGAATTGCATTATGAAGACAGCACTTTAGGGCCTGCTGTTGAAATATGAATATTCATTGCTTATTCTCTGCCTAAAGCAATTTGTTGTAGCTTTGTTTAAAATTCTTGATGTGGTTTCCAAATCTGTAGGCTATACAGGATATAAAGGACCCACACATATGCCACAAGGTATAAACACAATTTATTTTATAAATAACATTTTCTTTCCTATCTTGGTGCAGAAATGGGTGGACATTTTGGAGTTGATAGCACCATTACTTTAGATCCAGCTCGCAGTCAGATATTTTGCGGTTGCTGAGATAACAGCCTGGCGGATATATCAGGTGAATTTGAGACCCCTCAAATTGGTCCTTAACTTGTGTCCCCTGAAACAGCTATGGTAAAACGAAAACTTTTTTAAAGTTGAAAGTAGAAAAGACTCTGAGGCTGTACTTAATGACTCTCCCAAATGACAGGCTTACTCTGCTTCACACACTCGAGGGAGGGAGACAAACAGCAGGAGAGAGAGGAGGAGGAGGAACAAAAAGCTCACTAAACTGCAGGAGTGAGACACAGATGATTGCATCACATTTGCAAAATATGTTACCATTGCAGTTTTTTACGAATGCTATGACAATTTTTTCAATACTTTTAACAATTTTCCTAAACTTTTAACGCACCAACACACCTACAACACACAACTGGCAAAACAGTTAACTTTATGCTCAAAATCACACATTGTAAACCAAACTCAGTTTCTCTTATAACCTCTCTACATTTTGGTTTTGTTGAGTTTAGTAAATGCTGCATTTTGTTTCTCTTGCTGCAGAAATTCAAAACAAAAAGGAAGGAGCCATCTCAGAGTAACTTTATAGAATGTGTTACTGCCCAATGTGAGTCAAGTGCTGATTCGAGTTGCGCATGGGTCACTTTGCGACAAGTAGCCTACAAGATGCTAACGAGAGACTTTTGTAATGTTAATACAGTAAAAATGGACCTACTTAACAAAGTTGTTCACTGCTGGCTACAAGTTAGCAATCAAACACAACAAAGGCTGTCAGTTGAATGGCGTTTTGAGGTAACGTTAGCAATCAAACCATCTTAGATAGCTAAAACGTTTTTGAAATGATTTACATCTTCTGTTATTGTTTGTTATGACAAAAAATGGATTTCACAAATTTCAGTACGACACGTTATGATGTAAACCGTTTAAATCGGAGCATGCACGAGTCAAATCTGCACTTGACATCTGTCAGAGACAGAATGTACGGTTTATGAAAAAAGGGGTACTCGTCTTCCTTTCCCTCATGCGGGAATTCTTCTTACTTTTCTTTGTGTTCATCTTTACTGTATTGTTTCTTTTACACACAAAATCAGCCCGAATAGCTCTTTTTACTTTATGTACTACTGTAACATATCAGAATCAGCTTTGACCAGGTTTGCGTAAACAAACAAAGAATGTGACTTTGGTTACTGTAATCCTTGCTGTCGAAGTACAACACTCACCTACTGTAACATATAAAGAATCCTGTAAAAAATGATGGTCATGCGATGGAAAGAACCTCAACAGCTGAGTGTGTTTTCTAGACGGGAATCAGCTGTGATTGATCTATTTGCATAACTTCAATCAGCTGTTTCTCTTATTTACGTTAACAATGGGATACTGTAAAATGCAGGGATATATTTTCAATTTACAATATGAACAGCTGTTCACATGGACTTTAGACTTTAGAAGGTTGGTGGTTCGATCCCAGGCCCTGCAGTCTGATCTCAGGTGTATGAATGTAAGTGAAATGTACCTGTAACAAGTGCCAGTGCTTTTAATTCTATGGATATACTTAATATTTGAAAGGTGCTGTGTCTTTCGTCCTCATGAGGCCCTACTTTCTCTCTTTCTCCACTTCTCTTCTTTTTCTCTACTTGTGTCTCCCTGCCTATATCCTATATAATCTCAGGAATCATTATACCCCCATTAATGTCTGAACCAACAAAATCCCGCCGGTCAACTGTGTGTGTTTGTGTGTGTGTGTGTGTGTGTGTGTGTGTGTGTGTGTGTGTGTGTGTGTGTGTGTGTGCGCGCGTGTGTGTGTGCGCGCGCGTGCGTGCGTGCATGAGCATGTCCTCTGTCTAAAGTAGTTAAATATTCTAAAGACAGAGACCTCTTTTAATTATCTAGTAATCACACTTTTAATTACCTGCCACACACACATCCATCACTGACCAGACTGTACACACATGTACGCATACACACACGCATACCCCGCACACTCATACCCACAGTTGTCATTGGGAAGAGTTCTTAACCTATCGACAAAACAGAGAGAGGTAAAGCAAAGCAGAGAAAGAGAAAGAGAGAGACTAAGAGACTACATGGTCCAGTGAGGAGTGCCTGAGGAAGACTTAGGTTTTAACACTCTGTAAGAGGCTGCAGGTGATGAACACAGGAGGGACAGATGACACCATGAAACAAATGACTAAGCAAATAAAGGGAAACACACTTCTCTCAAGAGATTATTTAAAGGAACACACCAACCTTTTGGGACTTTAGCTTATCCCCCAGAGTTAGAAACATACATCCCCGTGCGTGCTGTAACTCTGTCTGACGCCCCCAGCATTAGCTAGCCTAGCAAAGATCCTGCAGGTAACTGGTTCCAACTAGCTACTGCTCCCAATAAGTGACAAAATAACGCCAACATGTTCCTATTTACATATTGTGATTTGTATAGTCACAGCGTGTACAAATAACAAGGTCATATGAGACACGGCCATATTCTAACCGCATACTAACTGGGAACTATATTCCCAGAAAGGCAAAGCATTGGTACTTCTGCTACTTAGGCGGAGTGGTTCGCTTGCAGCACCTGAGAAGCCCGGTCACCTGAGCAGTGAGTTTGTCTGGAGTTTGCTCAGAGTTGGAGTAATAGAGTCAACAATTACTAGATACTAAAAGCATAGTTTACAATCATAGGGGTTTGTGTTAGCTGCGACAATAAACAGGGGAGACCAAGTTTACCATGATGTTCCATAGAACTCCAACCAAAAACGCTGGCCGGCTGAATCTACGGCTGTACTTACTCTGGTTATGGATCCAAATACACCTGCAGCCACCTTCAAGAACCATCGTGTTCGCTCAGAACATTTCACTGAGGATGATTATTATGAAAAAATGGAATTAGCCACATGGACCATGAAACGTGCTGAAGGATACGGCCATCCCATTGATAGTATAGACCGGACAAAGTGGATCCCCTGCAGCTACAGTAAATAGTCCGTTATGTTTTTAGCGGACTAACTAACTACTGTAACAGTGGTAACGTTAGGAATACTAATACTTGAATTGGGTGGTCACTACTATTGCAGTTGTTCTCAGATTTATCCCCTGTAATGTTAATCTGTTGTCACAAATGTGCTTTTCCACCCCAGAATAAAGTGAGCAATGCTAGAGCTAATGCTCATGACTGTAGCCTTTACCTTGCTAATGGATTGGATTCCACATATACACCACCAGTCCTTGTTCGTTCTGATCCTCCTCTCGACGTCAGTTGGTTCGGCATTTTGTCTATCAGCTTCCAAAATTTGTAACTCCTTGTCTGTATATTCTGGCTCAAAAAGATATGGTTCTGGATCTTGGTTTGATACCAAGTAAAAATCCTCTGACAATTCCTCAAAGTCAGCCATGATCACCAGTCTTGTTCGCTACGAGCTAGCTATTCACATTGGTTTTGTTGACTGAAGTAGCTGTCCTTTTCGGTGTTGCACTAATCACTCCACCTTTCTGAGAGTACAGTTCCCAGTTAGTATGTGGTTACAATATGGCCGTGTCTCATATGACCTTGTTATTTGTACACCCTGTGACTGTACAAATCACAACATGTAAATGGGAACATGTTGGCGTTATTTCATCACTTATTGGGAGCAGTAGGCTAGTTGGAACCAGTTACCTGCAGGATCTTTGCTAGGCTAAGCCTATGCTGGGGGCGTCAGACAGAGTTACAGCACGCACGGAGATGAGAAGGGTATGTATCGCCTTGTCTAACTCTGGGAGATACAATGAATAAGCTAAAGTTCCAATAAGTTGTCGTGTTCCTTTAAGTCCATATTTGTTTACCATCCTCCACACTGTAGATATAACTTTGTATTTCCTCAGCTTAACATCCCCAGACAAAAACAACCAAATGCTAACAGACCCACAAGTTGACATCACGGAGAACAGAGAGCTGGATCAATAAGCAGAAGGTCACAAGTTTCTTTTATCTCACAGATAAATAAAGGCAACATTTTAGCATGTCCTGCTCTCTTGAAATTACACTCTTGCTTTCTGTGCTTTAGCCTCTCTGCTCGAGTATTTAAATAGTGGTTTTGTGTTTATGAATTGGGGTCTTGTGTCAAAAAATAAATGCATTCACAGTGCTTAAGGTCAGTTTTTAGTTCAAACACTTAGTTATCCATCCTTACTGAAGGAAACTCTTTTTTCCTCTTCCTCTCCTGCTTTCTAGTATTCACTGCTAGGTCATGCTACAGGTTTCCTATTCGTCTTTATCACACATGCACACAATTGTGTTTACCGGTACACATACACATCATCTACGACTCTATTTTCATACTTCTGCAGAACCAGCATCCAAAAATGACATTTACGTCAGCTGTCCATTTTGCACTTGCACATCTTGGGCAATTTTCTGGCTCCAAACAATGCCTTCACCAAAAAGGATAGAATTGCAGCTGAGGTTGTGTTTATGCTGATCAGTTGGCACACTGCAATTGGTATCCTTGTTAACATTAAATTCAGCTCGCAAAAGCCAAGAGAAGTTTATGTAGTCTCGGTTGGTGGAGGGGCACACATAGACCTCTGGAAAATCACCAAAAAAGAAATCACTCATAAATACTTTAATTTTGCCTGTCTCTCTTTGATGTTCATTTAGCACATTTACCGTAAATATATATTTAAATGCACATCAAAGTGCAGTGTTTATAATGGGTTATTCTCATCAAAATACCCGTACATGCTGGCCTATACTGGCCACGGTGCACTCCGCCTTTTATGCAGAGACATTTCAGTGAATGCTTGTGCCCCGAGTTTGTGCTTGCCTATGTTTGCCAACTTCTGAAAAGAAAAAGACACATCAGTCCTACATACGGTGTGGCTTTGTAGAAGGAACAGGTCATTGTGAGCGATGTATTCACTGACACTAAAGCTGCAGGCTTTGTGCACATCAGAAGGTCTGTGTGTGTGTGTGTGTGTGTGTGTGTGTGTGTGTGTGTGTGTGTGTGTTTGTGTGTGTATGTGGTTGTTTGTTACAGAATAATGTAGATTAAAATGTTTTCACCTGTAGGCGGAATAATTTTTTTGGCGTTGTATTGATTTCCTATAACTATGGTGACAAGTGTATCAGTTAAAAAAAACCTTGTTGTACAGGAGATGCTGTAAGCGTGTGGTTGTGTCTGCGTTAATAATAAAGCAGCAACATTGTGCTTGTTTACGCCATACTATTACTGCTGACCTTTAAAGCTACAGGAAGCAATTTGTCTACATTTAAAATAGCAATATGTGCCTATGTTTTATAGATCATCAGTGTGACCCTATGTACACATACTCATTTATTTACATCGATTTTTGATTATGTGTTGTGTCATATTGTTTCAACAGTGAACATAATTGAAGGTATTCCCAGACTTAGGCAAGCATCCACAGCAAACAATTATGGAACAACGCAAATCATATATAAATAGTGTTATACAACGTTTTAATTAGGGTTAGGCAATACACATGTTAAATTAGGAGATAAAGGACATTTGTAAGCCATTACAGATTGTGCTTATCTGTTTGAACAGAGGTAGCTATCCCATTAATATTGTAGGCATTCAAAGCTATTCCTTTAATGTTGTATGCCATGTTACAAATGAGTGACTTAAAACTGGATTTCAATTTATCATATTTAGAAAGTACCGTGATTTTCAGGAATTTGATTCTCTGGATTAGCAATTGGTCTCCTCATTGAATTTCCAGAAAAAGCACTACGGTATATCACAATATACTGTAAGAAGTATGGAACTAGTTCAGGGAATCATCTTGGGGCCACTGCTAAACTCACATGGATCACTCTTCTAACTGCAACATACAGTGGGTACGGAAAGTATTCAGACCCCTTTAAATTTTTCACTCTTTGTTTCATTGCAGCCATTTTCC
>NC_048408.1:24523862-24535790 GCF_013103735.1 Etheostoma cragini
TTACTGAGAAATAAAATGAACTTTTTTGATTTTTGGAAAAAGGCTGCAATGAAACAAAGAGTGAAAAATTTAAAGGGGCCTGAATACTTTCCGTACCCACTGTATATCCAACCATGTAACCTTGAACATTTAACACTAACTCTGAATAGGATCCGACAAACCATGAACAGACTTAAACTGCTTCACTCCTTCGTGCAGATAGCTTAACAAAGTGAATTCTGAGTTGTAAAAGCCGAATATGAAATCACAGCATTTGAATTTAACACTCATTATTTCAGGTACAAACTGTCATATGAAACACAATCAGGCTTATTTTCAAGATTACCGGCTCTCTGTTGAGATGAGCGGCTGGGAGCGACAGGGTTTGAGAATAAGGTTTGTTTCTCTGGCTGAGAGAAGTAAAGAGAGAGAGTGTGTGTGTCTGAGATGGAAAGACAGTGAGAGAAGTCACCGCCAGTTGTGTGGTTAATTGGAAGCAGACATAATTAGTCCTAATTAGAATAATAGCCATTCGTCTAGAGATACATCCAACTAATGGGACTAGAACAGTCACATACACACACACACACACACACACACACACACACACACACACACACACACACACACACACACAGACAGTTACCATCATCCAACTGCCTTGTTAGAAGAATGTGGTCTTGTATTCTAGATTTACTGTATGACCTGTTATGACAGATATTTGTGCAATTACGTGAAAAAGCGCTTTTATGTGTGAAAAAAGACAGAAGACAGACGTAAAGCAGTAGTAGAAAGTAAATGATTCATTGAGCTCCTGTAGCTGAACAAACAGTGAGTGGAGAGAAACGTCTCCTTCCTCTGTTTACTTAGCATCTTGCCTCATCCCTCTCTCCTCTCCTGTCCTCTCTTCCTGTCTGCTCCTCACCCTTGCCCCCGCTTTACTTTGCTTTCCATTCCCTTACCGTTGCCTTTTCACTTCTCTCTGCATGTCCCTCAGGCCGTGCCAGGGGACATTAAACAAACAGAGTCTGTTCAGCAGCCCTCCAACTTTTACTCTCTCGCTCTCTCGCTCTCTCTCTCTCTCTCTCTTTCTCTCTCTCACACTCTCTCTCATATACACATATACACACATGTCAATTACTTTTGGACTGCAGGCCCTAGGCTACATGTTTCCCCCTGTGTGTGTGTGTGTGTGTGTGTGTGTGTGTGTGTGTGTGTGTGTCGTGGAGACTTATTGTCAGTGGCAACTGGCCAAGCCGGCGTACGACCACAGAAAAGTTTCCCTTTCTGTGTCTGTTTGACCGTTGGAAGGAACTGTAAAGGTGATTGCGGAGGCAAGCCTGTGATTTGGGCACTGCGTTAATTACAAGTCACAGAGCTACAGAGTGTGTAGGGCAGAAGGGAGGGAAATGTTTTCTGAGTCAGTGAAGGGGTTGTTAAAATCTCTCTCAAACATTAGTGTTCATTAATGTTCTAACCTCTACCATTTTCTTTTTTTTTTGTCCTTTCTCTTTCTCCCTCTCTTTATTGGTTTCATGTGCAGTCACATGTGCAGGCTGTATTTCTCTCAGTGGAAAAATCATCAAGATTGACCATGCAGAACTAAGACATTAACAGAGAATAACTTTAGATTTGGTTTTGAGTTATAAATAGTGTGTGGACGGAAACTGAAATAAAATTTGACACGAGAGAGCAGCTGGGTTGCACACGATATTGCCAAAAATTTGTAGCCCTGGTACTTACATTTGGTTTAGGTTTGGTGTTCCTGTTAAGGTTTTATTAGCCTTACTTGATTTCTAATTTGTTTTTTAACCCTTATTATGTGCATTTAGCAATTTGCGAGTGCAAGTTAAGGCCTTTTAAATTCTTGCTCTGTCTAACCAACAATCCAAAACCCAAAGGCTTTTATGTGCAATTATAAAGACAGAGAATCTGCATACAGAGTGTGCATCTAGGACTGAAAAAACTTAAATGATGAGATAATCAAAATAGTTGCCCATAATCTTTTGATTATCATTTCATTGACTATTCGTTTCAGTAATAGCATATGGGTGTAATGTTCGAGTGTCCGTATGCTTTGTTTTGGTGTCTACATCAGTTTGGCCATATGGTGAGTAGGTCTGTAGAAAGGTGTGTAGTTGCGATTGACTGCTCTGGATGTGTCCAACGGGTGCCTTTAACAAACACGAATCTTTCCCTCTTATCATTTTAATGTAGTCCAAAATGTTTTGGCCTTGATTTAAATTGAGATAGACGCAATCCGGGCATTTTAAATAGTTGATGCACATTTTTAATGCATCAGCAGCCTGCTTCCATTATTTCTATTCATTTGGTTCAGCTCCAGCAGGCTTGTTATAGAGATGCAGAGATGTTTTTGTGGATGTTTAGTTGTTTCCCTTTTGTTTATCACAAGATAAAAGGATAGCAGACATCTTATGCAGTACGTGACAATTAATGTGTTAAGAGATTCTTTTCCTACAAGTTTAAATCAAGAGGCACTCTTATAGGGTCTTGTAGAAGGAATGCCAATGACAGTCCAGCTGTGGGACAATGGGATACCAATGAGCAGAAACTATAACAGTATCAAATGTCAATACCAAATTATGAGGCACATAATGTTATCCAATATTAGTCCAACTTTTTACTTTTTAAACCACACACATGAGCTGAAGAGGATGCATTAGCATTTGTCTTTAGCAACTGCTAGGTTTTCAAACTATACTTGAACAAACATTGTGACAAGAAGTACCTTAAATGACAGAATCTCATTATTGGGAAAAATGTATTTGAGGTGAACTTGGATTTTTGGTTCAGCCCATGTCCCTAACATGGAGGGGGCGGGATTTATGACCGACAGCATACTACAGCCACCCGCCAGGGTTTGGCTTTGCTTATACAGTCGATGCATTAACCCCTGTATCACACATTAATGATCTAAAACAGACGTTAAAACATGAATGACTTAGTTGTCTGTTATTAAGCGTTCTTTCAATAGATCTGTCAATCAACTTTAAAATAAAAGTAGGTTTAAATCATCAGTTTGGGTTTTGGGGCTACCCATTTGTTCATAGTAGAATTTATTGAAGGATTTTTATTTATTTACTTTTATATTGATAAGGGAGAATTAGCTCATAGATAAATTTCATCAGCAGTCCCTGGGCAAGCAAATCAAACTTGAGAAAAAAACAGACTTATCTCTTGAGTCTCATACAGAACAACCCTCAATGATAATGCTGCAAAAATGACATTTGACCAAACTTTGAATCTTAATTTAGCGTTTAGGGCTTTCACATTTGTAGCAATCAGAAACTTAAACAAATGTTTTTTTTAAAGATAATTTTTGGAGGCTTTGCATTTTGACTGAGCAAGAGGATTAAAGAATGTTAAGCAAATACTGTTAAACAAATCTTTAACCACAGGCTGTGTTAACAATTGCTTCATTTAAACTATGCATGGAAAATCACTAAAGCAGTCACTGTCGAGCTACTGGCAGAAAAATGTCAAGAGCTGCTGGCAGCGGTCCAGTTCTCAGTCTTAACTCAGTTAGACTGTTTAATCCCATTATTAAAACACATCTATCATATGTTTCAAAACCACATGGAACTGTTGTAGGAAATTGGCAAAGTTAAGTCCTCTGGAAAAAAAAAAGAATAAAAAAAATATTCTCTGTTTACCACCAGGATCTGTCCTAAATCCAAGCTTGATATCATCTAAGACCTCCAGGCTTCTGCTGGAGCCCAATTTACCCCAAAGCATTAGGACACAAACTGGCTCTCGGGTATTCCCATCAGCCACTAAAAGAGTGTGTCGTTTGAAATTGGGGAAAAATACTCCACTACCGGCTTTGTGTTCACTGAAAGCGCAACAATCGCAGAAATGTAATTCTTTTTTTTTTTTAAGATTAGTTTTTAGGGTCTTTTCCTTTAATTTGACACTGGAGAGAAAGAGACAGGATGACACCTAGCAAAGGACCACAGGTTGGATTTAAACCGGGGCCACTGCAAAGGACTCAGCCTACATGGGGTGCACGCTCTTACCCGGTGAGCTAGAGGTCGCCCCATCAGAAATGTAATTCTTGATGGATGATTTGCATAATAATCCTCATAGAATGATGACGATGACTTGTTTGGTAATGTTTATACAGCAATTGTGAGATTTTTAATTGTTTGCAGTTGTGCAGACAACGAAAAACACAATCCCCCCAAAAAAGCCATCATAGCAGCATAAATTGATAAATATGGTATAGCATTCCCCTCCTCTCTGCGTTCAAAACAATGCACTCTCTGCAGCAGAGTTTTATAGTTACCAATTACTTTAGGATAGAGGACTCCACACTACAACTCAAGCTGACAGGCTATTTTGAAAGCAGGAATGCTTCAAAAATTTGAATACCCCAACCCCAATAAAGTTTGTAAAAACAAAATCATTATTATAAGCAGGATTTATACAGGTTTTATTATTTATACATAGACACATAATGCACCATTCAGCAGGAGGGTATAACTCTTGTGTAATTCTCTTTTATGACCTTGATCAGAACATGGATTTGGCCTAATGTTGTCAAAGTTCCTAATAACAGAAGGGAAGGCGGAGTGGTGCATATGTACAGTATGTGTGTGTGTGAGTCCTTCTGTGTGTGTGTGTGTGTGTGTGTGTGTGTGTGTGTGTGTGTGTGTGTGTGTATGTTTGTTTTCAGCCTTGCATTGCAGACACCCTACTGTACTTTTTATTAAAAAAGGGTCTTGGGGCCAGACACTTAATGAAAGACCAATCTGGCTTGGTGCTCTGGCTCAAAAGAGTCTGGGGCGGGGGGGGGGGGGGGGGGGGGGGGGGGGGGGGGGGGGGGGGGGGGGGGGGAGGAGGTAAGACGGGACAGACAGGGGGGACGATTGAGAAAAAACTAGAGAAAGAAAAACGCAAAGAAAATTGGATGAAACCAAGAAACAAATGTGCAGATTGTAATCTGAGGGAGAATGGAAAATTGGAGATACTGTAAGAGAAAGAGGCAGGGAGGCTATTTTTTTATTATTTGGGCTTGGGTGAGGGATACACGGAGGAATGCAAGAGGAGAGGTGAATAGGATGCAGTTGATATGTATTTTAATTTCTCTCTTATGCCTGGGGATAAACTGTCACACATATATTCACATAAGCATGCAGAGTCATGCACTGTTTTCCAATTGAGTTTGTCTTTAATTAAAAGCCTGAACAATTATGTTTAATTAAATGTAGAACTGAAAGGGAGCAGAAAGTCGTATGTTGAATTTATGTTTTATTAAATCTCAACTACATCAGTTCAGCCATCCGTCAGAATGAAAAGATGCACAAAAGCAGCTCATGTGCATGCCTATTTGTATGCCTGCTAGTGTGTCTGACTGGATTGTAACTCTTAGGATGAGAGTGTATAACCACCCTCCGGCTACTTAGAACAAATTGGGTAAAATGTATTATTTTTTGAAGGGAAATCCACGTGATTTTAGATTGCCCGACATCTTGTGGGCATAGTCAATTTCTTTCCCTTTGTGTCGCTTTTTCGTTACCAAAGTTCCATGTTGGAAATCAAGTCTGAGACCTCCCAATTTGGAACCAATCAAAGTGTAAAGGAAATTGCTGTAGCCATCAGACAATGTCATCAAAGGTAATTTTAAATAGTACACATAAACGAGATACGTAAGTGAGGAAAATACTGCACTACCAAAGCCTTTGAACTCAACAAATGTTCAGTTGTTAATATGCTATCTTAATTTGTCTTTCTGCATTCTCATACCCGCCCACGGAGCTCCTTTGACTGTTAATAGCTTGGTGGATTTAGATTCCCTCAAACCTCCCAGGCTCTCTCCATCCTTAGACACTATAGGCAAATGGAAGCCTGCCTGTCTATTAATCAGCTGGGTGCAGGGTAAAACAGATGTGATAAAATGGGCTGGTCAGTGCAGTTAATGAGCTTAACAGCAATAAATTGCATTATAGACCTCGGTGAGGATGCAGTATCTATCCTCACTGTGGAACCAGTTGTGGAGAACAGGAGAAGGGTTTGGTAAAGCTTCTTTTTCAGGCAGTGAGATGCAGTTGAGTGCACATGCATACATGCAAACACAAAGTAACATACACTCACACAAATAGAGTGTCAGTGTTGAGGCTCTGACTCTTGTGGATGTTCTGCTTGGAAATCACACTGAATAAAATTAGACCTGACAAATTCTGTCTGTATATGAGTGTGTGTTTGCATTGTGAGTGTGTGTGTGTCAAACATCCGCACGTACTCTCCTCTCCTCTCTCCTCAATCAATATGAAGTTCAATCAGCGGTTCTGCGTGTTGTACATACAAACACCTCCATGTATACTGTTCAGAGCTATCATGATCTCACGTCCATAGGTGCATCAACATGGTCTTCTCTAAACTGTGGATGATGGTAGACAATATTGGTTGGACTCAATTTGGTTTTGCCAGCATGCTGCTTATAACACTGCAGCACCAGTGGAGTGGAGGCGCCATATGAGGTGATCATCTGATAATCAAACAGCAAGAGGTAGTCACAATGCTGTCTTAATCTAGTTCAATCATTTCCAGATTTAAAAGTGTCAGCAAAGACAAAGAAGTGCTGGGTCTATTTGGACTCAGCTTGTTGTTGATACACGGGATATGATACACCTGATAGGGTGTCGATTCAGGTCGGTATAAGTAGCATGTGCTGCTTTGTGTGCCAAATTGAAATTGAGTGGAAACTACGCCCAACTTGCACTGTACCGATCCAGTTTTGGGGAGCACACATTGCTGCCAATTCAGAACTGCTAAACAATGCTCACAGAAACACATCCTACGGATACACATACTTGCAGATGTTTGTTCAAATAGATGTCTGTCTAAATCTAGCACACTCCTTTTCCAAAGACAAAATGTGTTTAAACATGTAGTATTTGGGATCATCCACATTTCATATCTTTTCTTCTATTATTTTTTATTTATGTATCTTCAAATCTGAAGTTTGTCTTGCAGTGCTTTACAATGTTAACACAGCATGCAGGATGTAGCTGTGTTGCGGGAGCACAGAATCAGACAATTAAAGTCAATACGAATAAAAAGACTATCATCTCACTTTAATATCCCCCCTTTGGTCGTATTGATTTTATTTCAGTGTCAGTTCTCAGGTTAAAATATTGGGAGATTTACTTTCACTGACATGCTGAAAACACAAGAAGCACGACTAAAAACATCAACCTGCACTTCCTGCCTGGCGGCATCTGTTCCCAGGCACACAAGTTCAAACACAGGAAAATCTGAGCTCTACGAATGTATTTTTTACCCTCCTTGACTCGCTCCTGCTATTCTCTCCCACACCGTTGCCCTGAAAAATCAACTCTTCCTATTATACTCCCCTGAAAAGCAACAGTAAACAAAGTCTGTTTGTAAGTGATTGTTTCTTATCTATGAGAACAGTGTTAGATCTTGTGGGTTTGTGATTGTGTGTGCTTGTGTATATTGTATGTGTGTGCTGTATTGATCACTACTGGTACACAGGGAAATAAAGATGGACCTTTGTAAAGAAGGAAGAACAACAACACAATACACAAACAACAAGAATGGCCAAAAAGAATGAAAGAGGAGCCACATATCAATCTGAGACAGGAGGAGAGATTTATTTAAGCTCTCGGAATCCTCTTTCCTTTCTGATGATTGTATTCAATGTTTCCTTCTCCCCCATATGAATTCTAAATGATCCATGTACCAAATACTCTCCTCTTGTCATGTTCTTAGTTTGAGCAGTGTTACTGTCTCAGACGGAGGAAAAACACAAGAAGAAGGCACGTTTTGCTGTTGGTTGTTGTTCTTGTGTTTTCTAATCCTTTGATGTCTGTGTTTTTCTGCCCTACAGTGCAATCACTTTGGACAATCAGCTGGTCGTCTTAGCAACCACTGCAGCGGATGCTGGCCGTTACCACGTAGAGGCGGTGAATGAGATGACAGGAGAGAATGTGACAAGTCCTGCTGTCTACCTGAGCATCTCAGGTAAAAAAAGAAAAACTTCTGTCCGATTGTCAAAGCTTTGGGTGTAATATCAAACAACGCTGCTTATTAAAGTGGTGTAAGTTTACCAAGTCACAATCCGTAAATAAAGCCATGCAGCATATTTAAAGCTCACAAAGAAGCTTAGTAATCAAATAGGACTGATTGTGGATTAGAAGATTAGTCTTTGAGAAATAGCAGCTCTCTCATTAATTGACTTTGCTTCACCTTTTTTAGGCTTTTGGGGACTGGAGCATGATTGGGTTCTCAATCAGGGTTGGGATTTGATAGCACTTTCATGGATGTGAATTCCTTTTGCTATAAACTCAAAGATTCAGTTGAAATCTGCAGTGTTTGTTGGCTCAGAAAGCGGTTTGAGTGGCTGCAAGATTACTGTTGACAACCCCTACACACAACCTGAATGGAGACGAGCAGCAGAGGATGTGAAAGATGTTTAAATACGTATCTGACACATCAGAAAAATTTATGGAATCAATTTCATTTTTAATTTGGAGCCATATTTTTTTTTGTAAACTACTTGATGCAAATGCAGGAGGCCCATTAAGTTGAGAAGCTTAAATTATTGATATCATATGGATGGAAGTTGTGAGATTCCAACAGCTGAAATTGACGTGACCCAGCCAGATTGTTTCATCAGAGAAGACTCACCACTCAGGTAGTCTTGTTGAACTACAATTTAACACTGCCCAGTCATGATCGTAGAGTGATGTTAAGTGGTGTTACGAGTCCAAGTCAGAATTTTTAACCCCACAAATTTTGGGGTTAAAGATTAACCAGCAAAAGCAAGAAAAATGAGAGGCCCTTTTACCTGAATGTTTTGAAAATTTATGTTAGTAAAGGCAGGCTAGAGATAAGCAAGACAATTAAAGAGTTGGAACTCTTTGATCTTTTAAATGGGTATTTTACTAATCTGTACCCACATCCAAAATGTTGACAAGCTGCTTATCAGTGTGCTATTTTTGAAATTTAGTTCAATTCAGTCTTTTTTGATTAAATGTGTAGGTTATTATAGCCTAAATCCTAAATCAAGTTTTGATAGAGAGACTGCTGGCTATTTGTTGGTATTTAAAAAAAGTTCATAGTTTCTATGGCTGTTTTTATGTTATGTTAAGTCATGGCAGCATAGTTTTAATTCAAGAACACATGAATTCATTCATTAGGTTTGGTTAATGAATGGCATGCGGCCATTTGTTCATTTAGGAAGAAATAGGCTACACTTACAAGAACTAATATGTAAATTCTTTGCTTCTCCCTCTGTGTTCCTGTCTTAGTCACAGCCTTTATGGCTGAATCACTTCATATCCCTCCCTCTATGTGGCTTCCCCTTGGAGGCCAGAGATTAAACTCTCCTGTCTAACAGTCCTTCAGCTGAAGTGTTCACTATGGTTAAATGAAAGGAGGAGAGAGGGAGAAGGGAGGGGGGGAGTGAGAGAGGGAGGGAGAGAGGGAGGGAGCACTTTGTCCCTTGTGGCTGTATAGAGTTTTAATTAGATTCTCTTTACAGGGTTGTATCCTTTGGCATCCTTTGTCACAAATGCACACACTGACACACACACACTCACATAAATATACGCACAGTACCTTGTTACAGCTGTCAGAGTGGAATTCTCCCTTGGGCGTTTTTTAGTAAGGCTTCACTGATCAGTCTCCGGCCATAAACGTCTGCGTGCGCATTTGTTTGTTTTTGTGTATTAGTGTGTACTGTCTACAATAAACATTCCTTGGGTAAATATCCTTTGCTATAAGGCAGCAGGTTTGATTCCATTATTTGTTATTGAGATCGGAGTAGAGGAAAGAAGGATTCAATAAAAAGTGGAAGACAAGTGAAAGGATGACAGAAGGAAGCAAACCATGAAACATGGAAACATGTATTCTTGCTTTATTTTCCAAGTCAGTCCTCGATAATAAACCTTTAACAGCACATTTTTCGGTCGGTTCGTTTTGGAAATGGAAAAAGGGGCTGCAGTTGGGAATGTGTTTGGATCATATTATATGTGTTTGTCACATAGCAAACTACACTGATAACACTGCAGGATGATAATGCAAAAAAGTTTTAAAAATAATAAACAATTGTGAATTTGGATTGAAAAGATGCTTGTATTGAGTGAAAAAACTGAGTAGGAGACTGGGCCTATTAATGATAGCAATCAGTCAAGGTTTGCTAGCAGGAAATTTGAGGATAATTTCCACTTTGTGCAAATGAGATTAAATTGAAGCGATGAGCAATTCACCAAGTCAACTGATGCAAGACAACATGTGAATTAACTCATGCACATTGTGTTTTTTTGTGTTCACCTGCACCTCCTTCTCTTTTTTTATTTCCTGTCCTATCTCTGTCTCCTTCGATTTCCTGTCTCCCCTCTTTTCACTTTTCCATTCCATTATACAGCTTGTACAGGATGTGAAGACAAAAGTTCATTGCTGTCAGTCAACTGTTCTATTTCTAAAAATGTTGTCTTTCTTTTCAGAAATTTAGAATAAATGAGATACGTATTTCCTATTCTTACCCTTTCTTACTTGACTTGAGCCTTGTGCTCAACAGAGAAGAACAAGAGAAAGAGGATTGGTAAAGTAAGAGCCAGATGAGAAAAAACTTTATGAAGTAAGTTACCGATGTAGACTGAGAATATGACCAACAACCTGTTATTGTCTGGTAGAAAAAGCTCTTTCACACACGCACAGGCATTAACACTTATGCAGTCACATTTATAAGAGCTGCTTGTCACATTCATGCTGTGTTCAGATTGACACTCAAAATCTTTTGGCTAATCCACAAAGCCTGTAAGAGCTGAGAAAAATGGTACACAACCCACTGTATGACCTGCCTATTTGACGGATCCATTATCTGCATGTCCTTGCTCACTATCCTGTAAGTGTGGCCTAGACTGCTTAAAATAAAAAGCACTAACTGTCATCCGTGGTCGGGCTGCAACAGCCACAATTGATAGCAGCTCAACAGCTTGGTGAGAGGTCATACACTGTAATCACTGGAAGAACAGCCCGCCTCTAACAGAAACAGCTCCTGGAGGCTTCTTTTTTTTCTTTTCGTTTTTAGCACCGCTGACAACATATGGTGTTAGAAGAGATTTTTAGATAGTTATCACTGCCTACTGGACGTGACAGATTGGAAGAAGATGGATCTATTTAAAGTAAAACATGTGCTGTACAACGTGTCCCAATATCAAGTCAACACAAGTCACATCAACATAGTCACTCCATGGGGGGAGGGTCAAATTCAAGGTGCAGAACTGGTATTAAGTTAATGTATACACATGTGTAGTCAGTGTGTTTGCATTAGGCAGAAAGTGAGTTCTAATTGCCTCAAGGCATTTCTGTTAGTTACAGGACATGAGGATTCTTTCTCCTATTAAGTAAGCTTCATACATACCTGCTATCATCTCTCTCTGCCTCTCTGTTTCTCTATAACATACACACACCGGCACACACACATTTACACACACCTCAGCCTGTCAATCAAAACAGCAGTCAGTCTCCCTGTAGGCCAGAGGAGTGTGGGCATGTCTGTGTGCTTCTCTTCAGTTCACAGTGGTGGAGGTCTTTGTAGATTTGTACATTAGACCATTAGAGCAGCAAAATATCCCCAAAGAGAGCAGTCACTGGAGGACTATTCACGCACACACACAGACACACAGACACACAGACACACGCATACACACACAGACAGGCCTGCAAACGTACACATGCTTAAGATACATGCCCAGAAACACTATGCATATCTGGACATGAAAGACGTGCACTTTACAAAATGAAGAAGCAAGTCAAAACGGCTTAAGAACTCAGACAACCCAAGATAAAGAAGTTATGATCCTATATTGAAAGATCTCCTATATATATATATATATATATATATATACAGTGGGTACGGAAAGTATTCAGACCCCTTTAAATTTTTCACTCTTTGTT
>NC_048408.1:24535890-24692532 GCF_013103735.1 Etheostoma cragini
GGAAAATGGCTGCAATGAAACAAAGAGTGAAAAATTTAAAGGGGTCTGAATACTTTCCGTACCCACTGTATATATAGGAGATCTTTCAATATAGGATCATAACAAGAGAGAGGAGTGTGCATGCAGGGTAGGCGGGAGAAAAGAACAGAAGGCAGAATGAGAGATGAGAAGAAAGAGAGGGCAGAAGATTCTGGTAGACGACTTTATGCTGATATAATTACTCTAGCACTTTAAATGCTATCTCAGCTTTGGGCTTAATAGTTGATCAACTGCCTTTATCTTTTCTATAGAGAAGTCAGTAATGTCACGCTTGTTAATTATTGCTGAACTGCAAAATTAGATGAGAATATTACACACGTACATAAAACGCCAGCTTACCGAGTTTGACTTTCTTTGACACATAGTACTCCAGCGGTTTAGTAATTCACTTCCATGGAGTTTGGGGACTTGCATGGCAGTTACATTTTTTTTCTTTAAATCAATGCAGGCTCACGCTTGGCTTACGAGACGAGAAAATAAGAATAGAATAAAATAATGCTAGAATAAAAAACGAGCACTGTGAAAGGTTTAGCCACAACTCAAATGGCTTCTCTCCTGTATAACTGACCTCGTCAGACATTATATCTGGCGTATCCACCGAGAATCCAAAAGGCTGCCACACAATGATTTAAAAATGGCGGGTAGGGCTGGGTACCTTTGACTTTTTATTACCTAAAATTTGGTGCCAGTACCCTACAGTACCCTTTTCCGGTACTTTCCTTCTGTAATACCCAAAAATTTATTTCAGTTGTAAAAATAATTCCAAACCTATTTATCCTATTTACTTAAACATTTTCTCGTTTATTTAGAACATTTTACAAACCACACAAAATATAACACCTCCCTCTCCCACATGTTAAGCCCATGTATCCCTTGTTTAAAATCAGTTTAATTCCCATTTCTTTCTTTTTTTGTGGTCAATTTTTTTGTGCTTATGTGCTCTCAAGTATTGAACTTTGATACTGCTTGATTTAATGTGAATTTGTCCTTGGTAGTACCGACGCAATTCTGCACTTTTCACCTTGACAACAAAGTATTATCACATTTTAATATCACTAGATCTCATCATACCTATCTTATCTTATCTTATATTTTGTGTCAACACTGTAAAGGGATTGCTTCAATCTCATTGCACATGTACTTTGTACTTGTTTATAATGACAATTAAGGCATTCTATTCTTCTATTCTATTCTATACCTCTAGTAGAAGCCAATATGTCTTGACTTAAATGCAATTGATTGCATCTTGTTAAGCCTTTGTTGCCGCATACATGCTAACATCTTTCAAATTCCACAATATTACTTTGTAACACAGGCTTTTTTACATTTAAATTTGTCTCCAAAGCCAAGCTGAGAGGAACTGGTAACATCACTCAGACTTGTCAAAGCCCCATCTACAAAACTCCTTATAAAACTTTCCACAGGCTCAGAGTCGGATTTCCCATGACTGATAAACTGATCTGAATGAGTAAAATCTGCGTAGTTCCCCTTTAAAATGCTCTACATATTGTACCTCCATAATTAGGGTGTGGTCAAAGTCAATGCAAACTTTCTACAAAGTTTCCGGGAAATAAGTTCTCTTGAACACAAGAAGGTTGGAAGACGTTCCAGCTCGTCTTTGAAACTTCATAGTTCTGCACATTAATGATTTTAGTTATAAATTTAAAGAGAAGAACAGAGACAATCAGTATGCTGTTTTTTCCTCAAGTTCTGTATACAGAGCAAATATAAAGCAGAGCAGTCACAAAGCAGAAACAACGAGATGAGGCATTGCCGCAAGAGCAATGCAGAAGGGAGCTCAGGGACGGATTGGTTCCAAATGCATAAATGCATTGTAAAATAACTTTATAACCTTTCATAACCTTAATCATTACATGTATGTGTTGGGGAGGCCGTAGGAGTCTGAGTTTGATTACCTCGCCTTGGTGATTGGAAGAGAGTCTGTCTGAGTTTGATTATGCCTCCTGTTGGAGACCGCCCTGGTGACTCTACTCACACACACACACACACACATACTGTACATACACACCCCTTGACCCCTGCCTCCATCAAGCGAGGCTTGTTGCCCCGTGACCCTGAGCAGTGATGGCGTAGTCTTTGTCAGGAGCTGAAGAATAGACTTGTAGCATCTTTGGACTCTGCTGACCTCCATATAACCCGGACTGACACACAGTGTCACATACACACACAGAATTGGTTTGAAAGTAGATAGAAGAGAAAGGAAAAAATATATAGATTTTGCTTGGAACATTCGAACACCATATGGCATATGACACATTCATAAATACACATTTTAGAAGTATTTGACAAACACTGAAACCTGTTTGTATAAGTGTGTGTGCTTGGTGATTATGTTGGCGTTGTTATTTTTATGCATGCCTGTGTGTTTCTGTGCCATTTGTTTCTTTCCCTCCCTTCCAGATGTTTCCTTTCCACATCACTGACTCTTAAATTAGAGCCTGCCGTGGATCTTTCTGTTCCTGTGTGTGTGTGTGTGTGTGTGTGCGTTTGCGTGTGTCTATGTCCTTGTCTGTGTGTATGTGTGTGTCTTTGCTCCAGGTCCCATCCCGGTTGTTCTGTGACACGTCTAATTGGAGGTATTTTAGTGTCCCTGAAGAGAGAGTGATTTTGTTTTTGTGGGGTGGAATGCATGTGGTTTGTGTGAGTACACATGTTTGCATATGTGTGTGTATGTGTGTGCGTTTGTTGTAGTGTAGTGGAACCCAACACCTGTAAGCCCTCATTTAAAAGCTTAAACGTAAGATCAGAGATTCCCCTGTGGGCTGTCGTTGTTTCCAATGCTGCACCTTCCACTCAAAGTGTTTTGCATTTTGCTGCATCATGCCTTGCTAGGCTTCCAGGAGCACCATAGAAACCTCTTTAACCAACATGGCAACGTAATGATTTGTAGAGCAGTAGAGTGCACATCTTCAACGGTGAGGAGCAGGGCAAACAGAAGCTGGATACAACTTAAAAGAACAAGGTGCCTATGTGCCTTAGAGTGCTTCACGTGGCGAGGATACGTGCATATTCTTGCAGGTTCTAGAGTTGGTTAGGGAATATGTCTCCAGAGATGTTTTTCGTAATACCAGTGAGAGAAGACTACCAACAGACATGGATGAGTGATTCTCTCAGACTTTTTGGCTTGTGACCCCTAAAACCAAAACAAATGCCAAATTGGATGCTGCAACTCACCACCCCCTGATGCAAGCGCAGGTGTATCCACTGAGCAGTGACTTCTGAATCTTTCTCTCTTTCTCAAATGACTGGTCCTGGTTATTAAACAGCAGAATCTATGGTAATGTTTGGAAGCAGCTGCCAATATTCTATGTAACAGCGAGATGAAAGTGGCTCAAAGATTATCAGTGACGGTCATAGAGTATGCTAGACTTTTCATCGGCTGACGCGGAATGTCTTTTAAATGGGTGCTAAACTCTGATTGTCAACAGCAGTGGCTCTCAGATCAAATACTAGCATGTTCCTTTGAATTTGTGAAAGATTTGGTTAATGGATCATATATTACAGTTATGACATTTTATTGTTTAGCGCTGAAAGTAGAAGAAAAGAACATCTCACTCCACTAAACACAAAAAAGCGAGAGAGGTAAGGTCAAAAAGACACCTGGTGCACCTGTTAGTGAAGAGTTTATTGGCACTCACGGCCCTAAAGCTAATAATTAGTTATCGGCAGAAAATTCCTCTGCAAGTATTTTGATAGTAATTAATAAAAAAAAGAAAAATGCCAAGGATTCACTTGTTGTAATTTGTCAAATGTGGAGAATTCACTGTTTTTCTTTGTGATACATCATTGAAAATGTAATGTCTCAAATGACAAATAGAAAGCCTGGGTTTCGACAAACCTTACAATATATAGACTAAAGTTAAAAAATAATTGTTTGATGGAATTGTTACCTATGTTTGTTTGTTTTCTGTTGAAAAGCATTACTTACTTACTTACTCCGCTCAGTACACCGGCTGTCATGTGCAGAAGAGTTTCAGTGGAAGCAACAAGCAGTGTTCAGCAAGTACTGACACTTATTTTAGTCCTGTTATTTGTGCATGCTCCTGGCTTAAGGTGGCCAGATGCAGCAGTTTTCGCAGTAAGCGATTTGAACAAGTTCTTTTGAAAATAGAGTTTGAAGACAAAAGAAGACACCACATGGGCAAGCAGCCTTCATTTTGTGACCATCTCTGGTTGCACGTGAATATCACATGGCTTCCGTAGATGTGCAGGAAAAGCTTCACTTTTACTGTAGGGTAATGAAGGAAATTAACATTTCTGTAAGAGTGAAATGAATTAAAAGCTTAATATTGTTCAGGGTTTTCCTCTTCGGATGTACTATGTATTCACGCAAGCATGTGTGGCACTTCACATGATACCATAATGTCTTCATAGAACATAGGTTTGTATGTAAAATTTACCAGTTTCGACTCTAGGGAATAACAACTTGTGGAATTCCAAGGTCAAGGAGCACAAACATATCATGTACTTTGAAATGTTTGTGCTGAAGGCAGAAACTGTAAAATGTTCAAGTACCATAACAAAAAAATGTAAATTACCATTACAGTGTAAGTAGTTGCATAATTATTTATTGGCTATGAAGAAACTATGGTCCAATTCAAGTCGATCCTTTGGAGGCTAGTAATGTAGATAAACATCCCAGAGGGCACCTAACAGAATTACTGATGAATGTAAATCTTAAATTATTGGTACAGAGGAGTCAGTCTAGCACATGTACAGTATATCTATAACCTGTCACGTTAATTCTAAAGATCTAAACTTGTTTAAGGACTACAGTGATCTCTTTTGTAATGAAAGTCTGGTCATTAAAAATCTACAGATGTGGAACACACACACGATCATACAAATAGGCACTAATACTCAGTGGTTTTGATAAAGAGGTTTGGCTAATGAATCAGTGCTTTGATTAACTCCTGCTACGACTGATTGTGTCAGGAGTTATTATATTCAATGTTTCAGTTGCAAAGGGATCAGGCTTGTCTTTGTTGATCCCCATCTCCCCTCTCTGTCTGTTTCCTCTCTCTCTCTCTCTCTCAGTCCCTTCTCTCTTTCTCTCTCAGCGTAATGAGGCTCCTCCGTGGTTCTATAATTAAAGCCCCAGTGTGCAGACAGAGCGATGGATTGCCGGAAGGATGGACAGGAATCTGACTCATAGACTGTGTCAGTATGACAAGCGAACTGTGCGTGGCTATGTGTGTATGCTCTACTTGTTCCACGTAGTTATGGATTTAATTGTGTGTTTTACAGCATGATGAAATAGATTAGGATGGATGCCCATGTATAAGGCTTTGCCAGAGCTTTTTGCAGTTGTACACCCACTTATACTGTCTCCAAATCCTTTTCCATTCATGAGGGATATAGTCACTAGAGAAGAAGGCAACAGAAAGGCAGGTAGTGGGAGAGGAAACAGACCAAAAGTCACAGGCGCTTGGACAAGTTTCTAAGAATCAATGAACAAGCAGGTAGCTGGAGGTAAAGAAGCAACAGAACAGTAGCAAGAAGAAGCTCTGAAAGTTTAGATGTTGCACCTGTTACAACCTCGTTTATGGCAAGGCACCAGTTAGTCAGGGTACTGGGATGTCTGATGTGATGATCTTTGCCTTTACTGTATACTGCATTGTTTGAGCCAGCATTTTGAACAACTTCTCCGTTGCTGCATTGCTTTCTTTTTTGATTACACTAAAGAAAACATAATGTTTAGAAAATGTTCATATGTATCAACGTTATGGTTCTTAAGTACATACCTGGTTTTAACTAGGTTTAAGTGTGCCACTGAAAAATTATATAGGGTTTCTAAAAGTCAACTTCAAGAACTTGATTGTTCATAGCTATCTAGAAAGCCAGACCAATTTAATGTACTGGTATATGTCATTATTCTGATCATTACTGTACATTCAAAGCTGGCTCCATGTTTTATGGTGAATTCCATATAGTTGTTTAGCTGTGGTAATAATGACAACCATCTGGTAAGTCATGTTTGATAATTGAAAGCTGGGGATATCAGATATTTTGACAGCTCTCAGTCTCTACTTTGGCTGCCGAGCTAACGTTACTTAACTTTATAATAACACAGACTTTTATTAGTTTAGTTTATTTTAACATGTTAAAAAAACATAAAAATATTTGTACACATACATTCATGTATATACATATAATTAAAATGACAGATAAATAAGGCCATGTACTTCTCAGCACAATCTTCCAAAATTGAAAGTCATTCAAACAAAAAAAAAATTCCCATGTTCAAAAAGGAGTAGGACAAAGTTGAAACAACTTATCCTACCCACTTTCTCTACTTTTGTCTTATAGTAAATCTTATGCTTTAGTTATTTACACATCATAGACACAGATGTATACATGCATACCTACACACATTTACAAGGTTTTTGTTTCTTTTCTTCCCTTCTTCTTTCTATACCATTTATACATATCATATATTAAATAAAACATCCATACTAGACTTAGTAAATGGATATATTAGTATATAGATATATTAGTATACAAATGCCAAGAAACCATACAGTCATTATAAAATACTATCACTTTATATCCTTTTCGTATCCCTTAAATATATTCATTTTAAATAATCTCTTGAATTTGCTCATTGTTTTACATGATTAAATCTCTTCACTGCACCTGTTCCATAAAGTAACTCCTTTTGTTGTGATGCAGTGATATTTAGCATTTGTTTTTAGAAGTTTCTGACAGACTGACAGAACAAGCTGCTGTTCAGAAACTCCAACATAGCCGGCTGGATTATGATGTGCTCGGCCAGTTTACACATAATTGTTCATTAACCAACAGACCATCATTCTGTTGGTCATCTTGGCACTTTTTCAGACACAGGTTTGCTACGGGAGGCAGTAGGGTGGAACAATATTGGAAAATGATCTAATAACCTTTTGTTTTTTACTCATTTTGCAATTACCATTTAGTATGTGATTTATTTTAAGTTCCTCATCTTCCTCTATCTTCTTCCTTATCCATATTATTATTATTACTGTAATTGAAAAATAACTTACTTATTACCTGTCAGTAACAGCATTGTAACAAAGCACACAAACCGACTTCCACACTAATTCAAGCTCGACCAAAATTTAGATAACTCAAGCCTTGTCGTTTGTTAAGTTCAGTCATCACAGCAGCATCTAGTAGAACAAGAGGAGGGGGGGGTTGGACGGATGAAGGCGTTATTATTGTAGAGGATCAGGCGGAAACGCAGTTGATGCACTATCGTCATCTGCACTTCTCCAGGCAAATACTTGGGTAGGGATAACATCTCAGCTCCCTTAAAGAGGTGAAATGCACGAGCACACACAGAACACACATGGGATGCGGAATGAGGTGTCAAGTGCGCAGATAAGTCGCGTGGTGCTTGTGATTTTAATGATCCTGTCAGTCACATGGCGGTTCCTTATCACCACATTGCTGTACACCCTGCAACCCAAGACTGTGTGTGTGTGTGTGTGTGTGTGTGTGTGTGTGTGTGTGTGTCAGACAGTCAGAGTGCATGAACAATAATATCAAGAATAGAAGCTTTATTCCAGCAAAAAGCCCTCATGTTGGACGCTGTGGGCATGGAAACAGACGTTTTAAAGTTTCCCTACTGTGTTCAGTAGTGGTTCTTTATTTTGATACTTGTTTGAAAATGTGTGAGGCTCCACGACTCCAAACTGAGCAACCCAACGTGAGATACTGTTCATATGCCAGCTTTTATCAGCACATACTGGTATTCAGGGTTTTTATAAACAGTTTTCAGAGTATGCGGAATATAAATGAAATATTATTGTGCATGCCAACACACTGATTGTCTCTGTGTGTCAGTGATTCCTGCTGGGCGTAACAGGTTATTGGAGTAGCAGGCCAGTCAGCAGATGTTAATTTGAAGCAATAGAAGTGGAAGAGAAAACAAGAGATTAAGGACGGTAAAAAAAAAGAGCTGGTGAATGATGGCGTAGGGTAGCAAAGGAAAGATTGGATTGGAGGAACAGATGTAAGATAAAGATGGGTAATTAGGAGGAGAGATGATGAGGTAGAGGCAAGGGGGTGATGGTGTCATTGTTGCTTGACTTATTATTTGTTGTGTACCTGTGTGTGTGTGGGGGGAGCATTAGGGAAACAATTTATGTAATGGTATTTATTTGTGCATTTTATGAAAATTAAATTGAGAAACTGTTTAGTTGTGCCTGTGGCAGGCCGTCCACTAATAGCACGTTGGATGTTGCTCTTTAACTCTCTCTATGTTACAGGTGCTCTAAGTAATGTCACACGTTTTTTAGGCTTAAACATTTGTTGTCACGTCGTTGTGTGTGTGTGTGTGTGGGTGTGAGAGAGAGAGAGAGAGAGAAGATGCTTCTTTTCAATACTGTTAGTAACTTCAAGGCTACATTTACATTGCTACGTTTTGGTTTTTAAGCGGAGTTTATGAAATATGATGTTTTATTATAAATTCAACAACTCAATAATATATAGAGCTACAAGTTCAACTATAATGATTAAATGATTAAACACTTGTTTATTGACATAACTGTTTTGATCATTTCCAGTTTCTAAAATGTAAGGGTTTTTCGGCATTGAGTACTTTTACTTGTATTCTTTAGGTACATTTTCCTTATGATACATAAGCTTGACATATTTCTTTCTTGACCATGGAAACATCAGTTCTTGATAATCTAAATGCAAATACCTCATACTTGCTTTTTCTGTCAATTTTGTCCCTATGTCATAGTCAAGATCAAGAATGAAGTTTGACTTTTAAGTCAAATATACGTGTTATGTTATGACATACATGTTGTACATATATTGTGATTTATAAAGCCAGTAATGTTTCACATTCAATAAATGTTCACGTTCACATATACAAACACTCAAATTCACTGTTATGCACAAGCACATATATATCCCATTTGTTCATTAGCTGTGGAACTGACACTATGGTCTGAAAGACTGAATGTCCTCATATGTTAAAGCCTCGCTAAAATGCATTTACATTTCACACCCATTTACAAATTCACACACGCACGCAGTTATGTATGACTGTGTGTTTGTCCTCTTGTCCCCTGCGCTATCAGTGTATACGTAAGACAATGTTTTTATTAGGGTTTCAGGGCAAAACAAAGTACTTGGAAAAGATTTGTGGAAGAAAAAGAGATAAAAACAGAAAAGCGGGTGAGGCATAGCAGAGACGAGATGAAGACAGAGGGATAGGGTACCAGAGAAAGTCAAACTAAAGAGGCAAGCAGTGAGCAAGTGCAAAATTGGGAAAGCTTTGAGGACGATAGATATGGATTGGAAGGAAGAAAGAGAGGCAGAGTGTAAAAGTTGAAGATTGAGAGGGGATGCTGAAAACAGGAATAGATCAACATGGCCTTTAATCCAAAAATAGTTTCCTCCCTTCTCCTCCTCCTCATCCCTACTTACCTCCCCACCACTTTCTTCTTCCCCATCTGGTTGTTCAGAGTGATTGAAGAAAAGAGGACACACACATTGAAGAAAAGAGGACACACACACACACACATAGCCGTGTCCACACGCACACACAGCAGTGTGTGTGCGTGTGGACATATTGTGATCCACAGACAGACAGATGATGTCCATTACCAGGCCATGCTGTCCGGAGTCAGGCGGAACAGCTGCAGCCAAATCTCATTGATCTATCACTGTTCTAATGAATCTGTTAAATGCAGGCCTGACCAATCAATCTCTGAGCCACTTAATCAATTACGCGATTAATCAGACACAGATCTTAACTGTTCTTGCCTGCATGAGAGATTGTTTTACATATATGCACTGACATAAAGACACAGGCATAACCCATGTGCACTTAAACATACAGGACACAGAGTCTGCCAGTGTGGAAGTGATTGTGAGGGTGAGCTTTGCTTTATCACCGCAGGGGGCTAAAACGCAGCAAAATTAAATATGGCTTTGTTTGCAGGCAATTAGATTTCTTTCAATAGAAGTACAGGTGAGTAAGATGCACATTACATTCAGGTAAATAGAAAATATTTAGTGGTGAGATACTGCAGTGTTAAATGATATTTAGTGATACTTATCAAATAATTGGCTGATTTAATTATATTTTCTGCACTGGAGCATTTCATTAGTGTGAGAATATAAGCTTCCTAAATGTAAGCATTTTACAGCTTTATATCATTGTAAATTGGCTATTTTGTGATTTTAGGACTGTTGGTCTGACAAAAAATAGCAATTTGAAGGGGTATGAGGAATTTTGATTGACATTTTGCACTATTTTTTGACATTTTATAGAAAGATTGCTGGGACACACATTAAAGTGGTTGATCCGATTCAACACATTATTTGGCCATGACTACTATTCCAGACCAAATTGTACTACAACTGTTACATTGTCATTTCATCTTAAGTTAGCGTTTCTCGTCTCTGTGAGTGGCAATATGAAATAGCAAGGCAAACTCATGTATTTACTGTATGTTCTCACAGGATTTAGTTGATGTCATCTGTATTTGCTAGTTGTTCAATATGTGCTCCATTCTGGCTGGAAAGACTTAAAGCAACACTACGTAACTTTGGAAGTTGAATTGTCCCATAATGTCTCACTGGAACTACAGATCCACTACCCTATCTGGCAAACTTGCACAGTGCGATTATAGCCAGTAGAGAGTGGGGGGGATAGATACAGCATAGTTTTGCGATATTTTCCGTAGCAATACTACTACTTCGATAAACTGGCCAACAATCCTTTATTATATGTGCGTTAGTTTGGCTGCTTGACAATGCCATTTTGCAGCAATAAAATTGAAGTGAGATGAATAAACTGAGAAATATATTGTTTTAGATAAAACAGATGTTGACAAAGTTTCCTTTTGGGGACATAATGTGAACTTGGCAAAATTTTAAAAAAAAGTTAATAAAATGCAAAATCGCAAAATATTGCAATAAGTTTAAAATAGCATTCATATTGTATCTTGACATAAGTATCGTGATGATATCGTATCGGGAGGCATCAGGCGATTCCCACCCCTAGTAGGGAGATGCAAACCGAATGCAGAAGTGCCGTTTACCCTGTTACGAGTTGACCACTGAAACCGATTTTGGAGACATTATTTTAGGTTAGAAAAAGTTCTCTAGCGTTGCTTTAAACAAATCTGAATGCTGGTGGAAAGAGTTGTCTGGCGTGTCAATGAGGTTTCAGTAATCTTTAAGACGGTTTTCATCTTAAATGATTCTATAGATCGAAGATAATGTGCGATTACAACATTCTTCCAAGTTAACTGAATGCCAAAATGTGCAAGATGGTTCTAGTAAATCTGTTTTAGACTGTACCTGGATCAGTTTTAGGTTCAGATGGTGCACTAAATTGATGGTGGAAAGCAAATGCATTGGCAGGTTGTAAAACTGATAGAAAAGAGGATAATGTCAACTCTGTAAAGTGAATTTGAAATAAATATATTTTTAGCATTAGCATTATGTTAGTTTACCAGAGTATTCTGCAGTAATTCATAACATTTTCTGATTAGTTGGTTTGTAAATGTAGGTCCAACCAACAGCTACATGCAGGATTTAAATCAGCCGTCAAAGAATGTGTCTCTCAGTGCACAGACTTTTTACAGACGTCAAAAGTCTGGTACCGCCACAAACACCCCCCCCGAGTAAAGGGGCCCTAACTGAAAAATAATAACTACCTTTTAGCCCTTTTAGGAATCTACAGTACTACATATTGTACATGGTTATCTTTAAGGAAGTTTCCCAAAGGGAATACAAAAATTCTTTGTACAGCATCACATTTCTAATCTGCTCCAAAAGCCTGGGAGAAAGTGTCTTACAAAGTGCCCAAGGAAATGCCAGGACAGGTTGCCCTCCACTGATCTGTCACATTCCTCCAGGCCTCGTCCCTCCACTCGCTGCCATGTTCTAAATGAATGGACTGTGTCAAAAGCAGACACTACACAGTGAACAGTGAATGCTTAACTGGAATACCACTTGTTTCTAAATGAGGCACTTAAAATTCAGTATCCTCTTATATATAAGGCTTATTTACTTTTGTTGAGAGTCTCTTAGACACTGTTTTTTTCAGTGCAGGACAGATAGAAGTGATAGCAGAGAGGTTGAGAGATAAAGACAAAGAAGGGGTGACAGTGAAGAAGAAGTGTGAGATAGGGTAGTACCCTGCAGCATACTGGAAAAGAAGAAGAAAAACAAGGAAACAACATGATTCAGTAATGATGCATCTGATGCAGCTTTCTTGTCTCTCTTGGTCTCTTCTCCATCTGGTATTTCACCCTGAGGTGTTGGGCACACAGCAGCACCACCTCACTGCCTTTGAGGCCCCACCTTTTGGCTCCAACTTTCCCTTGTCTTCCCCTTATTTATTTCATCCCTCGCTACCTCTCTCTTGTCATTTTATATTTCTGCAAGATCAGAGGCTTCCTATTTTTTCTCTCTGTTCTTATTAGAGGCGCAAACTTGCGGAAGCAGCACACTGCTATGAATTTGAAATGATATCTCATTTTTTCATGCCATCATTAGGCTCACAGTATGAATGTAAGGCAAGGCAAGGCAGCTTTATTTGTATAGCACATTTCAGCAACAGGGCAATTCAAAGTGCTTTACGCAAAAACAGTTAAAAAGATAGAAACAGATAAAACACAAGAATAAAAGTTACAGTGCTTTATAAGAAATTAAATAAATGAACAACCATTTAAAGAAAGGCAACATCAAAAAGAAAGGTCTTCAGCCTTGATTTAAACCAACTGAGAGTTGCAGCTGATCTGCAGTTTTCTGGGAGTTTGTTCCAGATATGACGAGCATAGAAACTGAACAATGCTTCCCCCTGTTTAGTTCTGACTCTGGGGACAGAAAGCAGACCTGTCCTAGATGACCTGAGAGGTCTGGGGGGTCATAGTGTAGTAGAAGATCAGAAATGTATTTTGGCCCTAAACCGTTTAGTGATTTATAAACTAGTAAAAGTACTTTGAAATCAATTCTTTGAGGCACAGGAAGCCAGTGTAAGGACTTCAGAACTGGAGTGATCTCAGTGGTCTTAGAGAGGACCCAAGCAGCGTTCTGAATCAGCTGCAGCTGTCTGATTGATTTTTTTTAGGGAGACCTGTAGAGACACCGTTACACAATTCAAAACATTTTTGAAAACACCCTTTGGTTGAATATCAAGACCACAGGAGTAGATTTTCACATGTTGTATTATGTCCTCCAGGTTTTTATGGTTGATCGGATGAAATTGTGTCATTATGGAACTATTTTTGCTTGAACACTGTGACAACACATATCCTGGACTTGATATGGAGGCACTTATTGTTTGTCTAATCTTCTGAATGTTGTCTTTGAAGAAGTAGGCAAAGTCATCACAGGCCTTGGTGGATAAAAATTCAGATGCTACTGGTACTGGAGGGTTTGTTAACCTATCGACAGTGGCAAACAAAGCATGTGAATTATTAATGTTTCTGGCGATAATGTCAGAGAAGAAGGACCCCCTTGCATTCCTCAGTTCAAAATTATAAATGCAAAGTTTATAGTTTTTGTCATACTTGTTTAAAGTTATTACAATGGATCAGGAGATTAGTTTTTCGCCACCTTCGATCAGTTTCTCGACGCTCTCTTTTTTCTGTTCTCACCAGTAGGACATTTCTCCATGGGGATCTTGTCTTACCAGAGACAGCTTTGACCTTAGTAGGAGCAGTGGCCCAATAACATTTGTAATTTTACAGTTGAAATTATCTACAAGCTCAGTGACTGAGATCCCAGAAAAGGAGGAGAAAAGCTGCATGAATGTTTTCAGTGATATATATTCAGTTTTCGGATTAACGTTGTTTGGACACTTTTGCGCACAGAGATGGTGCCGTTAAAGAAAACACAGGAATGACCAGAGAGAGCAACATCAGTCACCACAACCTTGGAAATATTCAAACCCTTGGAGACAATCAAGTCCAGAGTGTGTTGGCTCCGTCACATGCTGAGTCGGTTCTCAAAAGCACAACATAATTCTTTGGTCCCTCTGTGCTGGGGGTCGTCAACATGAATGTTAAAAATTACCCGCAAAGATTACACAGTCAAACCTAATACAGATTATAGACAGCAGCTCTCAGGGCGGCTGTGGCTCAGTGGTAGACCGGTTGCCTGCCAATCGGAAGGTTGGTGGTTTAATCCCTGGCCCTGCAGTCCCATGTCGAAGTGTCCTTGGGCGAGACACTGAACCCTGAGTTGGATGTTTGTTTGTTTATTATTTTAATGAAACATTTGTATTCATTCTCCCTTTTTTATGCCCTTTGTTTGATTCTTGAGGTGATGAAGAGGTAATGTTTAACGAGGGATTGATGTTTTTTTTTAATTATAAGTGCGTATTTAAGTGCAGGCATTCGGTTTGGGCACAAATAGACCTAAAGTCTGTATGAAGAAAAAAAAGAAGAGCAGGAAGAAAGGCAGGGATAAGCTACTTTTTATTCTTTCACACAGTAACCACAGAATGTCAAAACCTGGGGACGTTTGGGATTCCAAACAAGGATGATTGACACCAGCGTTTACCTTCATGTGTATGGGAGACTGTGCTATGCATACCAGCTGCCAGTGTGAGTTTGTGCATGTGGGGGCATGGTAAATTGGAAAGGTCAACTGATGCTAGTGTTTTGGTACAGACAGACAGCAGGAAGATGTAACCTTCCCAGAGTCCACGTTTATGGAGGGAAGGAGAGTCTAAGCAAAAGACAGGATTCAGGAGAGCAGAGTCTAGGCTTGTGTTAAAAGTTTTAATATGTAAACTTGCTCACTGCTGTTTATATGCTGTGTATTAGTGAATACTCTCTTTAATTCTGGTCAGATTTACAAAGTGAGACAGACTATTGGGTATAAGGAGAGGAAGCATACGGACTATGAAATTTTACCATCTGGGTCTTTCGGGAATTTCTCCGAGGTCTGAGGTCAACACTCCAGCCAGCTTATTATTTTATTGGACACGACTGTGTGTGTGTGTGTGTGTGTGTGTGTGTGTGTGTGTGTGTGTGTGTGTGTGTGTGTGTGTGTGTGTGTGTTTGTGTGACGGTGTGTGGGGGTAGATGTGGTCTATCCTCCTTGTGTTTCTTTCCGTGAATGTGTCAGTGTTGAAATTTGGAGTGTTTCTTTTGTATTGCCACTTACATGAATTTCAAATAGGTGGGTGTGCGTACATGTGCGTAGGCGTGCATGTGTGTGTGTTTTAGAGCAAGAAACAGGAACAGAGTACAGGGAGAGTGAGATTGACAGGGTAAATTGGAATGGTACGGGGTTTGAGGTTGAACTCTGGGTTTAAAACAGCCGCGAGAGAAAAGAGACCCAAATGTGTTGCTAAAAAAGTATCCTTTTGCTTAGGGAAGTGTGACAGTGGATGCCGATTTGGGTGGATGGGGAGAACGAAGCAAGGCTGAGCAGGAGAATAGATTGTTACCAAGGGCTGGTCTGGTTGTATGTAGATGGAAAGAAAGGTAGGTAGGCCCGGTGGGGCTGTTTGTGTGTCGAGAGGGAGTCATGGAGAGTTTTGGAGTGCTGCAGCAAATAGGTGACCCACAGCTGGGGACTATGAGGTCAGCACCTGCACAGGTCTGCTGGGAAGGTAACACAATAAGATATGACACACATAGCAACAACAGCCTTTACACACCTTAAAGGACAAGTACGGCACATAGGATTGTTGCATTGAATATCAGACACAACACACAAATACTGTACTTATTCCTGCTCGTAAACAAACCCATAGACAACCAATCACACACACACACACACACACACACTGTGGCAAGCACACACAGAGGACATGGTGACCTGCTTGTTTTTAGGTCCTTCAGGCAGCTGAATACACAATAGTGAATTCATGAATATAAATCACACTCAAGGCCTAGACACACAATAACATTTTCATATTACCTCAAACTGTATTTAAACACATCACATTAATATCAACCGTGATACTGAGAAGTGACCTGTTTAATATGAGTACAGGGTTAAGTGTTGGATCTGGGAAGCATCATTCACCTGCACCATAGTAGTTATCTTTGCAGTGAAATGCACACCTATAAACACATTGATTAAGACAACAAATGCTCTAATGCATTTTAAACAATGAGGGAAGGGAAAGTTGTTGGGAAATGGGTTTAGTGGATTTAGCTCTGTGAACGTCAGATGCTTTGTTGTGTTGTGAACACACACACACACACAAACACACACACACACACACACACACACACACACACACACACACACACACACTATGTTGTCCCCTGGTGTCCCCATTGTTTCTCTGTTCCCATTTTAAACTGAAGATGACTCAGTATGACATAATTTGAATGCACACGCAAAAATGAACCTCCACCCACACACACACACACAGACCAAAGCCATTGTGTCAGTGGGCATTTGTGTGTGTGTGTGTGTGTGTGTGTGTGTGTGGTGTGTGGCTGTGTGAGAGAGAAAGTGTATGTGTCTGTTTGTCTGTCGGTGTGTCTATGTGGGTCTGTGTGTTGTGCTAACCTTCTTTTTGACTGTGCTCTAGGTAAACGGCTGTGTGTGTGTGTGTGTGTGTCTTTGCATGCATCTTTGTATGTGTCCATTGCATAGGCTAAACAAAATTTGCGCTGATGGAATACGTTGGAATCTAAATTAAAGCGTTAATGCACATAATTCACCACACACACACACACACACACAAACACACACACACAAGCACACGCACACACATTTTTGAAACACATATACATACACATACACAATCCCAGTATTCAAGAGTTGAGTGAGTGTCTGAGTGGCTGAATAGGAGTGTGTATTGATAGATGAAAGGTGAATGTAGATTTTCTGCCAGTGGAATGTCAATGCCATCATTTTCTCGAAGCCTACAGCCTTGCTACCCCCAGCCTGATGACAAATACAAGGAGAAGGACAGAGGGGGAGAAGAAAAGAGTGAATGAGAGGGACAAAATTTGGTAGCTGGCAGTTGATGGATGGGCTGCAAAGAGCTTGTCTTCCTCTGGACTCCATGATAACATGACGTTCTCTTTGCCTCTTCTTCCCTCTCATCCATATCTTTTTTCTGTTTTGTTTTTTTTCTAAGAGAAAGAGTCTCCTTTTTGCTGTGGGCTTACTCACTTCTGAGATGCCTGAAAGAAGCTGATTTGTGAAAGCCTGTATTATGTTTTTGCTATTTTTTAATGTGTATTTTCCAAATATGTCATTTTGCTGTGCCACACTTGAAATCTAAATTATATCTTGAATGTTCTCCTCTTTCCCCCACTTCCTATCTCTCCTTTTGTCCCACTTCTTTTCATCTCATTCTCTCTGGCTGATGGACAGTTGGCAAGAAGAACCGAGGGTCAACAGGTAAAGAACCCATTTACATTAACTTCCCTACTCTTTCTACTCTGGCTCCTTCTTTCTTTCTGTATGTAAACAAAGACAAATATTGCTGTGGCCCTTGGCTCCCACCAGAAGGTCAGAGCTTAAGGGTTGTTCAGCTGAAGGCTTTGCTGCCGGTCACATTGGCAGCAGTGGTGAGTACGTGTTGAAAAAGATTTTCAGCCGGTGTAGTTTCACAGTTTCTGCCTTATGGCCAATAAGGAAGCCATACAGCAGCACACCTTTAACCTCTAGGTGAGACCGCGAGGGTCTGCATCTATTAATATTATCGTAAAATATTATGATATTAGTTATGACCCATTCAGCACACAATATCTATTTCAGTATACAACTTCTTTTGGTCCATCATGGCATTTAAAGGTTCTACAGGGATAACTTTGGTTGTGTGTCAGTTCTCTATACCTAGCTGGCATCATCAGTGAGGCAAACCAAAGTATTTTGTTTTCCCTGTAATTTATAGAAACATTGCACAAGGACTCATCAGACAAAATACTCAGGCTTGTCATTGTTTAGTCTAAGTTCAGTCAGCCAAGTCATGTGGATGGATGGATGGATTATTAAGTCACTGTTGATATTTGGCGTCTGGGATCTGACCTCTTCACTCCCCATAAGGAAACCCTTAGCTCAGCACAACATGGAGTGGGCAGTGACAACAACAGCTTCCTACCCAGGGGAACGTTAACTCAGTGCCACAACAGGTGGATGCTGGAGTGGAGGTGGGGCTTTTCATGTTATATGAACAGCAGCGGTTCTGGTGTCAGGTCAGCATAGCTTTCAGGTGAGCAAAAGAGTGAGCAGAGCACCGGCGAGTGTGTAGGATATTGCAGTGAGAAGAGTATACCATGTTAGTGCAGTGGCTGACTCAAGTCAAGTCTGAACTAACTTGCAGGCTTTGCTTTTTCGCTTCTTTGACACATTTTGTCTGCCACATCAGACATGCTAACTCATTTTCCCTACAGCACCACTTAAGCGTCTATTACCTGAGCTTGGCTAAAACACAGTGAAGTGCCAGGGAGCAGCCTCTCGCTGCAGAGTCAGACTGGGCCAAAGCACTTACAAATGCCCAACAGTGTTTCACAGAGAACACAGAGGGCTTGAGCACTGCAATAATGTTCCTTAATGGGTACATACTGTTATTATAACACATTTGTGAAATATTGACATATTGTCTTTTTCTTCTTTTAGAATAATTCAGTAATCATGTGTAAATGTGTGTTGCCTTGCTTCATTCTGGAAGAATTATTCTGATCAATGATTGTAGATTGCTGATTATTTTGAGAATTAATGGGGCAAAAATGTTTTATTTTAGTTTTCCCCACTGTACCAAAAATATAAAATTGCCGGCATGAAGCAATTGCACATGCCCTTATTTCAGTATAGTGGTGATGAAATGTTACCTCATTATGTCATTGTGGGTTTTGTCAAGCAGCCCAAAAACCGCAGCTAATATAATACTCAGAATTAATCAAATAATCATTAAGCACTCTCAAGAGCTTAACCCCTGCCCTGCCTCTCTATTACTCCTACATTTCTTGTTTCCTTTTCCCGTCTTTCATTCCCGTGTTCCCATCTTCTCCCTCCATCACTTGGGGTGGCACAATGACAGAGATAGATAGAGGGTTTGGCAGCTGAAGGAGGAGATGAATATTTTCTCGGTCCTCTCACTGCTTCCCATTGTCTGTGTCTGTCTCCCCTTGGGGCTTGGATCTTCTACTCTTGGTGTGGCTGTGTGTGTGTGTGTGTGTGTGTGTGTGTGTGTGTGTGTGTGTGTGTGTGTGTGTGTGTGTGTGTGTGTGTGTGTGTGTGTTTGTGTGGCATGTCTTGGCTTGTGTTTTTATATTGCCATTCTAAGGCAAGTCTAGTCAGACGATGACACTTAGCTGTCAGCATGCAGCATTAATGAGTGCAGTGATACGCACAAACACTCGCCCCACTCTCACACACAGGCAGTATTCTCAAGAGAGATCAGCAAATGATCACCTTCTCTTCACCATTTATTTATAGTATACCCTCCAAAAATCTCTTCATGTTTGAAAGCTTTCAATTTTCTTTAACCTCTAATTTCTTAACTTATCCGTGCTTTCTCTCTTAAAAATATCACCCTCTTTCTTTCCCTCAAACTCTTTCTCTGTTGGATGCGTTCTCAGTGTGATATGTGTTAGTTGGCTGTGAACCCCGCAGACACGTATCTGACAACTCTATTAATACACAGTCAGCTAACTCCAGCCTCCTCCTCTGTGTGCGTGTGTGTGTGTGTGTGTGTGTGTGTGTGTGTGTGTGTGTGTGTGTGTGTGTGTGTGTGTGTGTGTGTGTGTGTGTGTGTGTGTGTGCGCGCGTGTGTGTGTGTGTGCGCGTGTGTGCCCGTGCGTTCACCCCCTAAGGCAGTCCCTCTGCTCTCCAGGTCTCTCCAAAGATTAGTTTGAAAGGCTTAAAACACACAGATCTACAGCCATAAAAAAAATCACACACACACACACCCTGACTCACTGACACAATAGGGAATGTGGAGTGACTGACAGATTTAATAGGAGAACAAGCTGTAATCTGAGAGAATCCATTCGAAGAGGGATTACATTCTAATCTGTGGATGGAATAGCCTTTCATCTCTCCCTCTCTCTCTCTCGATCTCTGTCTCGGCCTCTCTCGCTCGCTCTGTATTTATCCATCTCTATCTCTTTTCTGCCCTTAAGCTCTTCCAATCCTTTTAACCAGCCCAGTTTTCTTATCATTCCCATCCTTGATTTGATTTGAGATTGTTTGTATCAATCTGAATTTCATGCACAGACGCACACACAAACTCACACACACTCTGTCACACAGCTGTGTCACCTCAGCAACACTTGTCAATCAGCAATGATTGCACAGACGAGAGCATTGTAATGTTGAAACGCGTCAGTGCCATTCTGGTGCTAAATTATACCCACATCCATTAGCACACATGGAGACCCACGGAATGTACGCTTTCCCTCCTATCCTCATCTATTTTGATTACATTTTATTAACTGCTTTAGCAGCTCTCTTTTTTTCATAATCCTTCTTTCTTTAATGAAACTTGTTCTGATATTGCTTCGATATACTACAACACTGCACTCCTACTCTCCCTCTCGCTGCCACATGTTGTTTCTCATTTGCTAAATGAGGAATCCAATAGAGTTAGATTAAACTTCTGGACTCTGTTTCTAGAATCTTTATAGGGAGCCTTTTAGCTGCCACAGCTTGTGCATGCACACAAACACACACACATACACACACACACACACACACACACACTTGTAACACTGTCAGTTTAAATATGTATCCTTGTTTAGGTTGAAGAATATTCAGTTAATTATCTAAGGTGGTGGGGAAGTGCAAAATAACATTACAATCCCTGTTTAAACAACAAAAAGGACGAGATAAGAGGATGATAGGGAATAAAGGAGGTGAGATAGGCAGTAGGGAATGAGAGATACAGGCGAGATGATGATAGAGATTTCCCCAGAGAAAGAGAATGTTAGACATGCTGACAGAGACGAAAGAAGAGTGCAGATCACACAACCATATGGCATTTTGCTTTCCCCTCTACTTCTACCATCATGTCTGTCACTCCACGAACAAGAAGACCATCTGCACAGTCCCCCATCTACATATACACTCTATCTCTCTCCTCTGAGCCCTTTTTTCCTCCTTGTTCTCCCTTGTTCTGATTTGTCTGTCTTCCCCCATTAGACTCAAAGCCCAAGTTAACAGGTTGGGTTCACACCCCCTTGTGCTTATTACTGGCAGTCGCTGCTGCCGTTAAGGCTACTACTCCCTGCCTGACCTCTGCTTCTCACAGTGGACAGCTAATGGACACTCTCCTCTTGCTCTCTCTACATCTCCACTGCCTGTCCACCACCCCTATGTCCCTTTCTATCTTCCACCCACTCTCCACTGCTACCCCTCTTAACTTCTGCGATGCCAAACCTTTCAAATTGTAACACACATTTTACAAGATGTTGCTGTATGCACAATTTTTTTTATTGGTATGTGTGTGCGTTTGTTTGTGTGTGTGTTTATTAGGGAGAAACTAAGAGGGATGTAGACCTCCATTATTACTTCCCATCTCTCCTTTCTGTGTCACTTCACTTATCTTCCCCATTACTGTAATGACTCAACCTCTACCATGAGTTAAGGCGTCAGTGAGTGTAGGTGTCAAGACAGTAGAATGTGTGTGTGTGTGTGTGTGTGTGTGTGTGTGTGTGTGTGTGTGCTATCATTTGCCTGTCTTCCTGTTCTTGCATGTCTTATTCAGTGTGACAGTGGGCTATGACTTTTCAGCTCTTTCTCTCCGGGAAAAAAAAGGAATAGGAAGAGAATGAGAAGAAGGAATAAAGAGCAGCGAGTTAATTACCGCCTTTTCCTCTTTCCCTTCAAAGGCAGAGATCAAAGCTGTTCCTCGCCTCCCCCTGCCTTCCTTCCATTCCCCCTTACTTACACCCCAAACATCCCCACCACCAGCCCCTATTAGACCTAGCCTGTTAATGTGTAGTCCCTACTCCTCCCCTATTCATTGGTTATACATTGGATCCAATGATGTTCAGACACATAACCATAACAGTAATACATAGACCCATTTAACCATTCTACTGTTTTTGTACTTTTTTGTTGAGTAGATGTTACACATTTCAAACTAATCCATTTGTAACAATCCTACTGTGTCCTTTTCTAATAAGATGCCATTCCCACCATAAATCATACCCTCACACACAATAATAATTGTGCACATGCAACACCATACTCCTTTCAGGCCATAAATCATTCTTCACATACTTAAACTACTTTACTCTTCTCTAAACAATATCACTGTTATTCACACCATCAAAATGACTCAATACATCATTATACACTGTATGGTAATGTGTTTCAGACAGAACAGTGGCATGTTTGACAAAGAGTGATAATATTTATAAGTGAGAATTATGGTGTTTGTGTGTGTGTGTGTGTGTGTGTTTGTGTGTGTGTGTGTAAGAAGTAGTGGAAATAAATGTAGAGATTTGTTCAAACTCTCTCAGTCAGACTCTGACACTCAATCACACTTAATGTCACCCTTTCTTACACACTGTTGGTCACTTACTATTATCCTCTCATATACAGTCATTATTTCATATTCTATCATTCTTTCTCACTTTGTTCTAATCTCCATACATACAATATACTATCATTCTCTCTGATTCATAGTTTTATTGAGCATATTTGTGTGTGTTTATTTTATTATCTTCTATGTTGAGTACAATTTACTTTTACAATTTATTTAGTTTTATTTAATCAAGATTACCTCATCCTCAAACAGGTTGACAAAAGAAAGAAAAGCTAGTGTAGTGTTGCTTTGTAAAAATCAACTTTGGACAGAAAATAAGAAAAGAAAGAAGAATATTGAACCACAGATGGCTATAAGATTCAGACAGTTTGGTCCATCTGTTTTGCAGCGAAGTTCATTCTTATCTATATCAATCTCATAACAGTCTAAGTCAAGACTACAGTTAGCCAAAACATTTCAAATTGTACTACAATATTACACTACAGTTTATAACGGATCATTTGTTAGCTGCCATTTCAGGAATCGGATGCCGAAACAACCAGCCAACACTTAAAGTACAAGTAAACAACAAGTAAAGTTTCTGATTGTCCAACAGATCATTGAAAATCCGTGTTGATGATACAGTTAGTCTTAAGCCCAACTTAAGTTAATAAAGTAACTAAAGTTAAAAGGCTTAATTCATACAGTGTCTGCCCAGCGTTAAATAAAATAAAACACATGGTGTGAGTATATATGTGTGTGTGTGTGTGTGTGTGTGTGTTTGTGTGTGTGTGTGTGTGTGTGTGTGTCTGTGATGGAAAAGGTATTACGTGAGTACAAGAGTGTGAATGTGTAAATGTGTATGTTAGTGGGAGTGGGAGACTGCCTCTCATATCTTCTCTCTCTGTCGCAGATCCTGAATCAGAACTTGTGGCTCCGGCGATTGTGATCGGACCTAAAGACACAACAGTGGTGGCAGGAAGTGAGGCAACACTGGAATGCATTGCTAACGCCAGGTAAATGGTTCTTATGCACACACACACACAAACAAACACACAAGAGCAAAGAATTCCTAGGCAGCACTGTTTTCTTCCAAGGCAATTAGGCTACATAAAACTTGTACACAGCCTGTAGTGTGTCCTTTTATTCCCTCTGAACAACTGCTTTGGATGGACTCTTCTCTCGAGACAAGAGGAACACTTCATGCCCGACCTATGCAATTGGTGGCCCACAGGCCACATCCGGCCCAAAAGCAAACGCCAAGTGGCCCAGCAGATCAGCTCTATGCCGCAACGCTTCCTGTTTATCTGTCTGAACAGCCTCAATGGTTATTATGGTTGCCGAAAGGAAACAGGGAGCACTGCCAAGCATGTCTGCGTGCCCATTCTGCCTGTGTCTGCGTCTGCGTCTGCGTCTGCCCATTCACTATATTTCCTCGAAATAGCCTAGTTTCACTGCTTAAGTCATGCCATAGAGACAAGCAGACATGCACACACAAGCAGACATAACAAACAGACACACAAATATGCTGCTGAAAATGTCTGCTTCAACATTTCGTAAAATCCAAATTTGTTATGGAATTGCCCTGCTTTACACCATTTTCAGCCTCGTTATAATGTAGTAGACTAATGGGTGGCATGAGTACAGTATACAGTAGCTTTATATTATTTCTGCAGTACTTGCCAATGTTTTCTATATCAAACACAGAATTCACAGATTCTGATGCCAGAGGATGAAGAAAGAAGGGGCAGTTTGGAAAACTGCATTTTGGGTAGCCACAGTTACATCCTAGTATACACCCAAAAAGAACATTATCAATATAATGTCCAACATTAATTGAAAAGAAAAGTGCAGCTGAGGCTGCTTTGCCAAGATAATGGCACTTCTAACAGGTGATGTTCAAAGCTCAATATGCTGTATTGAGTTGTACTGCAAACTAAGGTTTGTTGGCTTGGGTTATTAAGTCCAGGCTAGGTGTGCTGTTCTGATCTGTGAGAGCTGAAGTCCCTTTAAATATTTCTCAGCAGCACTTGACCAGCACTTGACCACTGGGTAGCACTCAAGGTCCAGTATGAAAAAAACATATTACACATAATAATAATCTTAGCAGCAACAGGATCCATTTCCATCATACAGAAATACAGTTTTGTCAGACCAGTCTCTTAATTATTTGGTTCTTTGCAACCCACACCACTGGTATTACAGCTGTAGACAAATTAGCTCAGAGTCTCCTGCATTTCTTCTGTCAGAAACAATCCAATCCACAGAGACTTTTTCTGATATCAGAGATTAAACTCAAAGCTACTCACTCCAGAGAGATAATGCTGTACCCTGAAAAAAAACTGAAAGAGAGAAACTATTCTATTGATGTTTGGGAGAAAGGAGAGTATGATCAGTGAAATCAAGTGCAGTGCTAAAGTCTAAAAGCATCTGCTATCCACATTCATTAACCATTAATCAGTCATATGCACTAATGCAGCCCTGGTAAAATGCTATCATAATTAGGAGTTTGATTGAAAATAAACTGTGCCAGTAGGTCTTATATTATGTGCGGTAAAATCTGCTTCTCTATTTTTGGGTACATTTTGAATATTTGTTATTGTGGACAGGACCCACTGAGTAAGCATATTAAATTTTGACATATCAGCTCAGCCGTAAGTTCAATTTCTTTTCCATTCCAACTGTGTCAACACCTCGACGTGTATCATCATAGATAAAAAAATAAAAAAGTAGAAAGAAGCATTCTCTCAACTGTATCCAAAGAAAAGGCAAAAGACATTTTGTGTCTGACATATTACTTACAGTTGGACTGCATATTAAGTGGACTTGGTTGCAAATACATCCAAGTTACCCACTTTGAAAAACTTAAGTATTCTTTAGCTTCCTAAAATAGTAGAAGTAGAATTTTTTTTTTACTGTCAATTATTTTTTTACTAAACAGACCTTATAAACATCCAGGTGGGAAACAGAAAATATGTCGCTAAATGCAAGAATACTTTTCCACTTTTTTCCCTGTCATATATCGGAAGATTTTACCCTCTACCTCACGATAACACGGCTGAATTACCTTGTAATGGCTTGTCCTCGCCTCCTCCACATTTCTTAATTTGACCTTTGCTAGTGCCATCTGATGTCATATCAAAGTGATTGCTATTGGAATGCAAGCCAACAAATTTAGAGGGAAATTATTAATAATAGTTCACTATATAAAATAATGTGACATTAATAATCTTTAAACTAATGAAGATATCACTCAATATGTCAATATGACAGAGGCTTGTATTTCCTACTTGTTTCTAAATTTTTTTGTATCGTAGCTGTTGTGCCAGTAAATCAGTTGCACATTTTAATACAGATTGCTACTAAGATTTGAAATGTTGCAATAAAATGCTCCATTATACAGAACTGTACTTTCATAAATAGATTAAATGCTGTATTAATGCTGTCTTACGCACCTAGACACACAAGAATTATGTTCTGATGTTGTTTATCCAAAACAAATATTCCCTATACATGAAAACCCTTTTTCCTTTCTCCAGCATTCAAATAACTGACTGAAGCTCCTTCATTCTGAGTAGAGTTGACTGCTCTGGTACACAAACTGTCATCATTCATTTCCTGCCTCATTGACACATGAACTGATGGATTGACTATGTTGTAATTGCCTTGTGTCACTCTTTTTTTCCTTTTCTCCAATTCACCCTGCTCCTGCTATTCTTTTGCTCTTCTCCTCTTCACACAGACCGATTGACAGCCTTGTGGTGTCATGGAAACGGGATGGGCGTCATCTGGCGAGTGGGCGTCGGCTCACTCTTCCTGCCCCCACCTCTTTGGATACAGGGTTATATGTTTGTGAAGCGTTGCTTAGCAACAGCTCTGCCAAACCTGTGGAGGCAAGGGCACACCTCACTGTTACTGGTGAGAAAAAAAGGGCAATCCCTCGCTCACTCACACGCGCACACACACGCACACACACGCACGCATGCACACACACCACCAAACATGATTATCCTGGATAGGCCTGACCCATCAAGCCTAATTCTCTCAACATGTACCATTAATTTCTATTTTAACCTCACTCTTGTCTTTTCTTGTACATTTTTTGCTCCCGGCACTGTTTCATTCTGTTTATTCCTCCATTTATTCCTACTTTTCTGCTAGAAGCAGGACTGTGAACACCTCGGGGCAGTAACTGTCAACTACAGGACTACTCTAGCTGAATCTGTTGTCCACATTCGCCAATAAACTGCCCATTGCAGTCACAAACAGCTGTTACATTCATGTTCACACTGTTTCATCCATGTGTGCTCACAAATACATGCATGTGTTTACTCAACGCATACACACAATCACAAAATGGCACCTCAGACACACATGTCTGTTTGCCCAGCAGCTAAATTAGTTTTGTTCCCTGGAGTCGCTATTCAATAAGAGAACACAGAAAGCACTCAAACAAGAGCACTCTCGTCACAATCCACTCCTGTCCTCGATATGTGTGTGTAAATAGAAAACATCACACACGCAGGCAGGGAGCGCGTGATTGATGAAGCAAAACTTTTTTCCCCCAGTTCGTCAGCGTGTTTTTGATCTGCTGTGATTGTCGGAATGAGGGAGCACCTAACACAGAGAACAATCTACCAACGCCTACAGAATACTCACTAGTCAGAAAAGACCTGCCTAAATATTTTTATCCCACTCATTCTCTTTCTGTTCTCCCGCTTCTTTTCTCTCCCCCCCCCCCCCCCCCCCCCCCCCCCCCCCCCCCCCCCCTCTCTACGTTATGTTCCTTTATTAGGCCAACGGGACAAAGTCTGCATGCATACATATGTATCAGAGGAGTAGAGACTAATGAATACATTGGTACCGAGCCTCTTTTTCCGCTATGGGCTCAACAGACCTTGAAAGGGATTCCTAAACAGAATAGTGTGTCTGTTTGAAAGAAAGAGACGACCACGAAGGAATTCATTATTCAATTTCATTTCTTTTCTGCCCAGATCCACTAATCGGAATATTTATGAAACTCTGTTCCCATGTTGTATACTGTACAGACGTCTACTGGTGCAAACAACAATATAGCTGTTGTTGTTTTTGAAGGCAGACAGCAGGGAATCCAAAGAATCCCAAAGCTTTAAGCCCAACCACCCAAACACTGCATCTAGGTCCTTGCACTCACCTGACTAAAGGCGATTAATGCATTTGTGTTATCGCTGTCACGCCACATGGCTGTTATTCATCTCTTGTTTTCCTGTTCTTCTGCTCACTGCATTCCTACTTCGTTCTCTCGTCAAAACTTGTGCCAAATCACAATAAGATGGGAGACAAAGAGATGGGTGCATGTTTGGGTATCAAACTTACCACAATGTAGTGAAGAAGTTCAAAGTCAAGAAAAAAAAGCAAAATGTAGCAGCAACATGGAAGTATACTGTGTAGCTGTCCACACAGACACCGCTGGATCAAACTTGCAGTCTGTCTTTTTTTTACTTCATTGCCACCTCAGTTTACCCATCCACTGTGTGAAGCTACAAAGGAGAAATAGAGAGACGCTGGAGGAAAGGGATATATTCTCTTTTTTTCTTAAGCACCGCAGCATTAAAATGACAGCATGGTGTCAAAACATTACTGTTATATGGTATTATTAAACAAGTATGGAGCCTTAGGAAAAAATGTAAATTAAACTTCTACTAAAAATGTCTTCTCCTTGTTCGTGAAGACTTATATTTTTGTGACAGCCGGTAAACACATTCATTATTTAGTGCGTACACTGGACATTTCGTTTTCCTCAAAGTCATTTTTCAGTGAATAAGTGCTGCTACTGTGTTTAGCCACTTTCCCAGAGATACCAGACTGAAAAGGAATTAGCCAGTCGGTCTTCTTCTCCCCCTCTCTGGTTTTTCTGTGTCAATATCTCTCGCGGAATATTAATAAAGGTTTTTGAAAGAAATGGAGCATATGCCAGAGTAAGTCAATTTCATAATACATAGCATTACAGTAATACACCAAAAGGCACACATTCACATTCGCATCGAGGTAAGCTTTGTCTCGCAGCGGCTCTCAGCATTTAGAGCGACACGGGTGAAGATGTTTAGAGGGAGACGGTGTTGGCAGCGAAATTAAGTTTTAGTCTTAAAAAGGAATTGTTTCCCTTGGGAAACTCAAAGAATGAGTTTTTCTGTGAATGTGTGTGGAAGTCATTTCACAGGACATATAGACAGAAATCCTGCCTCGCAGTGACACTAAAGATACTCAAGGCCAAGAGGGGATCCCTCTTTATTTAGCAGTGCCATGTTTCCATTTTAAATCTCTTCTCTATTACATTTTTGTTTTGATTGGTAAACAACAGTTGCACATCCAGTTCACTGGAGCCACATTTGCAAAGCTTTAACTACAGTCTGTATTACCTGTAGTCACCTGAACTAAACAGGTCACATCAGCTGCAAAACTCATTCCAAGTAACACACTATTCACACATCTTAAAACAGGCTCAGTGCAGCCAAACACTAGGAACAATATTCACTGAGATAACACACTGTCACTCAGAACACACTGAAAGTAAAAGCACTAGCATCAAACACCGATACAGAAAATACTAACTTCTCATCTTTACAGTTTGAATAATTTGAGTGACTTCACGCTACTCAATAGTTTCTTTAAAGAAAAGAGTGACATTCTTTCACACGAACATTTTTATTTTATAACATACCAGTTTTTTTCAGACGCCAAAAGAAATATAATTAGCTTTGCTTCAACAGATATGTAATTTTACCGTATTTTGCCTGTAGTAGTTTCTGTAATGACTGAAAAAAAAGGTTTAAAATGTAAGGTACGTAATAGGGCTGTAACGATACACCAAACCCAAGGTTCGGTTTATATCATGATTTTTGTCCCACAATTTGATACCTTGATGCTAACATTTTTTCTGCCACATGGCATCGTTTTGTCATTGATTACATCCCACTGTGCAACACAGTAATACAGAGACCTTATGTATCGATATTGATTAATTTCAGTGTTGATTGATCTAACACCAAAGATACTTTTGTACCTTAAAATAATGTTTCTAAAATTGTTTTAGTGGTTCATTAATTGTTGGAATAAGACATAAGAATAGTTGTAATGGTAACAGTTAATGGACAATTCCGCTCCCAACCTGTAGGGGAAACAAAGAGGAAAAGAGCTTTGGTGCCTACTGTTAGGTTCTGGTTGACTAGTAGCTAATGCTAATGTAATTCTTAATGAGTACTTAATGAGTAAAATTACAACACCGTTCAAAACACTCAGTTGTTTTTAGTATGATTGTGTTGACCATGGTTAACAACTCTGGGTGGAACCACTAATTCATCAGTAACGTTAACTGTATAGATAGACGACTAATCTAATGGTAATTTAGCTAGCTAGCACACCCCTGTCTTCTGACTCAGTGTCCTTGTGCTGATACACAGTGTTGTGGACATTGTGGTTAAATATTGTGGTGCAGACTGTAGTTTGAGTTTTTCACATGTAGCAACAGTTTTGCCCACTGTCGTTCAGCAATCAAAAAAAACTGTGAAGAATAAATACTAAGTTGAAACTTTCCCCCACAGTTTTTGTTTCAAGATTTTTTGAAAGCTGTTTGGTGTTCAAAAAAAGTTCTAAGCTTTTTTGGGGAGTTTATTAGTAGTAGTTCAATTGTGTTTGCAGCAGCAAGGGGTGTGCTTACTTTTGTTCAGTTTGAAATGTTATTTTATCCATATGTTGATTGCGAATGTGCTGCCTATTTAAATGCTTTAAATTTTGTGTTCTAACATTTTTTCCTGCAGAACCACCTTTGTTGTCTGCTAAACCTAAGAGGAAGATTCACGCTGACCTTGACAGGAATGTGGATATCCCCTGCCTGGCTACAGGTTTGTCTGTGTGGGTGTGTGAGTGTGTGTGTGTGCGTGCGTGTGTGTGTGCGTGCATATTTACATATATAAGTATGTCTTAAAACAAACCTTACATGCCCACATGTACATTGAAAAAGCTTTTGGCCATGGTTGTAATTTCTCTTGTCCATTCTGGCTGTGAATAGATCCGTTGCTAAAGCAATTCCACTAAAAGTGGACAAAATCCAAATGTGTTACAAAATCCACAGTCCCTGTTCTGTGTAAAAGTATATCCTGCCAAACCATATGTAAGGCTTCAGCAGTCTGAGTAAGTAACGTCAAGTGGGTATCTTGCAAGGCTGAGCTGTGGTGGATAAATAAAAACACATATAGAAATATTGTATGGTGTAAATAGCCATAATTTGGGCTGTTGCCCACTTGCTTTGATAAAATTCCTACTTCTGAAGGCTTAAATTAGCTTTGGCTGAACTTTGAAATGTATTTTTGCACAGAGCGAGGACTGTTTATTTTGTCTCCTTTCTCTGATATTGGAATTGCATTAGGGAGGGCTCTCTCTTCACAGCCAGTATGGAGAGGAGGAATGATTACAGCAATGAATTACTCTTTCAGTCTACTGTACATATGAAGAATTAAAAAAAATATACTTTAGGTCTCATTATGATTAAAACAAACTAGCCTATAAGAACAGCATGTGGTCTGATTACATCTAAAGACAAAAGCCTGTGGGGATGACCACGCTTGAAGAGCCGGCAGTCATAGAGAGAAGCAAGACACAATGGTTTTATTCAATGCAGTCTCAGATGATCCAGGCACTTTGAAGCATACTGAGGCTCTAACGCTGTTGTGTTTGCAACCGGATGGACCATAAACTGAACTTATTGTGGTGAATCCTCAAATGAAAACTTCATAACTTGTCTATGTCCACGCATCATATCTTAGTCAGATATAGATTTCATAGAAACTGTGTGTGTATCTTAAGTATATACTACCCAGGGTGTGTAAAGGTGACTCTGACATTATAATATGCTAGAGTGTGGCCTACTTAGGCTATGCAATAACTTTGTTAAATATCGCAATAACATTACTTGCAATAAACAGATATAAAAAATAAAAGGAAATCATTTCCAACACTCTTTTGTGGAACATATTGAACTGAACACAAAGGGCATCATTAAAAACGAATGCCTGATGAGTGCAGTTTTCTACTGATATCTTTTTTCAGCTAACAAAACATCGGAGTGTCTTTTGCAATAGGTCTCAGCCTTTTGGGATGTGTTTATTGCACCAGTTGATATCATGATGAGTGCAGCCCTAGTGTGTGTGCATTAGTTTGAAGGCTTCTTGAAGAGTGACAGTATACTTGTGACAGTACAAGCATACATGCTGAGACCAAGCCTAAAAATTGCACTTGTTCATGACTCTTGTTTTTAAATAGATTACATAAAAACATTTATATGAGCAGAGGTGGACACGGCTCTAAAAACGGCAACATATTCCTCTCTGTCCCGCTCTCTCTCTCTCTCGCTCTGTCTCTCGCTCTCTCTCTCTTTCTCTCTCTCAATCTCACACACACACTCACACGACCACTGAGCGAGTGTGTTCCTCCTCGGTAATCTGATACAGTGGCAGTGTAATTAAATAGCAGAGGCCTGAGGGTATGAAGAGAGTGAGGCTGGGAGGAGAAACGAGGGAAGGAGGAAAAGACAGAGTGCAGAGTGACAGAGTGAGCGAGACAAGGAGGGGGTGAAAAATTCTTCACGCATGTCTGTGAAAGCTTGACACCAACAGATTGAGGAAAAGTGTGGAATTCATGTCTCCTCTCACACACAGATGCACTCTCTCTCTCTCACACACACACACACACACACACACACACACACACACACACACACACACAAACACACACAGTGAATTGCATGATCCCCCTTCCTGTCATATCTGGTATGTCTGTCAGACAGGTGGGAGCTTCTACTTTAGACACTTGGTGTGCTGATTTTGCCCACATCTTTATTCAGAATGTTTTTGGCCCCTTCTACCACCCTTATCCTACCACCCACAACCTCCAATCAATATATTATTAACAGTCATTATGCCAACATGTATATTTATATAGAGAGAGTAGATAACAGAGAGGAAAGATTGGTGTAAAGAGTGTATTCGTGTCTCTTTTCGTGGGAGTTGTATCATTTTGCTCAGCGGTGAGGTCAGTTTGCTTATTAAGAAAAATATTTTCTCCTCTTTGTGTGTTCATTTTCCGTGTACATGAACACATGTAGGCGTGCCCCAGCCCAGGATAGAGTGGTATAAGGATGCTGTGCCTCTTTCCAAACTGGGCAACCCTCGCTACAAGGTCACGGCAGGGACCGGGCTGACGGTACGCAGGGTGCAGCCAGGAGACGGAGGAATATTCCAGTGCTTCGCTCGCAACGCTGCTGGAGAAACTCAGGCACACACACAAGTCCTTGTTTCTAGTGAGTTTGTCTGACACACTAACATAATGATACGCATGTTTACACAGATTCACTTATACAAACCTTCAGCAACATTGCTTATGCTCCCAAGTCTCTTGAGGCCTCTATAACATGTGAAACTTGGTTTCACATGTTATGCACGCCTGACTTTTAAAGGGAATGGGAGATGACACTCTGATTGGTTTATTATATAAGACACGTAAACCCTTTTGAAGCAAGCGCCTGGCACACAGACCCTTTTTTCCGCCGTCAAACTAGCAAAAGTGGATTTGGACACGTCCTAAACGCACCTGCGCCAAGCGCTTTATGCTTCTCTCTTATGGCGTTTTTCCACTGCTGGTAACAGCTCGCCTCGGCCCGCCTCGGCTCGCCTCGGCCCATTATGCTTCCGTTTTTGGGAATACCGACGGAGTTCAGACGTCGACATGACGGTTGTTCGCCGACACAAAGGGCTAAGTTAAGTTTCCTGGTAACGTTTTTTCGTAATGGAAAACCAAATAAAGCGAGTAGAGCAGAGGCGAGTCGAGTAGATACCACGCAGTGGAAAACCGCCATTAGATCGTTAAAATAGGGCCCTCAGTCTCTAAAAGGTCCAGAAAACAGAAATCTGCAAACAAAATACAGTAGTTGATTATTTCAGTGTTGGCTGACTAATCAATTAATCAACTAATCGTTTCAGCCATTTTTCTTGCCATCCCACTTTATCCGCTTAATTTGGCCTTACCATACAAAATTTGCAATGGTCATTATCTTTCATTTAAAAATCAAATACCTAGCGTGCTGCTTTGCCTTGCAGAGTAAGTATGAGCTGGAAAATAGAACCACGCCTAAAGATTTTCCTCTGTGTTTTGGCAATGTGACAAGCCAACTACAGCCCTGTCTCACAACAGAAGACTTTTTTGTTTTTTAAATTAAAGTGATAGTCAGAGTCAGTCAAACACTCTGCCTTGACTTGATAGTTTGCAGTGCGTGTCAGCTGCAGACATCACATGCACGTTCAGTTCCATTATGTTTTTCTCAGTAGAGTTACGCTCTGTTCAGTTAGCGTTATAATTAAAAGTCCCCATGGAGCTTTCATACCACCACCTTCAACAGTCATGCACACACATATAGCACTAGGGAATTAAGAAAGCCTCCATTGATCAAAAAGGAGGAATTTTTGTTTAGATCAACACTGTCATTCTTTATATTTTTTGTTCTCTTTTGCCATCAAAGGAACAACACCACCTACAGTAAATTAAGAATTACAATATATTATTTACATGACCTAGAAAAGTTTAATCAATATTTATAAACATGAGCTTTACTACACTATATTCTTTAAGCCAGAACCCAGGGAAGTAGGTCTTAAAAATATGATGTCAAGTCTCGGGCTGTTCCGTGGACAATAAATGGGATGTTGATTTTGTGGATCCACATACATTTTTTTTCTTTCTTTATACCCCAATGAGCTTTATTCTATTGTTTTCTGTTCAGAAAATGTACAGAAAATGTACCCATATACTCAGAACATCCCCCCTGGGTGCTCTCAGTGTCATCTATTATATCTTTCCTATATGATTGTCTATGGAGTTGTTCATGTTTAATAATATTTTTGGACTGAAGACGATAGGAATAACATGTTAAATAATACATACATTTGGAACTTTGGCATAATTCCCCTTTAAGCTCCACTCTTGCTCCACTCTTTTCCCACCAGTGTCCTCTCAGTAGCCATCTCACTATCTATCTGTCTTCATTCCTCTCATACTTTCTCCATGTATTTCAGGCGTTGCCCCCACATTTACATTTCCTCAGTCTGACCAAACAGTAACTGATGGGACCACAGCCTTTTTTATGTGCCAGGCGAGCGGCGCTCCAAAACCTGCCATCACCTGGAGGAAAGGTAGACAAACACACACTCTGCATTACACCCTAAGGACACACACAAAGACACAGACACACTGACATGATTGTGTTTGGAATTAAAAATGTGCTTAAAAGTCCCATGACATGGTGCTCTTTGGATACTTTTATTTAGGCCTTAGTGCTCCCCTTATATCATATCTAAAGTCCAAAATTCAGTCTTGGTGCAGAATTACAGCCACTAGAGCCAGTCCCACAATGAGCTTTCCTTAAGACGTGCCAGTTCTGTGTCTGTAGCTATTGAGGAGGAGAGAGAAGGGGGGCAAGTTGGAGGGTTGGGGTGTGGCCTCAACCAGCTGCCACTTTTCTCATGATTTGCCATGATGATGATGATGATGATGCCTTGGGACCTTTAATGACTTAATGAATTTTGTTTACCTCGAGGCTTTTACAAAAAAAATATTTTTTCTTTCCGTAGGATCACAGATCTTAGCTAGTGGCTCTGTCAAGGTTCCCAGATTCACACTGTTGCAGTCAGGGGGTTTGCAGATTCAGCCAATCAGCTTCCAAGATACAGGAGAATACACATGCATCGCCTCCAACTCAGAGGGAACCATCAACGCCACCTCTATGCTCACCGTCTGGAGTAAGACATACAAACTTTACACACAAAAATGCATTAAATTGCTCAATGCACTTTTGCTAAACAGACTAAAACAGACATGGAACACTAATTTATCCGTAGCCTTCAAATCACATTAGCTCAAGTTGGTAAGCAGCAATGTGATTGGTTATCGATGCAGTGGGCTGGTGTAATGGTGAAGTAATTATCTGATTGGCCGGGTAAGACAAAGTATTGATAGACTTATCGATTGGCTGGTTTTATATGTAGTATATATATATATATATGTGTGTGTATATATATGTGTGTGTATATATATAATATATATATATATATATATATATATATATATATATATGTGTGTGTGTGTGTGTGTGTATATATATATATATATATATATATATATATTTATATATATATGTGTGTGTGTATATATATATATAAAATACGGTATATTTCGGCAGCTTTAGATTATATACTGTTGAATTTTGATTAGCACAGTCCTCAGTTGAGCACTATTATATATACACACACACACACACACGCACACACACTCACTCACACAACTGGTCAAAAGTTTGGGGTCACTTACAAGTTTCCATACCACTCCATCTTAGTCAGAATACCAGCTGATCTGAGTGGGTGGCTGATCTTTAATGCAATATCTACATTGCCCATTATCAGCAACCATCCATCCAGTGTTCCAAAGGCAAATTCTGTTTACTAATCTGATATCATTTTAAAAACTAACTGAGAAAACATTGGATAACCCTTTTGTGATTATGCAAGCACATAATCTAAACTAAATCTAATCTAATCTAAACTTTACACATCTATTGGAGTCCTATCCAATAAATCGTAACTAAGTCCTTGTATCCTTTGGATACAAGGACTTAGTTACCGACATAACAGATGCAAGCTTTCACTTTATCTCTTTTGGTTAAAAAACATTAGAAATGTGTAAAACATCCGATTCAAAAAATTACCAATTACATAATAGCCTAAACAGCTTTTCACTTCATAAGTGTGGGTGTCAGAATTTTGGTTGTGAGTGTGAGGAGTAGCCTGCTTGTGTGCTGTTCAGCTTAAATAGTTTAGGACTAAATTGTTGACTAACTAATTTTGCATTATTCTGGAGCAGCATACATTTAAATGTCCATATTGTAATTAAGACTGGGTGTCAGGCTTATATAAGAAAATAACATAATGATTTATTTTCAGCCTGTAAATGTATCCCACCGCGCATTTTCTTGTCTCTCTTCATTTTTCTCTGCTTTTTTTGCAGGTCGAACAGTCATTTCCGTGCCTCCAGCAGACCAGCGTGTCATCAAAGGAACCACTGCTATTCTAGACTGTAACGCTACACATGACCCCAGAGTCAATATCAGGTACCTAATTGTCTGTTTGTGTGTGGTTACGTACATGCATACTTCTTCTTTTAGTGTCTGCTTCTCTTTTCTATTTTCCATGGCTTTCTGTGTGTCATACATACACACATTATAGAGTAAATGTACTCTCCGTATCCCTGTTGCAGCTTTAAGTGGGATCGAGGTGGTTTGCCGCTTCGTCCCACCAGTGGGGGCCGTGTCTCCATGCGCCAGGGCTCCCTCACCATTGGCCAGACGTGGTCAGGTGACATTGGGGATTACACCTGCACTGTGACATCACAGGCTGGCAACGATTCTCGCTCTGCACGCCTGGAAGTAATGTGAGTTCAAGGAATCATGTGAAGCTGTTTTGACCAATTTAACCCTTATTTCTGGTTTTGTTATTTTGGATAGATCTTCCAGGCACGTTGTTGTCAGTCTTTGTGCTAAACTAGGCTAACTTGCTGCTGGCTGTATCGTAACGCTCAGCTAGCCGTATTGGGGTGGCAGTAGTTCTGTCTGTAGAGAGTTGGGTTGCGAACCGGAGGCTTGCTGGTTCAAGCCCACATACGGACCAAAGTATGGTGGTAGACTGGTAGCTGGAGAGGTGCCAGTTCACCTCCTGGGCACTGCCGAGGTCCTCTTGAGCAAGGCACCAAACCCCCAACTGCTTGGGGCGCCTTTCCATGGGCAGCCCCCTCACTCTGACATCTCTCCATTTAGTCCATGTATAGGTACTGAGCATGTGTGTGTAGTTCAGGCCTGTATGTAATAACAACAGAGTGTACATTGTAAATTTCCCCTTGTGGGACTAATAAAGGATACATTATTATTATAATTAGTCTTCAAGTGTAAAATGTGTATGTACAGTGTGTTTGTGCATGCATGCATGGGATTTGGGTGACACATTCCAAACACTGTGTGCTTGGTATGAGCAGACCGTTATGACGCTCAGATCACCAGAAGCCACACACATATTTTAAGTGTATTCCACGTTCCGACCCACACAGACTCATTATAGCCACTGTGAGAGAAATACTATCAGGTAGTGGCCTTTATATACTTGTATAATATATTTATAAAAGGCACTTATGATATATTAATACAATTGCAGGGTAGGAGAGAGATAGAACATAAGTTCACATCCTTTTGAATTATATAGCGACAAGAGGTTACACATGTCAAACTCAAAGGGAGGAAGTGAGTGTCTGTTTATGGCTGTGTAAAAACAAATGGGAATTGAAGGGATTTGTGTGTGTGTGTGTGTGTGTGTGTGTGTGTGTCTGTGTCTGGGCACGTGCATCCATGTGTGTGACTGACATTCTCGTTAGCTCAGTATCAATGGGTCAGGGAGGTTAACAGACGCTGGCGGCTGAGGAGACAGACTAATTACCAGCAGGTTATTGGTTCAACTCCCACAAGACCCATCCATGTGTTCTTGAGTGAGTGTGTGGGTGGGGGGGCTGCATGAAGGTACAGTAGTTGCTCTAACATTCTCTAAGCTCATCCATTAGTTAATATGATCATGTCAGCTCAGAAAAGAAAACATTCTCATTTCCCCTTGTTCCTCCTCCGCCTCATTCACTGCCGTCCTTGCTTCTTCTTGGTGGAGTGCAACTCTCCCTCTCCATCTCCCTCTGACATCTCTCTTTGTTTCACTCTCTCTTTCTATCTGCCCCCCTTATTTTCTGACGTCATACTCACTTGAATATTAAAACATAAAACTACACACAGCTAAAACTGAAATGCTTTTTAACTTTGTATCATCTGATTAAATTAAGGAGACTTAAAAGTCACACTTTGAAGATTGTTTAGAAAATGAATGCGCTCATGAATATGAAATGCAGTTTAGACACAAGGGGACATGTATTTTATTATGCTTTCAGTGTATATACTATATATATATATATATATATATATATATATATATATATATATATATATATATATTGTCTTTTTCTTTTATGTGATCTGTTAATATTTTCACTCTTTTTATCTCTGCTAGCACACTGAGATCGGCTTTCCATTCCTTCTCCTCTTTTAAACCAACTGTTTTTGAAAGAGAGTTATGATGCACTAAAATTTGTATAATCAAATTTCTGGACGTACTTTATTGCTTTCATGAATACATCTTTTGTGCTTTCTTTGTTATTAACACTGCGGGGAAGCACAAATGTCCACGGGGGATGGACAAATGTCTGGAGAATTTATTTTTAATAGATGTGCTGAGATACATTTGCTGTGGTGCAGATCCCGTACAGAATAAAATATCACAATAAAGATTTTGCCCACTGGAACTAATCAAAGACCAGACCCACGAATCAACCTTAGCTACAGAGCCAACGTTATTTCACCACACATTTCTAATAGGGAAAAAAAATACAGGAAACAAACATCAGCATGATGAAAAGTCTGTCAATGACTCATCTATGAAACACTCCAAAAGTTAAATAAGGACAATGACATTGTACACATGTACTGTCCAGACATGATACCACTGTCATGTCTGGACAGTAAATATGTACAGTAGCTACCGATTTAGCTTAGCTAACATTGGAAACAAGGGGAAACAGCCTGGCTCCGTCTGAAGGTAAAAAATAAAAGCTCAAAAACTAACACTATTTATTTAATTTGTTTGGTTTACAGTGAGCTGCCACACTCTCCTCGCTCCCTGACGGCCCGTCTCAATGACTCTGACTCCCGCTCCGTCCTTCTGTCCTGGCTACGCCCCTTTGATGGAAACTCCCCACTTCTGCACTACCTGCTGGAGCTCTCTGAGAACAGTATGTGTGTGTGTGTGTGTGTGTGTGTGTGTGTGTGTGTGTGTGTGTGTGTGTGTGTGTGTGTGTGTGTGTGTGTGTGTGTGTGTGTGTGTGTGTGTGTGTTTGTGTGTGTGAGCATACGGTATAGTCCCTGGGCGACAAACAGCTGTTCACTTTGCTGTCTACCAAGCACCGACACTCACTCATTTACAAGAGGCAGACATAGGGTGAATGGTGTTGCTGCGTAAATGTACATCCAGGTTCCCCATAAATAAACTCTTACTTTCCTCCCACCCTTACCCTCTCTCACTGTCTCTCTATGTCTCTCGCCCTATCTCTACCGCAGATGTTTTAACAGAAGGCCGACTCTCTGTCAAATGAGAAAGCGAGTGAGAGAGGATAGGGGAATTGAGTAATAGAATGACAGGAGAAACAGAGTGGAGGGTGATGGCTGTAGAAAAGCGGTAGAATAGCTGTTGCTCCTTCTGTAGGCTAATGGGATGGATTGGTGAACGCTGCATGCAGATCCAAGCACTTGGCACGTGACTGTAGGAGCTGGACTAAAGGACAGATATTAATGTAGTTTGGCATTTTAAGTAATCATCATTTTGATAACTTTAGGGAGACAGCAGGAATGTGACTTCAAGTTTCCTGCTGTCACCATTTCAACAGCTGCTATGTAACAAAAATACTCCAAAATAATAATAGTCTGATTGATTTCCGTAAAAACTGAATCCAGTTTGTCAGTAATGGACAAGGGTTTTGTGCACACTGATTACCAGCTGTGTGTGTGTGTGTGTGTGTGTGTGTGTGTGTGTGTGTGTGTGTGTGTGTGTGTGTGTGTGTGTGTGTGTGTGTGTGTGTGTGTGCGTGCGTGCGTGCATGTGTCTGTGTGTATTTTAGAGAGAATGGGCCATCAAAAATTCAATGTAATTTGTTGTCAAACGGTGGCACAAATACACTCGCTGGGCTGGTTTTAAATTGCACTCACGCTATCCTTCTCACTTGCACAGCTACACATGTGGCGCGTGCGATTATAATAGTGAATCTGTCTGTGTTATCTTCACGAGAAAGACTGAGAGATTAGCTGGCAACAAGCTGGCAACAATATACAGAAGCATCTGTGTTTCTTTATTAATCAATCTCTTCCCTCCAAACTTCAGTTCTTATTGTGTCCTGTGATACTTTATAATTTTCTCTCTTACCCCCCTTCTTTTGTACCTACCCTCTTTGCTTCTTTTATCTACTCCTCCCTTCCATTTCTTTTGATTTATGGGTCCTGAGTGTCCCCATGTCTATGTTTGTCCTGCCTCAGCCAGATATTATCAGGCTCTAATCTTGGTGTCCTCTGTCTAGACTCACCGTGGAAGGTCTACCTATCAGAGGTCGATCCTGTGGTGACCGAGGTATCAGTGGGCGGGCTCACACCCGCACGGACCTATCAGTTCAGGCTTTGTGCTGTCAATCAAGTGGGCAGGGGTCAGTACAGCGCTGAGACACAGAGGTAAGACACATTCACACATCTTGGACACACTCTCACCACTACAAGCTTTATTAAACACACCTTTTTCACAATACTTGTAAATCCACACTACCATGTCACTAATGTTATCCAAAAAAGCATGAAACCTTCTTTTTATGTAGAACATGTTGTGATTTGTGAGAAAAAGAGATTTCGTAACCCGGTTCTACCTTGGTGTAATAGACTTGGTCACAATGCCTTACACAAACTGGGAATGAATGGACTGCAATTTTTCTACAGTCACAAGGCATGGTGTTTACACACTCTAATTTGTGTATCTAAGGGTGTGTGTTTGTGTGATAGTGTGTATGTCACCATGAGTATGCATATGGCCATGGGATTCAGAGTGTGGAAGAAATCAGGATGGATTCCAACAAGGTGAGGACTAACAAAGCGTCCTATTTTGTTAAGAATCCACTTCCTTCCAATGAGCAATTCATATTCATCACATCCTTGCTGTGGGTGTCTATGTGTTGAGTGTGTGTATGTGTGTGTATTTTCCTGCCAGTCTCTTTCCGTTGCACATAGTGAGCTAAACAGCAAAAATGATGAAATTAACTGTTCTGCATATTTGTGTGTGTAAAAAGGAGAGTGTGATTTGGCCTGAAAAGTAAATAGATTGCTATGCAGATGTTTTGTGTGTGTGTGTTTGTGTGTATGTGTGTGTGTGTGTGTGTGTGTGTGTGTGTCTGTGTCTGTGTGTTTGTTTGTTTATTTATTTATTTATATGTTTATCCCAGCATAAACACTAATGGGGTGTAATTAGGATGCCTAGCACTGATGGAACTAGATAGAGTGAAATAGGTTTTGAGGAGGTGTTGTCAGCCCTCCTTACCATTTTGCCCCTGAATACGCACATACACCAAATCTCTGACACTCACACACAATACAGCAGATGTGGTCCTGTATTATAAAATAGACACACACAAACATGTTTTTTTTCTGGATGAAGAGAGTGACTACAGGCTGAAGCCAGTTGTGGTTCTGCCAAATAAACTTATAACAACAACAGCAGCTGTGAACGCTACCATCACACATTCAACACACCTCAGATTACCATCTCCATTCAGTTTCCCTCTGTTCAGCTTGTACTTCCTCTATGCTTTTTTTCTCCTGAATCTTTCTATCTTCGTCTTTTATTCAAAATCCTTCTCACGTATCCCCTTCAGCTTATTGTCTGTCATTACTCTTTTCCTTCCTGTTCATTTCTTCTTCTTCTTCTCCCGCATGTACAATTGTATTGTTTGTGTCTAACCCAGTCCACAGTCCAAAGTTGGTTGTTAGAGGCTCTGGAGAATAGAATGCATTGATCCTCACTAAATGAAAGACTGGCAGACAGACAAGTCAGTGTTTGTCTCATACCTTACTACACTCGCTTTGCTTTTCATCTGCTGGATGTTTGCGTAGATAAGACATGCACATTAGCAGTTGCAGATGCCAAGGTGCATGCTGCACTTGACACAAAGGGAGAGTGAGGCAGGGGAAAATGTCCAGCAGAAGGCTAGAGCTCCAAATGAGAAGGATGACAAAATGCAGTAATGTTGGCAGAGTGACGGAAAGGATAGAGAGTGAAGAAGAAGCTTGTAATATTGATGACAAAAAGCCCTTATTAAAGTTTGAACTTCCAGCTGCTTCTGCACTCTCCCTTTTTGTTCTTGTCCTGATTAGGATCTTTATCATATCATCATTCATTCATACAATCTTTTTCTTTTTCTCTTTGCTCTCCATTACCGTGCTTCACTTTCTTTTGATAGAAAAGAGTGCACAGGGGTACTGTGGCGCTAGGAAAAAGTGTTCTGGGAGATGGACAACCACTAAGAAAATATAAATGAATTTGATCAAAGTGGAAAAAACATTAGCTTTTAATGCAGAAACTCTCTTGGAGAAACTAATTATACCATCTGGAGTGTCACACACAGTTGTTCATGCGTGACCTACACTCACACCATTACCATCTTTGAAGAGGAAAGACAGATTATTCATTAATGCCTTGAACTCCGGGCATCATCAGACGTTTAAAGCATTGGACTCAATTCTCTTTGCCTTTGCTCTTATTTTTTCTGTTGCAGCTGTTCAGTCAGAATCAGAACACATCAGCCTTTAACACTTGATGTGTGATAAACTACTCTCTCACTTTTTCTCTCGGCCACGCACACACTACTAGCCACTCAATGTAAAAAAATGAATGCTGTAGCAGCTTTGTGAGATTTAAAGATTTTCAGGAGATTTTTCTCTGCTTACCAGCATGTCAATCTTGAATTATATATCTGTGTTTAACTGTGGCCGCTTCTATGTTGAAGGTGCCTATAGAATAGTGACTGATTTATTTGCTTTTACCTTAAGAGCGGAAACATCATGGCGATTACGGCAGAATGATTGCACTTATGAAAGCTCTGCCAGATGAGGAAAAGCTGGTCCATTAAAATGGCCACAATTACAGATATTTCTTCAGCTTGCTCTTTTCAATGCACTCCTCACACAGAAAATGTAACTCGAAATACAATTAATGCTCCATCATTTCATCTTAACCTTGCAGTAAACTATAGTCAAACTAACACAAGAATGTGACAAATCTGGGTGCTTGGAGAGCTCAGTTGGTAGAGCGGGCACCCATATTTAGAGGTTTACTCCTCGACACAGCGGGCCTGGGTTTGACTCCGACTTGCGGCCCTTTACTGCATGTTATTCACCCCTCTCTCTCTCTCTCTCTCTCTCTCTCTCTCTCTCTCCCTCTCTCCCCTTTCATCTCTTCAGCTGTCCTGTCAATAAATGCTCCAAAAATAATCTTTAAAAAAAAACAATGGGACCAATCTGATCATGTCTAGTGTGCATTTCTACATATCCTTTTGCTTTTCATAATGAATTAGACGTTAACTGATTATAAATTATTGGAGGTCAATATGATGTATTCACAAAACAAAAAACTTTTTTGTAATAGATGGAAGCTCAGCTGTTACATATGAGGTGGTTGGGTACACAGTGAGAAGACAAAGCAGGATGGAGATGAATATATTTCTAAAGCAGCTCTTCACTCCAAACTTTGTTAGCTTCCTTGTTCCCCACTTGTCACTAAACTAACCAATCAGAAACTAGGAGGACTTAGATTTCAGGACATAAATGTGAGGAACACCACAGATTATTAGTTTTAAAGTAACTAATGATGCAAGGACATTTGGACAATAATGTAAGGACATTTAAAAAAAATAATACAGGTTTAATAGAAAAAAACGATTTTATAAAAGCAACTTCATTTCAAAATAGTGGTCTTGGTTATTATTTTTCACCATTCATTGGCGATATTTAATTAACCTACAAAATCGCAGGGTCAGCCTTTATTTTCATTCCACTGAGTAGACCAGCATCCGTACAAGTGATCTTAGTATCATGACAGTTAATAAGAAAAAAGTAAAGACCAATAAGGGGTAAAAGAAGGTAAGGATCACTTAACAGCAATTAGAGATCAAGGTGCTATTTTTTCTGGTTCAAAGTTTATTGTTATTTATAGTTTAAATTTTTCTTTCAAACTAAATTATTGTTATGTACGTCAGACCTTGAGGACTCAACCAGACAGGCTTTTAACACCAAACAAAACCATGATGGAAATGTTACACTTCCCTTAGCCAATACAATTTTGCCTAAACACACCCAAGTCCAGATCTAAAACTTAATCTGCTAAATGCTAATGTCAGCATGCTAACATGCGGGTGATCAACAGGTATAGTTTCTGTCATGTTCACCAGGGTAATTTTTAAGTATTTCATGATGTAATATTTGATAATTAGTACTAAACAGAAGGTACAGCTAAGGCTGATGGGAATGGCAGTAGTTCTCCAGGTCATCAAATTAATCATAAACTAAAACTAAGTAAGTATTGCAACAATTAAAATACTGTTCTGATGATAGAGAAAAATTCAAAGGAGCATCAATGTACAGTTCAACCTGAGGGGAACATGAATGTTTGTAATTTTACGGTAATCCATCTAATCGTTGTTGAGACATTTCACTCATAACCACAAATGTCAATCTCCTGGTGGCGCTAGAGAAAAAGTGAGGTAATCACCAAAGCCAATAGGATTCCATCTGAGGGGAACATGAACGTCTATACAAATTGTCATGGTGATCCATCCAATAGTTGTTGATACATTTTCTCGACCAAAGTGGTGGAACGCCCGACCAGCTATGCTGGTAGCATGGCTAAGAGCAATTAGTTTTTTATGTCACTGACAACAAAACAACAAAATGGTTGTTAATACGGTTTGTGGTGGCAACGTTCCAGCACTGACACTTTCCAAGGAACGCCATCCGTTTCAAGCTTATACTAGAAAACCTGGGAAACAGCCTCTGCAAGAATATTGATGTTTATTTTCAGCAACACTTGCGGGTAATCAACTGTGACTGGCTGTTAGCTCCACTGATTACTTATTGTTTGTGAAAGCTTGAATCAGCCTTAAATTAGACAAACCGATACATTGACGGACTTCTTGCTTTGATGCAGGTTTGGTGTCCCTCCGCCCCCCCCACACACACACACACACACACACAAACACACACATACACACATATATATATATATATATATATATATATATATATATATACACACACACACACACACACAGAGTATATATACACAGTATATACCCCAATGTCCCCTTGTGTCTAAACTACATTTCATATTCAGTGTGTGTATTCTTTTTCTAAACACTCATGGATGGGTGACTTTTAAATCTTCTTAATTTAATTAGATGATACAGAGTTAAAACGCATTTCAGATTTAGCTGTGTGTGGTTTGTGTTTTAATATAAGTGAGTATGAAGTCAGAAAATAAGGGGGGCAGATAGAAAGAGGGAGTGAAACAAAGAGAGATGTTAGAGGGAGATGGAGAGTTGCACTCCACCAAGAAGAAGCAAGGACGGCAGTGAATGAGGCGGAGGAGGAGCAAGGGGAAATGAGAATGATGTTTTCTTTTCTGAGCTGACATGATCATATTAATTTATGGATGAGCTTAGAGAATGTTAGAGCAACTACTGTACCTTCAAACATACACACATACACACACACACATTTAATCACAGACAGGAGCAGGTGAAGCTATGATTAGTGTTTGCTGTGTTTGTGTTGAAGCTGTGACAGTAAAGCAACGTCAGGAGAGGAAGTACACTAAACATGGTACCTTGAGCTACCTTGATAGCAGATTACACATTACAGTCAGGCACTATTGTTAAAAACAACTGTTTGATTAAATGTTTTGTCTTTTTATTTAATATTTAAAAAAAAGATTTTATTCAAAATATGCATTTTTTTACGTTCTGCACAGCAAACTACAATAATAACAGCATCTAGTGTCACATTTGATTTGTTTTGGAGCATTGTTGCTAGCATGCAGTAAAATGTATGTATGTGTAATTGCCAAATCAGTAACAATATTTTTATGTAATGTGAGAAACATAAAGCAGATACAGTAGCAAATGTGTGCTACGGCTGGTTTTGATGGATTGTGAGAAAAAGCACAACAACAAAAAAGTTTCTCTTTTCCCCGATAGAATCTCTTTCGTCTGTCAGCCTCCTCCATTTGTGCTGCTTTTAGCCTCAGGCCAAACCGCAACAGCAACATTTAGCAGACAAGACTTGTGTCAAACAAGAAGAAAATAAGCTCATCTGTTCAACTGGTTCTAACCAATCATGTCACATCTGGTTTCTCTCTCTTCCTTTTTATTCATGTTGCCCTCTGCTCACTTCTCTCTATTTTCTGCTTCTACTGGATTTTCATTTTACTATCCTGTGATCTGAATAGAGGCAGATTTAATATCCGGTAACACCGTTACATTTTAGTTTTGGTGTGTATATGGATTTAGTGAGAAAGCCAGTGGGCCTTAAACTGTGCAGAATGACACAGATAGAACTTTTACTAATTCCCACAGCATAGGAACTCACAAAATACACACACACTTTCCCTCACACACTAGAAAACCTGTAAATCTCCTGCAGGAAATGTCCTCTTTTCCTTCATAACAAGGGACAGAGAAAGTGTGTCACACAAAATTCAGACAAAGTTACGGACTTTACTTGATTTGTTTGGTTGCAGTACGTGTATGGCTGTTGGTATGAATGTACAGTGTGTATGTGTTTTAGGTGGATGTGAAGGGGTGTAGGAATAGGTCGGTTGGGGTTTGTATATTTAATCTCTGGTGTGAAGTTGATGTCCTCATACTGAACCCACTGTATGAAATATTTACCCGTAAATGGTTGGGAGGAAATTAAGGCAATGCTCAAGGAGTTTCTGCTATCGAGTACAAGTGTGTCACTGTGCATTTGTGTGTATTTTACTTGCAGTCAAAAAGTGAATGACCGCATCTGTTCAGTACTGTAGGGGTGTGTGGGTGTTTGTGCAGCGTGAGTTTATGTCTGTGCATTAACGTGCATCATCAATTTCAGTCAAAAGCAGTGGCATAGTTGAGGATTATATATACCCCATTTCCAGGCGGCTACACTAATGCCCATCTCATTCACACAAGGCTGATTAGCCTATGTGTGTGTATGAGTGTGTAAATGTGGATGCCAGCAACACCTGGTGCTGTCTGACAGTGCCTAACCTAATGGAAGTAAAGCACAGCTGTAAAACCACTGGCCTGTGTCATATATCCGCCTGCGCAAGCCTGTAGCCGACAGCTTTCACACCCTAACTTTCACACAAACACACATATACAGTAGATGTTCATACACATTTATAGGCACATACAGATTCAGACACACAAATACACAGCCATACCACAGCTAATGGCTCAAAAGCTCATAGAGAATCATTTAGGGGACATGGGGCACATAGAGTAAGTGAGGGGGGGCTGGAGGGATGTAAATCTCCAGACATAATCCATGGAAGGGAAAAGACCATTGGATGTAGCAGTCTGTCTTAAGCTGGGACAAATTTATTTGGTGTGTGTGTATGTGTGTGTGTGTGTGTGTGTGTGTGTGTGTTTGTGTGTGTGTGTGAACACATATGGCTCTGATTACGTTAGCTGAGCTGCTTACAGTAAAGCCACAGGCTGACCAGCTCAGTCTGGGTGCTTTACCGTCCATGAGAGGGCTGGGAGCTTTAATCACGGGTGGGGCACGGAGGGGAGGGGAGGGGAGGGGAGAGGGGGGGTTTACAGCATAGTAGAGGAGGAAAGGAGATGAGTGAAAGGTAGAAGGATGAAATAATTGAGGCCAAAGGACATGATGGACAAAAGGTGAAAGTTTGCAAATGGGAGAGAAAAAAAAATGGAGAAGGGGGTCAAAGTGTCGAATGGAAAGATAAGGAAAAAAGGTTTGGAGAGACAGAAGAGAGTTGAAGAGGGCAGAGAGAGAGCAAGGGATCATACTATCTATCAAGAAATAAAAAGACACGCTCTTTGCTCATTCTCAACTTATAGTGACTATGTATTGCTGTCATACTGTATAATGTAGATGGTTTACTGGGGATATTTTGGTAGGGCTGGGGTTAAAAAAAGAAGAAAATGCCCAGACAAAGATTGGCGGTGTATAAATGTGACATTAGTAGAAACACCTGAAGTTAAAAAGAGAGATTTAACTGCAGTCTGCATATACAGACAGTATATGCCTGTTTACACAGTCAACTTATACCGAGTTCATGTACGCTTTTATATTTGTTGTTTTAAACACCAAGTGTCAGCTCAATCATTCCCAGGAGAAATCCTCTGGCGCACTGGAAGTGATGCGTTAAACGTTTCCATCAGCAGCAGTGGTGTTTGTTTGAAATAAATGAGCAATATAGCGAGATGAAAAGCACATGTATTAAATAAATCAGCAAGATACACTTGGAGAACTAGGGATGAGAGAGATGAGCACAGAATGCAATAAGAATTAATCAGAGCTGCTTAAACTGTGAGATGATTCTCTATTATAAGTTGCAGCTCTGTCCCGTACATCTCCAGTGACAATCATGATGCTGTGTTTGTAGACAGTCTCACCCCCAGACTAGAAAAGATGAAGAGACTTGGGAAAGAATTGCTATTAAATTAATTTTTAGCCTGCTCACCTAATATTCTGTGCCTGTGCAAACTGTCAACGTTTATGATATGTTGGACACTAGATGAAAAGCACAAATGATCTGCCTACACTTCTTTTAGCAATACTGATATTCTTATTAGAAGATGCCTAATAAACCTAATCAAAAACATTTGTCGCTCTTGCTCTCTTTGTCCCTCTTCCTTTGTGTGTGTGTTTGTGTGTGTGTCTGTGTGTGTGTGTGTGCCAGATTGATGCTGAGAGAGGAGGCACCCAGCGCTCCTCCAAAGAATATTGTGGCCAGTGGGCGGACAAACCAGTCCATCATGGTCCAGTGGCAGCCTCCCCCAGAACCCCAGCTCAATGGAGTACTCCGAGGATACGTACTCAGGTATATACACGCACACAGAAACATACACACACACATACAGTATTTGGCTTCATAACTATGCTGTTAAAAAGCCTACACTCTGAGTCTTTCAGGACTTTGGGAGCTCTGCACTGTATAGATTCCAGAAATTTCAGAAAATAAGCCGTCAAAAATTCTGCTACTCATTTAAGTAATTTATCAAGAAAAGTAATACCAAACATTTACTGGTACCAGCTTTTCTGATGTGAGGATTTTCTTCTATTTACTACTTTATACCAATGACGTGTATAAAATATGTTGGGTTTATTGGACTGTTAGTAATTTCACATGTTTAGCTTAGAATCTGGAATATTGTGACAGATATTTTTTACTATTTTCGGACATTTTTAAGATTTAACATCTAAGAAGAAAAAAAACAACTATTGATTACTGATTACTCAACACTGCAAAGAAATCTTAGTTGCAGTCCCAGCATAGAAAAAAAACAACTATGAACATGTATACTTTAATCTTTATCAGTCTACTCATACATTCACACACAGACGAAAGTGCTCTTCACAGCTCTGGCTGCCCTTGGTCCCAGTGTCCTTCACTTTGATGTGTACTTAAAGTGTGACACACTGGGTGTAATCAAACTGTCCTCACAATGTATCACATGACATTTGCATATAATTGCAGCAGAAGTTATCAGGTCTTTATCCTCGATCCGTGGGTTATCTCCCCTTCAGAAATCAGTTGAAAATAGAAACGCACACTCATACATCTCCATTGTCATCATTTCATCTTGTTAGGACAGAGCATTTACCTCCTCCTGCCCTTCCCTTTGGATTCTCATTTCTTCTTTAATACTATAACTCCCCCTTCTGCTCCCACCCCAGTGTAAGTGTCACTGTCATTGTGTCAGGTGGAGAGAGAGGAGAAAGGGGTTATCTCCTTCCCACTACAGAGATCCCCTGTCAGCCTCTGGCACCTCCTCACTTTGTGTGTGTGTGTGTGTGTGTGTGTGTGTGTGTGTGTGTGTGTGTGTGTGTGTGTGTGTGTGTGTGTGTGTGTGTGTGTGTGTGTGTGTGTGTGTGTGTGTGTGTGTGTGTGTGTGTGTGTGTGTGTGCATGTGTGCGTGTGTGTGTGTTTACAGTATGCATGTGTAATAGAGTGCTGACTCAGCCGGTAAAACGTTGGAATATCTTGTTACACAGAATAGGCGCCCTATTAAAATGCTGACATGTGGATTATTACTCCATTCAGCTCCATCAGATATGTACCATACCTAAGTGGTATTACACCTCACTATCTAGTTGGGACATATATCCTTTTAAGTGGACATTTATATCACATGTAGTAAAGCAAAGGCCTTGAAGGTGGACTATTCAGGGATATCTACCAGGCATTAAATGTTTTTAGCGATTTTTACATGATTTAAGCGACTTATCTACAATAGAAATCGTTTAAAATGTAGTTTATCTACCTGTCCAATGTCCAACATGAATGATACTGTGTTAAAGTCATTTTTTTGCTTATTATTTAATGTGGATTTAGACTATACAGTATGCACAATACTATGCTTTTGCTATGTGCAACGTATTTTCAGGCTTGAGGACATTTCTATGAGCACATTTGGTTATATTATGTTCATTACCTCCATGCTTTTTTCCAAAGCGACTTAACAAGTAAAGTAAAAAAAATAATAAATGTGACGCATCAAGTCCGTGTTGAGATTAAACGTTAATGTTAAACATTAGTGTGTAAGTCCATGGGGGTTCCAGGCCTTATTGATGAGGCCAGGAGCAGTCGAGAAGAAAGGTGGCGTGTGGATGTGGTCTTGATGGACCGCAGCCTCCAGCCGGAGAGGAAAGTAAATACATCGTGAGCAATTCTGGGTTTATTTTTGTAAAATGTGAGAAGGAAGAGCCAGGGATTGAACCATCAACCCCTACGATTAACAACAGATGTATTCTACCGAAGCCATAATATACAACGTTTTTGTGTGTTTTGACTTATGCTGAATCACTTTACTTTCCTCACTTGCAAACCAACATATTTACAAGTGTGTGTGTTGTGTGTGTGTGTGTGTGTGTGCATTTGTGTGTCGGTATAGGTACCGTTTGGCAGGGCTGCCAGGGGACTACCAGGAGAAGAACATTAGCAGCCCAGAGACCAACTACTGTCTGCTGAAAGATCTGATCATCTGGACACAATACCAAATCCAGGTGGCTGCCTTCACTGGAGCCGGCCTGGGCGTCTACAGCAGCCCTGTCACTGAGTACACTCTGCAGGGAGGTGAGTTAATACTCACTCAAAGTTTGAATTCCTAGACGGCAAAACTAATTTACCAAGAAATCAGTCCATGCATACACACAGCTTAGTGAACCGAAAGTATTCCAGCATCAAAATATTAGTAGCATGATCTTTCTATGTACAAAGGAGACATGCTTGTTTTCAGGTTCATTCTTTTATTTTGGATTTCTACTAGAACATGTTCAGAAATGTTCCGAAAACAAATTATTTGCTCATACTGTCCGTGTAAATATACTTGTATTCACATTGTATTCACAAAGCCTAGTTTGCTCTGATTGGCTTGCAAGAAACTACGACACACCTTTGCAAACGTACAGATCTATATAGCTGTAGTTCTCAAGCTGTTGAGGAGACAAAGCTGGAGTGTTTTGAAGTGTTTCCTGGTGGTCAAATAAAGTATATAAATAGAATAATAGTTAATAACTCAATGATTACATGTTTGAAATGAGACAGAACTAATTCACCATACTCTTGTGAGATTAATAGATTGTTGTCAGTTCTTAAAGTTGACAAACCAAACATTGGTCTCACCTATCGAAGGACATGCTACTTCTTCTTATGCACCCCCACATTTAGATTAGGTGGCTGACTGTGCATGTACCTTTATTATTAATGATATGAAAGAGAATATTAAGTACCAAGGCCATGGGTTTCCAACCTATAAAAACTTACTTAAAAAAACTGGCATGTGACTATGCTGTTTACAACACTTACGCACTTTAGCTTTACCTGCCCAGATATTTGCTTTTTAATGTGGATACATGTTGATGAAACTTTGTGGACACATACACAACTAAAAACCTTTACACTACAGTACACCACAGATACAGGTATATTTCTAAAATGGCAGCAGGTTGCAATAGTTTATAGGTAAATAAATCCTCAACTATTTTTACATTTTTGTGTAGTGACCAAACAAGAGTTAAGAGATAAAGGCAGCAGTGCCTCCGCAGGCTTTTGACTTCTCTTTCAGTGATAGGATGAGGAGCTCAGCTTTGAGAGGAGCCAGTTAATGCATTTCAGACTTGGGTTAACATTGCCCCTGAGGCATCCCCTGAAAGGCATATGCGCTTCAACCAACTAGGTGGAGACCCTAGGGGCGGCCCAGGACTTGCTGGAAGGATTACACCTCCCATCTGGCCAAGGAGCACCTCGGGGTGCTGCAGGGTTAGCTGGAGGAAGTTTGTGGGCCTCTAAAAATATATTATAAGATACAGATATATGTATATATATGTATGTGTATATATATATATATGTATGTGTATATATATATATATATATATATATATATATATATATATATATATATATATATATATATATATATATATATATATATATATATAGTGTGTGTTTATTGTGATGAACATGGCTACACAGATGAACACACTTTCAAGTCTTTCAAACATAAATCCATGCAGATGGAGTGAAAGAATGTAATTGAACAAATTAAAAGGTAGAGGAAAGGCAGTGGTCGTGTGGGTAAATCTTCTTTAAACACGCAATCTTCTCTTCCCGACTTTTATTTCATCAGTATATAATCATTATTAAAGATGGGCTGCGCCGCTCACACACATACACATGTACATAAAACTCACAGTCATTATTGCAAGAGTTCAGGACAGGTTTATAGACTCAGGAGAGGGAGTTAGTCTCATTAATTATTCTAATGTGGTTTAATGGGAGTGGCTGCAATGGATTGGACATTTTCTCTCTCTCACTATCTCTGAGAGGATATGGTTGAACTCAGTGTTAGACTCTGATAACATTGCTCTTCTCCCACTACCTACATACAGGCATACACGCATACTAAGTTTTCCCTGGAGGACAGAGTTTAGTGCTTTATCTGTAGCTGTCAGCCACTAGGGGTTAGAAGCCGATCCCCAGGAGTACAGTCAACAGGGTTGGGGGGGGGAGGGCATTGTGAACATCAATTAATCTTCCATCCCCCTCTTTTTCTTCTCATCCTTTGCCTCATTTTCTCTCTCTCACTATCTCTTCCCTTCCATTTTCACTAGTTTTTGTTCAGTTCACTGTTCAGTTCAGTTTTCTCAGTGTGTCTGTGTGTTGTCTGGCCACTTTGGCTCAAACGTAAGATGTAAAGGACATTCCCATCATGCAACAGTGTATTATCACTCTGTGGCTCTCAAGCGTCAGGATAAACCCCTTACAGTGTAATCGCCATAACATGGGGCCACAGACACACATACTGTATTTATAAGAGCAAACACACACATTTCACAGTCACACTCTGCTCTTCTTGACTTTAATGTTATCATGGGACTTCTTTCTCTCGCTGGTTTGATGTTTATAGCGCATAAAGATTCACATATTGAGGCACATTCATACACTGACGTGAAGGAAAAATGATAAAAAATAAACAAGAGACATTGGACCAATCTTGGAGTGGAGGAAGTAAATCTAGTGTCTAACTTGTTTGAGCCAAACACTACATGTTCAGCCCTTGTTTACCAAATGTACCTCCCACCAGCCTCCTCTTTTCAAATCTAACAAGTAACCCACATTTCATGGGGAAAAAACACTGTAATATACAAAGTATATTCCACAACCTCTTATATCTCCTAGCGCCCTGTTCTCCATCTCACTCTCTGGTGGATAATGGTGGCAAAGTTTATAAATGCTTCAAACATTGCTATTCTTGCTATTTACTATATCAATTATTACTGCTCTGCTTAAGTTTGACTGCAAATCTTTATTATTCAACTTTTTATTGTTAAATATTTGAACCAATATTCAAATTTAAACAGATACGTCCTACAGTACTTTATTACAGATTGCTATCAACATGGATGTGTGGATGTTTATGTATTTCAGGTCAACAAGGGATAAGTAATTCACACCGGTAATGCTGGTGCATCACGATTGTAATGTAAATTTGCAAGGAAATACTTGTTCCATGGATTAAATAGTTATATTTCTGTAAGTTAAAGGGGCAGTGATTTAACACATGATTCACTTTATCTCTCACAAGGAGAACTATCCAGACCAGAGTTGTACTGAATAGTCTTCTGGGGCTCTGAAGCAAAATTTCCTAAATTTGAGAAATAAGCCTGATGATGTCACCAAGAATATTTGGGGCAAATGTTTTTTTTTTAACAAAAGCACTGTGGGGTTTGAATGAAGCAGGCATTCGGTCTGCAAATTTCTAAAAAATGAAAACGCACCATGCAGTTGCATTTTGGGAAATGTAAGATCCAAAAGGTTTAAGCTTGACCAATACAGTGGACTAAAAGCCAGTACATCTCATACACTACTGTGTCGATTTTAAACTTCATTTTTCATAATCATAGTCATAATTTTCATCTTGTCACGTGTCTGATAAATTGTAATTTTTAATCAATAAATCATGGTGTAGTATGCAGTAACATCATTAAGGTAATAAAGGGGATGAGTGATGTGGCTACAGGACTGAACCAACAATTCCAGCGAGTCATCTTACTTTCTGTGGCCGCTGTCTGTCCTCATGAGGTCACTAACTGAATCATTAATAATTATATTTATCATTTTATCTCTCTTTATGAGCTCTCATTGTTCAGCACCGGTCACTGAAGGGGCAGTACCCTAATCTCTCTTAGTCATTCCTAAACGGATACTATGCAAAACAGGTGAATGCAAAATACAATAGATGAGATTCATTTTATTGAGAAATTAGGTAATTTTTCAGCAGAGAATAACAGTGTAGGTTTGACATTTAACTTTTGCAAGCCTAGCAGATATCTTTAATTAAAAAATGAACTTAATCTCCATGTGAAATACTGAAATATGGTGCTGTATGAAATATGTAAAGCCACTACGTGTAAAAAGTAAAAGCAAAACCCAGAAAACTGTTTAATTCGGCAGCTTAGGGCTCCAAGTATACTGTATTTGTTTTTTCCCCAGTGTGTTTAAACACAAATCCTCTTCCCTGTGGTGAAACCATTGCAGCTAAATGTTAAGTGTGTGTGTCTGTGTGCTTAGTTCCCACAGCACCTCCGCAGGAAGTGGAAGTTTTAGCTATCAACTCGACTACCATCCGCTTCACATGGAACCCTCCGCCTCAGCAGTTTATTAATGGCATCAACCAGGGATACAAGGTAAGCCTCTGTGTGAGTGTGTGTGTGTGTGTGTGTGTGTGTGTGTGTGTGTGTGTGTGTGTGTGTGTGTGTGTGTGTGTGTGTGTGTGTGTGTGCGCGCGCGCGCGTGCATGCGTGTGTACAATACTTAGTGATACGGCAAGTTCACACATAAAAGTTCAATACAAGTGAAAGACCTTTAATATTTTTGTCATGTGTGCAGGATCTAACCAGTATTTTTCATGGGAAATTAACTTATTTTGCACGAGTTTTAAATGTTCAAAATGTCTTTACTCATCCGGTTAATATTATAATAATATAATTATTTTAAAATATTTTAGTAATACTGAGGTATCTAGTCCAAGACCAATGAATCACGATACATGCAATCCATGCATCATTCCCAGCAGAATCTATAAAATCTATCAAAACTGTTAAATCTTCATCAATTTAACAGTTTATATAAAAAATAGATGCTAGTAAATATTTGCCTTTGTGGGGATGTGTCTGAAAATTCTGTGGAAAAACCTGTTTACCCCTTATAAGGACTTTTAACTCAAACGCCATGTCCCAAAATGCACTGCCTTGCTCTTGTTTACCCATACGCTTAGCCCAGCCAAGTGAGGGATCATGTCCAGGTAGAAATAAATGATAAAAATGACTTATGGATGATAAAGAGAAAGGAGTCAATGGGATAAGAGGAGAGGAGGTGTTGAGGAAAATACGGCGTGAGGGACCGAAGAGTAATAAGAGATAATAAAAAAGAAGCAGGATAATGAGATAATGGTGAGAGCGAAGGATTGGATAGTGTGAGTGATCCATACATAGTAGTTCTGGTATGCTTTTCCTTCTTTACTTTATTGTGGCATCCAACCCCTAAGCAACTGATTAACATGAAAAAGACAATACATCTTATTCTTGTTGTGCATCGTTGGGTCCATGTGAATGTTTTAGAGAGTGTGAATGTTGGTGTCTTTGTTGGTTGATAATTACTATACGCCTTTGCTTCTGTTTGATGTGGCTTTCTGATGCTGTCTCTATATACCAGGCTTTACCACTCAGACTCAATGGAGCTTCTCGGTGCTGCTGCACATGCGGGTGTGCATCTTTGAGTGCGTTGTGCTGGTTAGAGGACAGTGGATAATGATATGAATTAAAAGAGGATATGAAGCAAAGCCTCATCTCCCCCCCCCCCCCCCCCCCCCCCCCCCCCCCCCCACAGAGCATTGACTGTATACAATACCCTTAATAATATAGCTCAAAGCTGATTGTTGTAGGGGTGGGTAGAGCCAGTTCTGTTAAGTCTACATTTACATGTCCTTGAAACTGTCTTATGACATATTTTTTCTTATGGAGTGGAGTTTAAGACAAGTTGACCTTACACAACGTTTTCTATCTCTCTAGCTACAATAGATGTGTTTGATTATTTGAATGACCATGGTTATATAAAATATGCTTTGACAGTAAATTAGGCAGAAAGAATATACGCAAAAGATATGTACTATACAGAAGCCTTTATGAAGATGTTTACCTTATACCTGAGGTACCACATGTGGCAGCTGGAAGATCAAAGTGTGTTTATTTCCTCTGTGTACTAATGTGTTGTTGTGTCTCTGCTGCTCAGCTCTACTTGGGGACAGCACTGTGCTGCATGTGTTCTTCAGCCCACTTTGGGTTTCCATTGCAATCTGGTTCCTAATGCGCATGTCACTATAGCAACAGCAGACCCAATCTACCCAGAACCCTTTGAAAGTGGACTAGCACCAGATGCTTGAGGGTGCCAGATCAGCACTCTACTGCACCCAAACTGTACTGTGCTGATAATAAAGTACAATAGAAAACCTTATTTTACCATGACAGACTGAGTGCAGTGCAGCACCCTTTAGGCAGAGAGAAAAGCAGCCCCTCAACTGTCACTGGGTAATATCACAGACCTTATCCTAGCAGGAGATCCCTGTGTTTTTGATTGGGTTGCCAGTGCAATGTGAAGCACTGTGTGCATTTGAACAGCCTTTACAGTGTTAATCCTGAATATTTCTCTTATTTTGGTGAATTTGACAACATGTTTCTTTAACACTCATTTCACCAATCTATTCAAAGCAAAATGTGTAGTTATGAACACCCCAAAAACCCAGTGTGGTTAGCTACCAAGAAGCATATTGACTGAATAAAAAGTAAATAATTATCAATACACATTATACAACTCCAATATATCTTAGGCTGCTTCTGAAATCACTCCCTTGTTTACTCAAACACTCTAAGACCTGTGAGGCTCCATAATGGCCTGGTTGCTGGGTCTCTCTCTCTTTCTGCTAGATTACATTCAATGAAACATTCACATAGAGTTTCAACTGTTTCTTCCATCACTGACTGCATGTGGCAACTTTATTGGAGAGTATGGTTAACATTAGGCGCTTGTTTAAAGTTGAAGGCTGCCCACGTAATAATAGGAAGTCATACTTGCAGTGTGGGTTATGCACTGAATGCCATCAGTGATACTGCATCCAAAAATAATGCAACAGTGTTGGTTACTGTTCTGTTAGTGTTACCTAATGTACTGTGCAGTGGATAAACCCATAAGAAAGAGGAAATAGTCTAGATTCTAGAACAAATTAAGGGTCCTATCTTGCAACCAGCGCGGCGCGGCTCAAAGCCCGACGCAAAGCCCAACGTAAGTGTCTTTTTTAAGACCAACATAGTCGTCAATTTCCCGTCCAGTGCCCACGTCGTTTAAATGCAAATGCACCTGCGCCTATCTTTGCGCCCATGGGTTTGCTGGTCTTAACGTTAGGTGTGTTCAAGTGCATTCTGGGCTTATTGCTATCGTAAGGCAGCGGGAAAGATTAAAGCTTAAAGCTTCAAAGCTCAAAGCAGCCGAGAAAGTTTGCAAATCAATGAGAGCACAGAGTAGTTAGACGTTTCGTTTCTTTATTCACACAAATAAAAAAACTTAAAAGATACAATATACTGTATAATTTGCAAAGGAATGTGAAGGAGAATTTCCTAAAAACCCTCCACGGTTTTAATACGTGGCATTCTCCAAGCTGCATATTACAGGAAATAATCACATTTATGGATTGCACACAATTTGTATCTATCTATTGATCATTTTACACACAACACTTATTCATAATACATGCAAGAAAACACAAACACCTTCATTAACAGATTATATTCATGTGACAAGGACTTAAGTCTTCACAAAACCTAAAGAAAGACAAAGGAGAATATAAACACACTTGGAAAAAGAAAGACAAATAATAATAGGCCTATAAACTTGTATGACAAAGAAAAAATATTGGTTGGTTATATAGGGAGTCCATTAGGCAAATAGTTGGTTAGAAGCAGTAATTCTAGCGCTGTATAGAAAGCCTGCAGGACGACTCAGCTCGATTTGTGCCAGTTGTCATTAATATTCAACGAGCTAAGGTGCTTGACTCTGATTGGCTTACACCTAGCCAATGAGAGCCTGGCTACCAGCATCCTTTTCCCAGCGCAACTGGGCAAGCTAATGAATAGTAATTAGCTCGGGCAACATGACTTCAGACTGACCAGCTTTTGTAATCGGCTTGATTCCTTTGCCTATTTCTTTGGTTTTGTGTAGCAGGACACCTTTAAACAAATTAAAGACAAATTCCAAAAATGTGACCCTCATTAGAGTATTCTAAACTGAGATTGGAAAGTACGGCAAGGAGACAAAAGCTTAAGTGTGGAATTGGTGAATGAAATTAATGATTGTATGCAATTATGTCATGAAGGAAGTACGAACGAATAAACTAATCTGGAGATGGTTCCCTTGATAAACAATAAGGACACCTATTTGAAAAAATAGAGGCTAAGAGGAATGTCTTCAATGTACACAACTTATTCTTAATGCTCTTTTCTGAAGACGGTAATGTGCATACAGGTCAGAGTTTTTTATGATATCAAATACAGATTTAAATAAAAGATTTGCTTTGTACCCCAACGGCAATGCAGTGAGAATGAATGTATGTACATGTCTCATCAACAAAATGCCATTAAAGAGACATTTTTAAATATATAAGTATATACAGCTTGTGTATAAACAGTATTATGGGTTTTTACTCCCCACTAACCCTTTGCACTGCCTAATTCTGATGAAAATGTGGCGCTAACTTCACATCTTAGCCAGTTATTGTTTAACCAGGAACTACAGTATAAATACCACCACCATCCAACCATATCACAGTGTTGCCCAAGGCTTATCTCTCATTATGAATATGTAAGTAAGTGTATGCTTTTGTGTCTGTTTTTGTGTATGAAGCAATAACACTATCCAAACTGCTCTGGCTCTGAATATAAATCAAGTGTCACAATAGAGAAAATTAACTTTTCATTAGACTGATAATCAAACTTAGTGTTTGTCCTCAGGCTCTGTTATGACTGCTAATAGCCTGCAGGCAGGAATTTATGTTAAGTACTACATTCATACATTAATAAATGTTTGGAATGCAGATACAAATTTTAAGGAATGACATATGAATATTTTTTTGCCATTTTAACATATTGGTAAATAGCATTTGGCAGTTTCAAACTTTAATGACAGAAAACTCAGAGGTATCAGTGGGAGTCAAAAAAAGATTCACCACAGCCTGCACTGTGGTACAAATAAGTTCTGTTTCATAACTGCAGTCTGAATAACAATATTTGGATTTGGTAGCCTGAAGCTAATACTTAATGATTAAAATAATAACTCAACAAAACATAATAGAAATATACAACAAACAAATAACTGTGATGGACATGTTGGGTGTTGTGGTGACCTGCTGGAGGAAAGATGATTCCATAGACGCTAATTGGAACCTAGATGTCAACAGTAACCTTCTTTTTCAATTCACACAGCTGCTGGTTTGGCCAGAGCAGTCTCCAGAGGATGACATTGTGGTAACCATCACCCTAGACTACCCCAGTTCACGCCACACAGGATTAGTCAGCGGACTCAAGAAATTTACCTGGTACTTTGGCTCCACCCTCTGCTTCACAACACCTGGAGATGGCCCCCGCAGCCTGCCCACTCTGCTACAGACACATGAGGACAGTGAGTACACACACCCACGCACACACACACGCAAGCACGCACACACACACACACACACACACACACACACACACACACACACTTCAATGTGAATAAAGCCAGAACAGAACACACTATCATTTTCTCCTATGAATAATAATGAAAGTGTATTGACTTGCTCTGTGTTCAGTCCAGCTGTTTCCATCAGTGTGATACACAGCTATGAACACAATGTTTTTTCTCACGTTCTTACTTTCTTTTGTCTAATTATTAATCTTTTAGTTCTTTTTCCACCCCCCCATCCATTTTTCTCCACTGTGTCTTTTTAAAGGTAATGGATTCATATGTTTTTGTGTACATTTGTATTTATAGTTTACTGTTCCATGGATAAACATAATAGCTGCCACTCCCAGTTGCAAGTACATATGCACACAGTCGCACCGTCACACTCAATAGCCTATAGGCAGACAAACAAGCAGTTATTACCAACCAGCAATTATTGAGTGGGACAGGGATGTGTGTACACACAGACACACAAATACACGCACACACTTCCACACATCCATGGACTGGTATTGATTGGGTGCTGGGCGTGTTGCAGGGTTAACGGTGGGTGTAATTCTTGCTTGATGATAGCTTTTTTGCGTGTGTGTGTGTGTGTGTGTGAGTGTTATTGAATGTCTCAGATGAATAGCTTAATCGCTCTGCAGGGAGAGTGGTTAGAGAGCCATACATGAAATGAGAAACGACAGGCATGCATTTACCTTAGTGTGTGTGTGTGTGTGTGTGTGTGTGTGTGTGTGTGTGTGTGTGTGTGTGTGTGTGTGTGTGTGTGTGTGTGTGTGTGTGTGTGTGTGTGTGTGCGTGTGTGTGTGTGTGCGTGATGGTCAATGCAGATGTGATTAGGAGGTAGTGTGTGAAGTTGAGCAGTAGGTAATAGGCTGCATAAACAAAAGATAGTTGTGTTTGTGTAGAGGGAGGATTTCCAAAAACCCTATTGTTGAAGTAGTTACAATATAACTAATATTATCTGATGTACTTTGTTTTTCAGCACCTGGACCCGTTCGATCCCTGAGCTTCACTGAAATCTTGGACACATCCCTCAGAATTAGCTGGGCGGAGCCTGGAGATAAGAATGGCATCATCATTGGTTAGAGCATTTATCTATAAATTGCAGGAACGTCTGTCTGTCTGTCTGTCTGTCTGTCTGTCTGTCTGTGTGTTATGCGCATATCTCTCGAACCATTAGTCCAATGGATTTCAAACTTGACAGGTGTCTTGCCACGGGCAGGAGTAAGTGCAGTGCCAAGATTGACGTTGTTTTGATCAGAAATGCAAATATGTCATTAAATATATAGGTAAAAGAAGCACACATTAGCTTTTGTTGCGCTAGCCGCTGGCCACTCTCCCTCTCACACTGTGGACCAGAGTGAGAGACCAGCGGAGCTTTGGCAGCTAAAATGTGAAATACATCTCAGACCCACACCCACTTTGGACTGTCTTTGACTTTGAATAAACAAACCACAATTCCTGAATTGCTATGACTCTTTTTCTGCTTCCAACGTTAGCTACATGATTGGATATACCAAACTTGCTTTACTTCACTTTCCGAGAGCACGGGCGGTTAACTGAAAGGAACATCGCGGGTGTTGGCGACAGAAAGTCGCTATGCTTTTCTGTGTCTACAAAAGCCAATTGTCAACGCTAAATATCAAACAAACGGGAGACACTAAATAGTATTAAGTTGCTGTGAGCTGTAGCCTACATTTACCACTTCTAAACAGAGGCAGAACATAAAGTAATCTTGGAGATTATTTTCTCAGAGCGTTGTGCAATGCGAGAAAAGAGATAAATCAGACACACACAGCCATTTTCATCAAACTTACCCTGGGTCGGGTTAATAAAGTCTACTACGAACTAATAACATTACCGTTGCCAAAAGAAAAACCTGAATCAAATCCCCTTCATCACCGTTAACTGTCAAGCCACTAAACCTGTATGGAAATGAACACCTCTGCTGAAGTGGTCAATTTGTTAACGATCCAACACAAGACAACACCGTGTCTCTCTCTCTTTGTCTGTCTCTCTTTCTCTCTCTCTCTCTCTCTCTGCACTCACAGACACACACACAGTCTGGTTCTTGTGTTTGATTAACGCTGATATGTTATGTATATGATATATTTAGTGACTACAATCTGAATCTGCAACATTCTCTGTCGGATAAATCTTTCTATAAGTAATTTTGGGGTACAATTTGGTTTTGATGAATTCTACAAGCAGCAATACCACAGGCCAAGCAATCGGCCCGTTCCAAACAGGCACATTTTCAACGGGCACAGCTCTAGTTTGAGTATGAAATCTCTAAACAGTCACACATAATTTTCTCTAAACACCTCCATCTTCCCTCCATTATCAAGAAACTTTCATATTGCCACGCTATTTTTAGGCCCACTAACAGCTGTGATGGGAGAAACTTGAATTAGGTTGAGTTAGCATGTTGCCAGAAAGTAAAACACACAATGATGAGACATAATATGCACAGCGTTTTCCAATTAAAAGGGATTCTTCATAGGAGGGTAAATACAGTGTGTAGAATGACTAATTCAAGTTTAAAAAGAGAAAAGCAGCAGTGAGGGAGTTTTTGCCGTATTCTCTCTTTACTCTTTTATTTTCTGTCTCACATCCACATTCATCCCCCTGTCCCTGACGCTGTGTTTGCGTACAACTGATTCATCATCAGCTAATCCCTTCTCTCTTCAGCTTGTCTTCTCACATTATCTCCAACATGCCCTCATCCTACACATCCAAACTCCCAGAGTGTTGTTTGTTTGGTGGATCACAGAGCTCAAAGCACTTGCCCCCCCATTGCATAGTCCATCGCTCTTTTATACAATGGTGCTGGTAAACATGACAAGCTGCTGTGAATCAAGCAACTACACTACATTGTGTGTGTGCGTGTGTGTGTGTGTGTTTTAGTTATTCTGTGTGTTGACATGGTCACACCATGCCTGATATTCATCAGGCACCTACACAATAAGATCAAAGTCTAACAACAGCAAAAGGCTGCAGTGGCTTCACAGTCGGCTTACACACAGGAGTGGGAAAATGGTTATTCAATCACGGTCACCTTGCACATTCACTGTTTTTTCCTCAACCTGCTTTTCATCCAGCACCTGGTGAGCATGGGGACAGATGAGGGACCATTTAACCTCTCCAAGGTTTTACACACAAGTCTCCTAACACGTACACACACACACACACACACACACACACACACACACACACACACACACACATTTGAAGGTGGTGGATGTGATGCATGACTGTAAAGATGCGTAGAGACAGACAGGGATTTTGACTGTAGTTACCCTCCTGCACTCTGTTTTTTGGCTCTGTACCTCTCATTATGTGCAAGTGTACAAGCTTGTGCATGTGTTTGTGTGTGTACATGTCTGCTCATTTCTATATGCGTCTTTATTAACCCAGCGTGTACTTAACACCCTGCAGGCTACGTGTTGTGGTGGGAAGTGTCTGGAGTAGAGTCAAGTCGTGAGGAACGTTCACTCTCCAACTCCACTCTGCAGTACCAGATGACCAACCTCACTTCCACCACCATGTACGCACTACAAGTGGCAGCGCTCACTGCCGCAGGACGGGGTGTGGTCACATCCTCCAACATCTCCACTGGAGTCCCACCAGGTAAAATAAATACACACACATGCACACAAACAAACAAGACCCAGTGACAGTGGATTTGAAAAAGAACTTTGCTTGTCTGTGTGTTTTTGTGTGTGTTTTTGTGTGTGTATGTGTGTGTGTGTGTGTATGGAATAAGTATGACTGATGAGCTCTTACGATGTCATTGTCTTTCCTCGGGCTGATAAGTGGCTGTTACTGTGCATCCATGAATCATCACCCACACAACAAACTCACACACATTCACATGCACGGGCACACACAAGAGTTAGTCATTTACAGCATCTTAGAGCGCGCGTTAGTGCGTGGTTTATTTTTTGTATACCATGTGCACATCACGCTTGTATTCACGATGAGTTTTGTATTATTGGACCAAGACCAAGTTGCAATCATTATTAGTACTGATTAACTGCAAATGGCAAAGTGGATGGAATGCAGAGATGGGATAGAGAGGGCATGAGACAATCAAAGAAAATGACTGAAGACTGAAGAAGGGAGAGCAGATAGAGAAACATAATGAGGGAAGAACCGGGAACACAGAAAAATGCAACTTCCGAAGAACAGTAGACCAAAGTCTGTCAGAAATGGACTAAGAGGAAGTGTATGGAAGAAAAACTCAGCTCCTACAGCTGAATTTTTGTCCTAACATTTCCTGATTACTAATTTATGAATAAAAGTAAAAGCATGATGGATACAGGCAGTTCTTAGATACAGAGGTTATTCATTAATTCATGAAAGTCTAAAGGAAAGACTGAGGACTGACGATTAGGAAAAAGAACTAAAGAATGAAAAGAGAGCAAGAAAGGGAGTGATCCACCAAGCATAAATTCTTGTCTTGTTTATTTATTCATGTATTCATGGAGTTGAGAGAATTTTGTCATTCATCTGAGCAAGGCAGCTGATATCAACATTTCCACATTATAATTCTTACAAGTTTGCTGCATGCACTTACAGAGCAATGGCGGCTGATAGCTACAATTTGTCTTTTGTCACACACATGCACCTTGCAGTATTCAGAATAAATATTGCCTTGTTTGCTTAATAAGTGGACCCAGTCATGTTATATAGTCATTTTACATTAACCCCACCCCCCTGAGATATTCTACAAAATAAGTCTGATGTGTCCCAGTGTACTGGTGTGTTACAACATACGGTGTTGGATTTAACACGTCGGCTTTACAGATCTTTATTCTGCCGTGTTCAGCAAATATGATGCTTGTGATGCTGTAGCAGAATTGGATGGATTACAGCAGATCACACCAGAGCACTTCCACCATCCATCGATACCAAGTATTAACCAAACAGTGTATATAAGTGGTTGAAAAGTGGGTCTGAAGTACTCAGTCTTGTGATGAGTGAGACAATCCAGAGCAAAGTGAATTGTGATGATGTTTGATTTTGCAAATGTCATTTACCGTAACAAGCTGTCATGTATTTCATTTGTTAAGATGATGATTAAAAAAAAAAACTATGATTTTAGCCTCCAGAGCAGTCATCAAATGTGCTGCCTGCTTGACCAATGCCAAGTCGGTGAAGGTGAAGTTGTAAACCTTTATTGGAATATTTAATTCTGGTTGAAGTGTTCATACAAAACACATTAATATTCTTCTTTGATTTAGTCCACATTGACAAAAAAGAAAAACTCACCACCAGGAGAAAAGAACAATAGTCTACTGGTTGCTTGTTGTGGACCAAATGCAGGGCAGCTCTCACCTCAAATGTGACAGTGGCAACTATTCAAACGTTTAGTCTACCAGCACATGCCAAGGAACAAACTTGCGGCATCAATGATGCTACTGTCATAGAATCTTCTTTGTACTGTAAGCTGAATTACTTGATTTCCAATTCTTTTTTCTTCCAATTATTGATACTGTTAATATAATCTACCAATTTTGGAGATTACTATTTATCCCCAAGAAAAATCTTTTTAAAAGTTTGTGCTTCTACATTTGAATTGAATATTCTTTCAAGGAGGAAAGACACTACATGATACAAATATGTGTTAGACTTAAAATATAAAGACACTGTCAGCTACATTTTGTCAGCTCTGTGTTGACATTTGTATATTTAACCAAAAATATTAGATTGGGACTATTTCTAAACCAAGCCTTCACTTGTTTTCAGCTTCTCTTTTCTTTCCAGAGTGGTTGTCGTTCAGGCTGCCACAGCTGGTCAGCCACATTGCCCATTTCTTGTGACTGATTATTTCCATGGAGATGGAACAATGTGAGAATTAGAATAGGTCAAACATAATTTATGAAGCTTGCAGCCTACTCAGACATATATAGGCTGTAAATGGACTTTTGTGAACTGTGCATTTATTTCACCTCTCGCCTCCGCTGGGGTGCAGATTTATCTCTCTGTGTTGTATTGTCAATCTTGGAAATATGAATGAAATTGCTTTGACTGAGAGAGATATACAGCTGTATAAGTGCTTGTGCTTTACTAAAATTAACTTTTTTTTCTGTGACCAATCTTTTATGTGTTATGGCCAAGCATGGACACATTAATAAAAGGACTGGAAGCCATTTATTGGCTCACTTTTACTTCAAGCCTTTCTTTATATTTTAGTCATTATTGGAGACATGATTTCCTTCTTATGCTCTTCCTATTATCAATGGTATTGCACGTGTACTCCAAAGAAATCTCCAAAAGGCATCAAGTGACAGATTAGACATTCGTATAATATGTCACAAAACGTTAGGTTTTATTTCCCTCATTTACACTTTCAAAATAACAGAAAACAAAAAAGGGCGTCTGCAAAAGTTTGGGCACCCTGCAGAGTTTATAGCATACACCGCCCCCTTTGGAAAGCTGAGACCTGACAGTGTCATGGATTGTTCTCAATCATCGTCTGGAAAGACCAGGTGATGTCGAGCTTAAGGTTTTAAATGCCCAGACTCATCTGACCTTGCACCTATAATCAACACCATGGCTTCTTCTAAGCAGCTGTCTAGAAAACTGAAACTGAAAATAGTTGACACTCACAAAGCAGGAGAAGGCTATAAGAAGATAGCAAAGTGTTTTCAGATGCCAACATCCTCTGTTTGGAATGTAATTAAGAATTGGCAGTCATCAGGAACAGTGGAAGTTAAAGCAAGATCTGGAAGACCAAGAAAAATATCAGACAGAACAACTCGCAGGATTGTGAGAAAAGCAAGTCCAAACCCCCGTTTGACTGCACGATCATCCAGAAAGACCGGATTGTGCTACACCATTCCACTATAAAGAGATACTTGTGCAAATATGGTCTTCATGGAACAGTCATCAGAAGAAAACCTCTTTTCACCACAAAAATCTGCATTTGAAGTTTCCAAATGAACATATGAACAAGCCTGATGCATTGTGGAAACAAGTTCTGTGGACCGATGAGGTTAAAATAGAACTTTTTGGTCCGAATGAGCAAAGGTACGTTTGGAGAAGAAAGGGCACAGAATTTAATGAAAAGAACCTCTGTCCAACTGTTAAGCTTAAGGGTGGATCAGTCATGCTTTGGGGTTGTATTGCAGCCAGTGGCACAGGAAACATTTTACGAGTAGAAGGAAAAATGGATTCAATAAAATTTGTGTGAAAAAGCTGAAGAGACAGTGAGAGGTGTAAGAGGTCTTTTTTTGTGTTATTGCACCTCGTTGCTGCAGCACCAGCAATCAGAGGTAGTTTACTTTCAAAGAATTTGAACTTCACTACTAAGACATCACAAACAATAATTCATTTCTATTAAAATTAATTAATATGAATGCAAAAATCTCATGGGTGTTGGACCATAAATGTTTTATGTACCTGTAAGAATACACAACATGCAGTGGTGACAAATTAATTACCAGAAATAGCCTAAAGGTGCTCTAAGCAATGTAGCGCTTTTTTACACAAACTTTTTTGTCACATACAGCACATCTCCTCACTGTGTGCTAGCTGCCTGTCCCCACAACACACTTTATAAAAACGCGGTCTCTTTGGACAGCCCAGGCTATACAAACAGCAACAAAAACAATCTGTGCCAACCTGCACCACAAAACACACACAAACAGTCTTCCAGCGTTCCAGCCAATAACCGACAATAAGACGTTGAGGGTGGGGGCTGGGGCTGAAGCTCAGAAGGATGGGGGAGGGGACGGGATGAGGAGGAGGGAGGGGCGAGCTAGTCTTGTTTTGTTCTTCAACAAGAAGTAACATCAACCAACTTTGCTTGAAGAACCTGTAATCATAGCAGAATGATTTGAAGCTTTGGGTAACTAAAGCAGTATTCTTCCATTTTTTTATCTACAGAACTTCCTGGTGCACCATCTAACTTAGTCATCTCCAACATCAGCCCTCGGACAGCAACGCTTCGGTTCCGCCCTGGTTCTGATGGCAAGACCGCCATATCTCAATGGATAGTAGAAGGCCAGGTGCGTGTGTCCGTGCTTGTGCGTGTGTACGTTTGCGATCCTTGCTATTTGTCATACAGCTGGAGGAAAAGTACTTTGTAACACACAATATCCTTCATGAACAGGTAGTGAAATTGGATGGAAAGGACGAGGACTGGAGAGTTGTATACCAGAAAGAAAACCAGCCAGATGCAGACTTGCTGGAGATCCCTGACCTCACTCCGTTCACCCAGTACAGGTGAGCAGCAAACATCAACAGCCTACACAACATAGCCAAGTCCTACCAACATAGTCACGTCCTACCAAGTGCACATATACACCCCACAAAATCACTCACACACATCTCACTCTCTGCTAGTTTCTGCAGTATTGCAAGACTCAGGTGAAGTTAGATAAATCACAGACACACGGAGAGACAGTTCCATCTGAGACTTTTCTGTTTGTCAGCACCTTCACAGCTGCTGCATGCAGATCCTTATTACCCTCCCGCAACTAGCTTGAGGGAAGGGGAGGAGAGGAGAGGGAGGAGGGCAGGGTTCTTTCCTGAAAGGTGATGAGAAAGTGGGAAGGGCAGCAGAGAGCATTAAAGAGTAACAAAGACAAAGGGATAAGAAACAAGTAGGATAGGAAATAGAGGAGAAGAGAGGAGTGTCTTTACAGTAATCCCTGCTCAAGGGCCGTGGAGAGCCTGCAGTTCATAAACCTGATCTATCGTCACTCTTAACAGCAGCAACACTCTTTCTCACCCTCTCTCTTTCTTTATCAGTCTCTCTCTCTATCTTCTGGATGTATCTGTCTATCTCTGCCTCTTGCTCTCTGTATCACACAGTGTGGGTGTGTGTGTGTGTGTGCGTGTGTGTATGCAGACTTTGTACACTCCTAAGGATTATGTTGTCACAGGCGACACCAGTGGGACATTAGATGAAGTGATGCACTTGTCTGTGTTTCATATCCCCCGCTTTAAGTCCCTCTTTACACCATGCTCTCTATCTCCCTATACAGGGATCAGAACTCATAGATGTATTTCTCACATTCACTCTCTGCACACTCACACATTTTATCACTCACACCGCCACTGTAGCATGGCTGCATTTAGAAGTAACAAAAGTAACAAATGCTCCCTCGTGGCTGTATGTATGTGTGTGTGTCACCAGGGCCGTATAGATAGATCTCTTTTTCTGACTGAATGTTTGGCATCTTCAGGCAACTTAACAATATACCAGTGGCCTTTTCCGAAATTCTCTAAGGGAGAGTTCCAGCTGAAGGTTGCCATCTAGAAAAAAATTGTTTTAGTTGTCAAGCAAACAACAATAACATACCAAAAAAAAGTCACAAATATTTTTTCTTCAGACTCTGGAGTCTGGTTGCCTTGCTGACACATCCTGTGATATTTGATTCATTTTGTCTATCAGCGGATTTCTCACAACTATATGCTGATGAAGGCTATATGACTTCATTGATTGGGTTTTTGCCACTGCTTCTATAGTAACACTGTGTAATCAATGGAAAATTTGAATTGCCCGCCGCCCACCTTTGAAAACTTAACCCCTGTGTCTAACTTTAAACTGTATGTCGGTTTTTAACTGGTTTTCTTCTTTTTAGTAAAGTTTTTTTTGAAAAAATGTACTCCAACATTTAACATTATACTGCTATTAAGTTGGGGGACTTAAAAATAGCTAATTGTATAGTAACGTAGGCTGTCTGTCACCAATTTGTCAAGATTACTTTGCTGTAATTACTTGTGCTTTCTCACAGGCTAATTTGAATTCTTTATGCCAAATAAACTAAACTTGTAAAATCAGTGAATTGTCCCTTTTATCTGTGTTCTGTTCTCACCAGGTTCAGGATGCGGCAAGTGAACATTGTCGGCTCCAGTGCCATGAGCGCCCCCTCCAGGATCATTCAAACCCTACAGGCTACCCCTGACACGCACCCCTCTAACCTCACTCTGCTGTCTGCCACGCAGACCAGCCTGCGCTTCAACTGGAAGGTACTGAAGTACATCCGCGCACACAGATACACACTCTGTAAAACAGTAAAGCCTCTCTCTTTATAAGTAACCTCCTGTTAAGATACAAAAATCCAGTCTGGCATGTGTTTAGTTTTATTCCATGTCTTTGTCTCTTCATATAATCTTGTATAATTCCTTAGGTCCTACTTGTTTGCACTATGTATGCACCTACTATGAAAATTATTTCCTCCTTGAGGATAAATAGTAAACTATCTAATATTTGCCCCTTTACAATCATGCAAATTGGGCTAATTTGACTGATGAGGATTTTCTCTGGGTTTATTTGCTCTGCATCTTTGTGTATTTGCTATTATTTTTATATCAGTACATGCACATCATGTGCATTCACCAGCAGAAGGACTGAACAGGTTGAGTGGCTGACAGCATATAATCAGTGTCTCTCCTTGTTATCAGTGCTAACACTAATCTGTCCCATTCGGTGCGTGGACTGCTAGCAGCACAAACTGCAATGTAATTTTCTCCTTACTGTTTTTTCTTTTTTTTTGCGGTTGTTCCTGCTCTACGTCCTTCTCTCTTTCCCTCCCTCTCTCTTTTACTCCCCCATCCCCTCTTCTATTATAACATAAATGGAGAGCAGAGTATTTTCCATTTAAGAGTTGGAATGAGAAAAAGAGCCTGTCAAATCAGACACAGACACTGAGATGCTATGGGTTACCTGTGCAGCATGCTAATGGACTTTTACCTGCATGTTAGTGCCCTGACAGAGCTATGCTAGGTTTTCTGCTGTAATTGAACCATCACAATGGTTTTAGCTAAGGCTGTTATTTAAAGCTGCATATTAAGGGTAATAAAGCTAATATGACATTCTGTATTATGGCTCCTAAATGTTAAGCCGAGCTAAATCATTAGGGTATTTAAAATGGCTGGGTGCCTCAATCCCTTATCTGCAGCGCAGCAAAGAGCAACCACTGTACAATGTTGTCTTCCGTGGAATTATATGCTTGAAAAACTTCTTACTAACGTGATTGCAGGGCACTGAATGATCAAGGGTTGTGGCTGTAATGCATAAAGACACGGTGGTTCACAGGTAGAGTAGAGAGAGGATGAGGTGACAGAGAAAAAGTATGGACAGGAAAAGTAGGGAGGGTGACAGGAAATGAAAGTGGAAGCAAGTAAAAGAGGATGACAGAATATGAATAAAACAGGGAAAAGAGGTGATAGAGAGAAAGATCAGAAGATGGGATGTCAAAGGGGAGAAGACAGTAAAAGGTTTTTAGAATGTACTTTTACGTTAGACATGTCACATAAATAACCACATTTTTTATAGCCTGAAATGACTTTACACTTGTGAGTGTTTGTGTGTTTCTTATATCACACTGTGATACCCTAAACTTGATATTCCACTTATGTTGTCGGGATCCAAAATAGCGATAGGTCTCACTATGGCAATTTTTGATGACGCCACTGCAGGGCACCAAAGTTCAAAGTGTTCTACTCATAGTGGCTTTAACAGTTTATTTTAGGGTTTAAAGGCCCTTTAACAAATTATTTTCTCAATCAGCTTGTTACTATGAGAGATGATGTCACAATTTTCCTTGAAAACAATCTCTATTTCTTTTTTGTGTTTGCCTTTTCTACTGGTTTGACGTTGGCGGGGCTCTGCTGGGGAAAAAAGAGGGTGTTTGATATTTCTGTTAACCAATCAAAGTTTATTAGTTTGGTTTTGATCTTTGCTTTTTAAATAAATAATAAATAAGAGTAGATTTTTTCTTTCTTAACTCTAACTGATTTTTGCTTATTTAGTTGTGCACATTTAATATCATAAAAAAACTTGGGTTTTGGGCGGACTTGTACTTTTGCTTAAGTATTTATGTGTGATATAGTACCTGTCTGAGCATCGTCCAATTTTTGTGCATACATGTGTGCTTGTGTGCCCAGTTGTGCATCTATCTGACACATACACTGTGATATGAATGTACTGTATGTGTGTCTTTGTAATTGTGTATGAGTATATTATGATTTATTTCCCAAATGCATGCAGGCTCCCCTCTCAGGACCTACAATTGTGTTAAATAGATTTAGAGTATTACAGTAAATACACTGAGGGTATAACTCCATGTTGGTTATTAGGAACTGTCACATTGTTTCATAGAGCAAAATTATCATTTCATTAATCACAATTTTACCAAAATTGGTTCCTCGTTCAATAATCATTTTTTCTATGTGGTTAGTTCTTCTTCCATCAATCACAGTCAAAATTAATTAAACCCACCACAAGCGCACTGATGGCACAGGGTGGCCAAGTGCTGACACATTATAAAATACTTGCAGAGTTTAGGATTAGCACACTGGCCCACATTTATTAAGCTGTTGTGTGCATTAAGGTGCACAATCTGCTTTGGAAATTATTCTGAAAATAGCAGATGTCTTCTAAGCCGCTGCCTAATCCTTACCAAGGTGATATTTGTTTATATATATATATACATATATTGATGTTTACAAACATGTATAGCTTAACTAAAAATGGTCATTTGTAGTTTAACTGTGCTACTTGTTCTCACCAGGATGCAGCAGGTAACATTATCTGTAAACATGACCATATATAGCAGTTGATATACACGGTTTTGTCTGTAAAGCATGACCATAAGGACAAACTAAAAAAACACGAATGTAGAACGATAATAATTACTTTAATCTCTTTTTTTGTATCTCTCTCCACTCACTCTCTGTTACCCTCCAGCCTCTTCCAGAGTCTGAGTACAACAGCAGTCCAGAGACTGTGGGATACCGGCTGCGTGTGTGGAGGACTGACGGCCAGGGGGAGGATAGGACCGAGGATGTGGCGAGAGAAGGGGGGACCAATGAGACCATAATAGAGAGCCTGAATCCCTGGACCCAGTACCAAGTTCAGATACAGGCTTACAACTCCATAGGACCTGGACCATGGAGCAACACTGTTGCCGCACTTACCGCAGAATCTGGTAAGGACACAGACCTCATTCAGTCCTGTTACCTGTCTGCAAGTTTGAGGTGAGGGAGTCTCCCCTCATCCTGCCACCTCTCTCTGCCCTCTACACTTTCTCTCTCTGTCAATAATTGGACTTTTGACAGAGAGAAGGAGGGTGAGGGTGAGATGATGGAGATAAAAGATGATTCCAAGTGAAGTTGCACTTGTGTTTGTGTGTGTGTGTGTGTGTGTGTGTGTGTGTGTGTGTGTGTGTGTGTGTGTGTGTGTGTGTGTGTGTGTGTGTGTGTGTGTGCGCGTGTGCGTGTGTGTGCGTGTGTGTGTGTGTGTACTTGCGTATCTATCAAACAGTGGACCTTGGCAATGTTACAGTGAACTGGCGAGCCAACAGGTGACATTTTGTTTGGTCAAGCTTTATATCAGTGTTGCCCTTCAAGCCTCTCTGTTTTCAAATGTAAATTGTGTTGGAACACAGTATTGGACATTTGAGTTTGATACGATTGAGTATCTTTAGTCTTCCGCTCTTTAATTGATACGTATCTTTATACTTTGTATATTGGGACATTGTGATGTTCAATCGTACTGAAATGCAGCAGTTCAGGAGAGCCTCTGGTCCCATCCAGGACGTCTGTTTTCACATTCACCTTTCCTCTATGATAGTTTTTCATCGTGGCAATGTAAAGTTAAGTCCCAATAACAAAGGTTGGATTTGTGACAAAAACCTTTTTGATCCAAATTGTCTGGGTCTAAGAATATCACAGGTCATATCTATTATAAAGAAAAACGATCAGTGGGAAATGACTGCTGTCATGGAGGTTTTTTTTATTATGTTTTGCTGATTTTGTTACATTATTTTCTTTGTCGACACAATGGGATTCTGTTTATAGAATGATTGTTTTGATATTTGTCTCACCTACTGTACACATATTCTTAAAACCGCGGCTCATGCTCCTAATATCAGAATGATGGAGAAAAGCTGTAGTATAGTGGGACCAGCAGGGTTTGCATTGTTGTTGTTTTTTTATACTTACTGGAAAATATTTTCACTATAAATATTCAATACAATCAAATATAAGGTTCATGCATATTTTTCATACTTGTCATTCTGGGTTTACCAAATTTGTGATTATGCTTAAAAGTACAACCCAAATGGCATTCCCTGTTTGGAGGGCCTATACATGTATTTCTCTCTGTGAGCTCAATTGACTTTGATATTGTATGCAGTGAATTTTTTATTGTCAATTCACACATATATAAGCAATTTTGCTCAGTATTTCCGTGTATAAATTACAATCATGATTAGTGTTTGGCTGCACATGATATAGGTTGCTGTGTTTCCTGATATTTTCATCAGCTCATCACACAATTTGAGTCCTGTGTGACAAAGAAGTAGAAAATATTGTTTTTAAATATTACAAAGAATATATCATTACAATATTATGAATACTTTATATTAATTTCTTATTCTTTCTTTTTGTTCAAAATGACTTGAAATAGTAGTCCATACTTTGCACAATGCTAGTCTTTTTATAATGTAGTAATGTGTGTGTGTGTATGTTCTGTAGTTCCATCTGGATCGCCGGTGAATGTCACTGCTGAGGCCGTGAGTTCCACCAGGATCCTGCTGAAATGGTCTGCTCTTCCTCAGGCACAGAAGAATGGAGTCATACTTGGATATAAGGTGTATAAAGCACTCCAACACACACACACATAATCCCACCCTGGCATTCTCACTTGACCCCCTCAGCCCATTATCACATGTGCACACACTCTCACACACACAGATGCACAGACACGCACACCAAAAAACATTATAACCTGAATATGACGTAATAGCCTGTAACTGCTCTAGTTTAAGAGTTATTCCTACACATTCTAAAAGCACCCATCTACAGTAAGTACTTCTGGAGGTGTGTGTATAACTGTGAACATGCATATGAGAGAGGATTTAACATTTAATATGCTTTCATAAAACAGCAGTTTTTGTGTCATATTGTTGTAGAAACAATAGCTGGATCACACTCTGTCATCCTCTTTTACATGGTTTGGGGAAGTGCTTTATTTATTTGAAATAAACATGAACTGTAGGTTGGGCAAGATAAAGTGATTTGTTGAGTAAATACACATAGTGTATGTGTGTGTGTGTCTGTGTGTGTGTGTGTGTGTGTGTGTGTGTATATACTTAACAAATAAATTCTGCATTAGTATTGAAGTCCAGACTTGGTGCTTAGGTTTTCTATATTAATGAACGTCCGTTACATTTAAGCCATTGCCAAATGAGTTGATACAAAGCTAATTAAGAGTATCAGCTCCACACAACTCCCTCTGTGTTTCTCACTATGGCTATGTTCAAAAACTGGTGTTGTCTGATGAATCAAGTGAAGTGAAGAAAATTACTTCTTCTGAAGAGTCCATCGTGTTCTTTTAATCCTTTGTGTTGTCCTTGGCTATTAGCAACTGCGTGGAGGAGGGGTGGGGGGGGTGCGCGTACACGGAAGGCTTGTATCATGTGGATGCAACAGTTTTGTTGTCATTTCTTAGAATTCCTCATAGGGGAGATGGAAACTATGCACTATAGCTTTAAGCAACGTAGCCTACAATCTATTCACGTCTGCCAAATTTGAGACAATCTTTTTTTTGTATTTCCAAACTAAGTCAGAGAAGTCTGTCTTGCTTTATCCAGCCGATAGTGACATAGTTAACTTACTCTGATGTGCAGGGTCCTAACAAAAAGCTAGATAAGTACTGTTGATGGTGAAGTGCAAGGTGCACTCATTTTTACCTGAGTGCACCACTTAATGCAGGCACATCTCGCTACACTCCCACGCACACCCTCCAGGGGTTTATTATAATGTACTCCACTTCCTTGTTTGACTTTAAAAAAAGTACAAGACACGTACCAGTTGTCTGTACTTTTGCAATATAGCTTTTCTTGTTCAGTGGCATATACACAGTGGCATATACAGTATGTTGCACCCATCAATATCCTGCCAATTCTAACTTGGAGAAAGCACAGAGATATTTTGCTAATATAAAATTGGCATTGAGTAGCGCTTAATCACCACCCAAACAAAATATAGCAGAAGAAAGCATTAAAAAGAAGAACATTTATCCTCAATTGCATGGCACTGTTGTGTTATAAATACATAAATCTACTAAAAAAAACGTCTGTGACTTTGTGATATAAAGCAGTACTATCCAGTATTTTAAAAATGTGCAAAATTCAGGTCATATCATCCACCATGCCCAAAGCACATCACACTCCCCATCTGTGTGTGTGTTTTCTTGTGCGCTCCTGAGGATCCCACTGAGCAGTGTGCCTACCATGCTAATAGATGGAAAGTGGCTGCCAGCAGTAGCTCTTTAACACCTCCCATCCCCCATTAATGTTAAATAGTTATTCTGCCTCCTAACACACATTCCTCATGACTATTTCTGTTTTAAGTCACTTAAGAGGTGACACTTTCCTTCAAAAGGATTTTAAAGTGACAGGAGAGAGAAAGAACAAGAAGAGCAGTTCTTGATACGTTTTTGCCAGTGAAAGAGCACTGTGTTCTGATTTGTTTGTTTTTATGTGGGCACTGGTGTAATTTCAAGTTTCAGACATAAAACAAACAATTAAAAAGACAATTATTAATTCCAGACATGTTACGGCTAGATCTTAGTGTGAATCCCTGTAGCAGATTTAAACACAGACTTGATAGCTACGTTGTAAGTGATTTTAGTGCATGTCTGTTGTTGCAAATCCAAGAGTAGAAGAAAGGTGATGAGGTGACAGTCCTGATGGAAACAGATAGTTACAGGTGGTGTGGGATTTGTGGCAGGTAACAGCAGGTAATCAGCTTTGACAGGTGCTGCAAGAGAGAGAGAGAGAGAGAGAGAGAGAGAGAGACAGAGACAGAGGTAAACTTAGATTCAGTAGTACAACAAAATCCAAAGTTAAATTTCTCACAAGAGAATGAGATAGTGGAGACTAAGGCCTGAGGATTTACCACATGGTGAGTGGAAACAATCTGGCAATGAGTGAATAGAGAGCTGGGTTTCTTGTACTGAGCTTGATTGTAAATGGAAGCCAGGTCTGTTCAAGTCTATTTCCAGATTCCCGAGAAAGGTTATGACGGGAAACGGGAAATAAAATGAAAAAAAAATCCAAGGGGTGTGCGTCTATTGTGGTCATACAGTAACGTTGATGCAGGCAATGGTGCTCTAATGTAGCTACGGTAGTAAAAGATCTCTAAATTCATAGTCTCCATCCGTGGAGGAGGAGAGAGCGTTTTCTATCTGCGGCAATTTGTCACGAAAACCTGAAACCGCCTGAGCGCAGTCTATCAACGCTCTCTGCTTTTGAAAGCACACTTCCAGAAGAAAAAATACAAATCTCAGCATCCACAGAATGTATTTTGTTTAATAGAATGGTTTAGGAATCATTCAATGGTTTACTTTAGCACATTTCATTAGTTTGTATGATGGAGTTCTTTAAAATATTGGTTTTATATGGGATGCCTAGATATTCAGAAAACAAGTCCCGGACATTCCACCTGGCAATTCATAATTAGCGCTGCAGCAGATGTCACGGACGTAGCTCACTTGCAAACTGGACATAAAATGTGTTCTCTTGCTCAAATAATAATACAAATAATATCAAAAATGGCATTTGGCAATGCATTTTTTAATGATATTAATACATTATTTGGGCTAAATAAATAAAAACAGCTTTTCTCGGATCTGATATCTGATATCTTCTATCTCTATAGTGTCTTGAGATAACTCTTGTTATGAATTGATACTATAAATAAAATTGAATTGAATTGAAAGTAGAGAAACCGCATTATTGATTAGACTATGCCAGTGGTTAGGTCTACTGGCAGACAAGGCTGACCATCCAACCCGGGTGTACAACAAACAATGGTAAGTGAGTAAGGGCTTTGAGATTTGGGATAAATCTCAGTGCTCCGTCTCCGTGCATTGCTTCTGTATCCAGATCAGTATTGATATGGCTTATTTCTCTGTTCCACAGGCCATTGTTGTCAAAAACGCATCAGTGAGCCACACTGTTGCACTGGCTGACATGTTCCTTCATTATGGTTCCTTCAATGCTGTGGGATATATGAAATAAAATGGACTTGACTTGACTATGCTGGGCATGGGAAGAGAAAGAGAGAGACACTACCACAGCATTTGTTTATTACATGCAATTATATCACAATTATCCTGTATTTCCTTGTTGTTGTTTATTTGCTTTGGCAACTCAGGTGTATTGATTTTGTCATGCTAATAGAGAAAACTGAAAGCAAACTATGAATGCATACAGATAGAGAGAGAGGAGGAGAGAGAAGTTCAGAATATCAGTATGTCGTAGAAAGATCCCTTGCAGTCTAAACACACAGCAGAATAACTAAGGGCTGGTCCCAGGGAAATCTGAGCCGGCCCTAACTTTTAGCTTTAGTGGATAATCTGAAGCTTACTCTTAATGTGGGGTTGGTGTCTGCCTCCTGGACCAACACTGGGTGCTGGTTCCACAAGAACACAGGAAGTGTGTAGATATGGATAGACATATACTGTTTTTTTAGAGTTTTTATATAAGAAAACATCTGCCTGATGTGGCCAAAAACAACGCCGCAAGAGCCGTGACAGAAAACCAAAACAGTAAAAATGCAGGCTGGAAGCAACAATTGCTGTAAAGGTTCATACAGCTGGGGACAACTGAGGAGATAATTATTGGTGGGTTCATCACCTTTCACACACAACTGGTTCAATGATCAATTGGTAATATTGAATTATTATAGAATGTTGATAGTATGTTATTGATTATAGCAGTTTTAAAGATTTACATCTGGGGTAGGAACAAAAAACAGGCTTTGGTCTGAGTGATACAGACAAGTTACATACTCTAAAAGTATGGGGAGAGTTGGTTTTGGTCTTTTTATCTTTATTTTTTGACAATCACAAAAAGATCACCAACCTTATCCTTTTAAGCCACCAAAGCTCAAGGGGGAAACAGACAAACAGAGCTTACAGAATGTAATTTGCAGGATCTAACTCTACATATGTGTTCACTTTTTATCTATATTTGTGATTACATGTGTGACATGTATGTCTGTTTTTTTGTGTCTGTGTCAAGGTGTTGTACAGCGAGAAGGACTCAGAAGGTCCCCCCAGTGTTCAGATAGCAGAAGGAGAGGGCAGTATGACGCTGCTCCTCGGGATTCTCCAAAAATACACTGTGTACAAGCTGCAGGTGCTGGCGTACACACGGTTAGGTGACGGCCCACAGAGCAACCCGATACTACTCAGAACCAAAGAAGATGGTATGTTTCTCTCTTTTATGTTTTGGTTTGATCACTGACCTTTCCGTTTAGCAGTTTGTTTGACACTTTTGCCTCTCACCTCGGTAGCTGTTTTCACGTCTTCCCACCTTCTGTCAACGCAGCCAGCCAACAGTCCCACTTCACTGATCATCCACTGGGTTCAGCTTACTCTTCAGCCCAGACATGAAGAACATATTGTATGCGTCTATTCGTGATAGTGTGTGCCATGTTTGCAGCTCTCCTTAGATACAACCATGACAGACTTTTCAGGATGCCAGCACCCAGTCTGGAACACACAAACGAACACACGAACGCATCCTCTATCAAACTGTGTCACATTTGAAAAGTTTTCTCATTTCAAGATGATTTAAGAACTGGGAAGTCAATTCCCAGCAATGTATAATGAACCTTATTTTCTTCACCCTCCATCCTGTCTATCTGTCTGTCACACAAATACTGTACACACTGACATACACACACACTTACATTTCACGCTGATATGTATTTAGTGGTGTGGAAAATGTACTTTTATAAGGAATGGTGTGAAGTTGAAAGAAAATTACATTTTCTATTTGGCGTCTTTTATAAGTGCCTCCTTAAAATGTAAAGACACTCTTTGTGTGCGTGCAGCGTGCGTGCTTGCGTGCGTGTGTGTGTGCATGAAGAGCACATGTTAAAAATACATCTGGTACCATCATACTAACCTACTAGAGTATAAATGCTTAATGTCAGGTACTCTCTTTCTCATGACAGTATTGAAGGAGTCCTTTTATGGGTTTTTTTTGCTGCTGCTTTTTTGTATTATTACTGTTTCATTCAGCTGCCAACTCGCTTCTCTATTTTTCTCTCCAGTCCCAGGCCCCCCTGTCAGGATGGTGTTTCCAGAAGTTCGGTTGTCATCAGTTAGGGTGGTTTGGCAGCCACCCACACACCCCAATGGCATCTTGTTAGGTAAAATAGCATAAACACACACACACACACACACATTGAAAGGAGACATTTTAGAACTACATTTAAATCATTTTTTATTCCATTTTCGGTTTTTTTCAATTGCTAAAGGAGAGAACTTGGCTTATAGAGGAAATGAATTGGCAATTTTAAGCCTGCAGGGTGTTAGTGTGTGTTTGTGCGTGTGTGTGTCTGAAGAGTCATATATTTGCAGTCCTGTCTGTGCAATGGATGCATGGTTTGACTCTCAGTGATCAAGGGTGTACCCAGCAAAAGGGCTATTATAGCTGCTGAAGCAAGACAACTTTCCTAATGCATACATCGCCTCATATATAAACACACTGAGATTAACAGATATCACCTGTTTTTGGAACTTCAAATCATAGCATGAGGAGTGAATCACAGAGAACCTATTAATGAAGAGGGAGAGAGGTGAAGTAGAGAGCAATGTGAGCGCTGCTGAGCTGGAAACAGAGAGAACAGAAGGGAAGAGACAGTAGAGAAGAGATGCATGGAGGTGAGAGGAGGGACAGGTGTGTGTGTGTGTGTGTGTGTGTGTGTGTGTGTGTGTGTGTGTGTGTGTGTGTGTGTGCGTGTGTGTGTGCGTGTGCGTGCACACGTGTGTGCGCATGCGTGCCTGTGTTAGGGTTGCGCCAGGGGAAAAAAAGGAGCAGTATATGTCCTCTCAGTGGGGGAGGGAGTCGAGCAGGACAGTGTGAGTGATGTGTGATTGTATTTTAAGGGGGAGGACATTTAGTGTGACACCATCCTGTGACGGAAGGATGAGTGGGAGGGCAAATCTCTCTCTCTCGATCATAGAGACACACACAAACGTGCAGTCCTGCTGTGTCCTTGCTGGCTACAAGGTGTGTGTGTGGGGAGACTGTCTATGTGTGTGTTTATGCAGAACAAAATAACTGTAGCGCACTGCTTTCTTTAGTGCTCATGACTGCCTCATTTCTCCTTGGGTTCTCAACCCATAGGGGACTAACAGAAGGGGGACAGAGGAGAAACAGGACCACATAAGGTCCACAATCTCATTTGCCAAAAGGCAGTGAGGCATTTTTGTTTACATGAACTCCTGATGAATATATTACAGCCCAGGCTGCATCCCAATTCCATACTTTTCACAAATTGTAATGACGTTTTGAGTATGTAGTATGTTGTTCATACAATAAAGTCACAAACACAAGTTGTCAAAAAGTCAGTATGCATACTGTTTTGAGTGTGTTGTTGGCAAACACTGTAGTTCAACCATGCAGTTGCAGTATAATGCCGTTGCCTCACGTATTGCATCACTACAAAACGGTGACCTATAGAGATTTTTGTATACTATCTGCAATGATAGTATACTATATTAATTGTACATACTGAATGGAAAAAACAACATTTCACATTGGCTCATAGAACATCTGGTGTGGTGTGCACGTTTAAACACAGAAATCTAAAAGCTGTTCCAACTGTTTAGTTAGTGTGGCAGTTTAATCAGGGATGGATGGATGATTATTTTCTTGTATACAAGAAGGAAAAAGGAAGAAAAAAATCACACATTAGAACACTAGCTGTAAACACAAGAGTAAATTAATAAAGCAAATAATGTCATCATTAATTTAAATTACTTAAGCTAATGCATTCATAATCTCTGCATTTAGTACATCTTCAGGGCCTACTAAACAAAGTCTATAAATGCAAAAATAAATTACCCATTAAACACCAAATCTATTAATAGTAAGAACAAGAAGCACATAAGAGTGAAAAGTCCTTATTAAGACTTACATTGGTTGACTCTTTGTTTAGCATTTAGTCATGGAGGGAGGGGTACTTTATAACTTCCTCGGGGGGTGTCTCGGCGCCTTAGTGGAAAACTACCCAGAGATCTTTGGTATAGTGAAATCTATGTTACAGCTTGGCATAGAGGCATGTAATTTAACATTCTACACATTTTGTATGTAATCTAGTGTAGAGCATTCTCTGCTCTGCAAGCTTTGAGTCAAGCAGACTTTGTAGTAGCCATTAGTGTGCTTTTTTATTAACACAGACAGGACCAAAAAAAAAGTTTGTATAAATGCACATTTTTTTATGCCTTAATATATGATTTATACTGTAAATGTTGTTTATTTTCAATGCAAAACGAAGATGGCCTTTCACTAGCATGACACAGTCACTTCGAAGATGTAGCCTCATGTATCTGATAGCAGCGACATCCTAATGCTATTCAGTACACAACATAATGCTGTGCCCTGACCCAATTGGCAGGAGGATTTGTTATCTAGCCATTATCCAATAATCCTCCACACACTGCGTTCACATTAATATACAATCAGACTATCTGATGAGATTATCACCCGCACAACTAGATTAGGCCCCTCTGAGCAGATTACCATCCTGACAGTCTTACTGTGTAAACCAATCTCACACAAACACGCTTGTGTGTTTGTGTCTGTGGATGTTTGTATTTGGTGTACAATACAATTTTCATATTGAGAGCCTTTGTGAGTGGCCAGTGGCCTGTGGAAAGCTTGGTCGGGGATCAGTGGTTTGAGTGTATGTGTGTATGTGTTGAAGGGTGTTAGTGTTATTACATGGCCTGCTGCACATGAGACAGAGAAACAGACACAAGCCGCATACACTGTGGGTCACACCGAGGGAACAGATGAGAGGTTGTATGTTTTTATATGTGTGTGTGCGTGCTGACTTTCAAAGACAGATTTATGACTTTCTGTATGTTTTCAATACAAAAAACTGTGTTTGTTTTTATTAGTTTTTTGTGGAAATTGGGCTGTGATTAGTGCCATTGTGTGGTTACAGTATGTTTTCAGGCTTTTTTTCCTACCTCACATTGGTCTTTGATTCTTGTTCTCTGTGATGTAACGTAGGCCACACAAACACACACACAAAGAAACACATTCCCACACTAGACTTCCATACAGATTTCAACTGTCTTCCTCCTCTGTCTGTCTTTTCATTTTTCCCTCAATAGGCTACCAGATCTCCTACCGCTTGGACAGCAGGGACCCTCAGCGATGGACCACAGTGGAGGTGGGCTCCAATGCTCGACAGTTCACCGTCACAGGACTTTCCCCTGAGCACGCGTACGTGTTCCGACTCACTGCTCGCACTGCCGTGGGCTGGGGCACAGAACAGGAAGCCCTGGTTGTTACCACTGAACGCAGAGGTAAAAGACACACACATAAACTTAAGCTTTACATAGAGTGAGAGAAACAGCATGGGGGGAAGCCCAATCTAAATTTCCTACAATGTGGGACAATAAAGTGAATCTTAAATATTGGATACAGGTCCCTACCCTCAATCAAATCACCTGTATTAACCACAGCTTCCAGACATTTGGTTCATTATATTTAAAGGCCTTGAAAAACTATTTTGGACCTACCAGCTTACTATGAGGAATGTAGTTCTTTGTGAACACACAATTTTGATTAATTCACATGACAGATTTTGTTTCTAAGTTGGTATGGTTCAGTTGGAAAAAGGTGATCAGACATCCTTCCATGCATCACTCACAATGTAGCAATATCTGGGTCAAAATCTGATACTAGTGTGGAATTGTTTGGCAACACTATCTATCAAATTAGATCAAACCACATCCACACAGTCCTAAAGAAGAAAATTAAGATTTTGTTTTTGATTAAAAAATACTACCTGGGGATGTTTTTTAACTTAAACTTTTATCGTTGCTTATTAAGTCATAACTATTTCATTTTGTAGAGAAATGCTTAAAACCCCAACAACATTTTTACATGCTGCAACCGGTATAAATGACTAAAGGTCTAAATGAAACAGAGTCATCATTAATTTTATTTTTCCAGCTATGCAGATTCAAAATGTCAGCTGTGAAAAAGGGCTACATGGATAAACAGTATGTGGTTGATGGGTCACTAATGGGATAGTTTGGGTACAATTCATTTAAATATCTGTGTCTCACTGTTCTCTATTTATACTGAAAGACTGCTACAGTGTGACCAATTATAAAACAGTATTGAATCGCACCCTAAAGGAACCAGTATAACAAGTGTGTTCATTTTGCTATAAAAGTAAGTTTAACACATTGCTGGATAATTCAACAAGAATAAGTAAGTATCGTGTATCTCGTGTGGCATTTGCGCCAAAGTAATGTAATAAAAAGTAATGAAATTCACTTTCAATTAGAATGATGCATAAGGAAATAAAAAGTGTTAAATAAACCAGATTAGTCTTGAAATTCTGTAAATGAGCCCCTTTAAAACAAGAGAGACTTGATTAATGGTATTAATTTGAACTGTGCTTTTCAAAATGTTTGCCATTAAGAAGGTCTATAGCAGGACAAAAACTACACATATTTTGCGGTTATTTTTGTCCTCCCTTTTTTCACATTAACCAAATGGTCAAAGATGATATTTTGTCATTTCCCACAGTAATGTCAGTGCAAGAAAAGTCTTGAAAGGTTGGCTGAAGTTTTAGCATTTTAAAATGTTACAATCTCACTTGATGGTGAGTTTAAGGAGTTGTGCGAAGGCCCCACAGAGATAAAATTAGAGGAAAAAAGGCAAGCAAGGACATCAGGCGTGGAGCTCAAACCGATTATCAGTGCTTCAACAAACAGTTTGTGGTTGAAGATGCAGAATCCCTTGTTACTAGACACTTAATGTTAGCAGAAGATTAAAAAGAAATATATGACCTTTTCTGTGCGTGGGACCTTTACATACAGAACAAGAAGACATGACATTTAGAAACACTGGTGGAGTGAGAGCTGCTTGGCAGTAAATGTAGATATTGAAATCACCTTAATGACAGTCAAGAGTTCCAAAACCTGCCTTAGGCTCTGTGCTACAATAGTCAATTAAAAAAAGAGGCCGCCTTTCCAGGTTTGATATATTATCATTAAAAGTCATAGATTATTAGATCAAAGAAAACTGTGGCTTTCACTCTGTTAATACTTGTTAAGTAAAACCACAAGGATCAAAGCCTTTCACACATAACTGTCTTGCACAGGCTGCTTTCTCATAGCACCATACTCTGTTGTGGGCGGGTCAAAAATGTTCAGTTAGTAGGTGAGAACGAGAATGAGACTGACATTGTGTTAAAATGGCAGTAGTTGGTGCTTTGGTAGTTTCCCAAGCTCTTTCCAAAACAAGATCTGAGAGCCATAAATCTTAGATTCTAAACCAAAGAAATGACTAATGATCAATAGTTCCCTCTGCACTCTAATCTACTTAATTTTGTCTTTTAGGGCAGCAAAAAATGTTGCTAATTTCTCTTTAACATTTCATCTAAATTGAAGTCGTTGCTGGCCTCATCGTAGGTTATACTGAAATTAACAGGAAACACAATCTGAGTATGACACCCCATGCCTATGGCGAGATGGAGGCTAAGTAGAGACAGTAACTCTCCTAAGATAGTTTAGTCTCTAAAAACCTGTAACAGAAGAAAAGTATCCTCCTACAAACAGTCAGTGGCTAGAAAGGAAAAACTGATTTTTACATCGACTTGACTTTTAGATAGGTAAAGTTGTGCGTTAGCTGTGCAGTTATATTTTCCTTCAATTTAGAAACAAATAAAGATTCAGAGGTCGGCACACTTTTATCTAATCTTGTCTAGACTCTCTCTCGTCCTGCTTCAATCAACTGCTTTCATGTCTCCATCTCCATCTCTCCATTGGTTACACTGTACACAAATATTAGAAAGGAGGATTTAACTGGTCATAACAATAATCAAAATCTACTAGACTAGTATTTCAGAGGCTGATCTGCTATGCATTAGGGCTACTGGTGTGTGTTTACATATGGACAAGGTATGCATGCATTCTGTGAGCAGGGTAAAATAACCAGTCAACATGGAGGAAAGGTTTAAGTGCCAGGTGGTGTTAAAGTTTGACAAAGAACAATTCCACCAAAATTATATATCACTTTAAAAATGAAGTTACAGAGGCTTTGTCGTCTCAGTAGGCAAACGCATGAGTAACTTTGGTCTCAGCCTTTGATATATGTCATCCCTGAGCTCTCTCTCCAATTTACTCTGTCAGCCGGCACCATGTATGTCTAATAAAGCATCAGAGTGCTACAAAGTCCCAATATTAACATGTGACGGTGGAGGGAATTTTTATGAAACCTGGAATCTTGATGTCAGATATTCTATTCGGAGCTTTCAGCTTGTGTAGTGCATTTTAATTGGATCAGACATTGTAACATCTGCAGCATCATTATCAGGGTTTCTTTAGAATATAATTCAGTGGTTCCCTTTTCCACTTCAGTAGCATAATGGCCCATTTTCACTGTGAGGAAGACAGAAAAGCTTAATAGAGATTTCTTTCTGATGATGCAGAAGAGACCAACTTAATCTCCAGAAAAGAAAATTGGCGCTTTGTGTGTGTGTGTGTGTGTGTGTGTGCGTGAAACTGTGTGCACGTGGATGAATAAAAACAACAAGAGAGATTTATCTTTGCTGATGTCTGTCTTCAAGAGGGTGATAATGATAAGGTAATGGACAACATACTGTACGATAGCATATTTAGCAGAATTTATTCCGCTACAACCATATCTTTTTTCTCCTCCAGTACCAACACCTCCCTTCTTTCTTCTACACTAAATTCTATTCTGCCACACTCCTCTCACTTGCAAAGCAGTAAACAGTCATGTAAGGGCAGCACTTGTTCTGACAATTATGAGTTTATTATCAGAACATGATCTTAACTCTGGAATGGAACAAGAGAACAGACAGGGAGACACAGATGTTATCAGGGAAACAAAAGAGGGAGAGAATAGTCAAGTCTTGAAGGGAATGAAGAATTGGGGAAGAGGGGAGTCAAACAGATTTTACCTAAATTACTTGTGATAAGGGTGACTGAAGGAAGGCGAGCCTGTGTGTCTGTGTGTGTGTGTGTGTGCGTGTGCTTGTGCGTGTGTGTGTGTGTGTGTGTGAGAGAGAGAGAGAGAAACACTGTGCTTATGCATATGTTTGAGAACACAAGTGCAGATTAATTAAACTTCAGAGAGAATCGATAATGCTTTAATTTTCAGACTTAATCGATAATCTGATGCCCCTGAAATTAAACAGTTATGCCCCCCAACCGTGTGTGTGTGTGTGTGTGTGTGTTTGTGTGTGTGTGCGTGCGTGTGCGTGTGTGGGTGTGGGTGGGTGGGTGTCTGTGTGCGCGCATGTGTACACACATCGACTAATCTTACAGCTTTTGCCAACACAGATACCAAATCCCAGAGTCATCTTTTATCTTCTAATTAAATAAAGAAGACAAAGACAAATACAAACACACACACCAGCAATCTGTTGAGAAATTGTTTCTTTGATGCTGCAGTGCGTAGATGTCTTGTTTCATTCAAACATATGTATGCATTGCAACAGTCACACTAATGCATGTGTGATGTAACTGTAGGCTGCCCTGTGTTACAAGGTATTTGCAACGTATGGTCCATGATAGTCTCAATTTGTACAAGTGTCAATTTCAACATTTATAGCTACAGATAGCAGGTAAAGTGAAGGAAAACTTGAATTGATAAGTGGAGAAACATATTGAATGCAGATATTTCTGTACAGGGCACTCAGCACATTTACATGCATTTAAATAACCTGGTTACAGCTGATTTCTTGCTATATATATGAGATTTCCCCAGCTAGATTTCTACTTTAGAGAACTAATTGAGTGGCCATGTATATGCTTAGTGGTATCTGTAATAGGCTTCTTACATATAGGCATATGAATGTGTATGACTTACACGTATCACCGAATATCTGTGAAGCAGAGCAGACAAAAGGACAGATTATCACAGGTAGCAATGTATCCTTTATTCAATATAATTGTATTAAAAGTCTGACTAAAATTTGTAAACTAACTTACAACAACAGTTTTGTCTAGAAGTCGAAATATGTTTCTAGCTCTAAATATCTGACAATTTAAAAAACACATTTATGCTGTTAAGAGAAGCAGTTCTGTCTCAAGCTTGTCTTCTCACTGCAGTGTTGGTCCCCAAACACACACACACACACACACACACACACACATACACACACACATTTGTAACACATTTGCAATGGAGATAAGTGTGTGTTAGATATTTTGGAATTTTTTTAATTAATTTTTTGCCTCCAGCACCTTGTTGATTTATGGTAATGTGCAGTTCTCTGTCCTATAACATGAGACCCCACTATATGTCTAAAACTCTTTACAGAAATACACAAAAGAGAAACACATCATTGTACGTACTGTTTGTTGTTACACAGTCACACAATGTTAAACTACTGAATGACATGATCTATGAATGAATAAACGTCTATAATGTATCAACCAGAGTGTTTTTTGTTGTTGTTTTTTACCAAATTGCTCAAGACAGTTTCATTTGTTGCTCTCTCCAGCTTCCACTTTAACTTCCATTCCTATCCCTTTTTCCATCTTCACTCTTTCTTCCCCTTTCATCTCTGCCATGCCTAATTCCCCATCTTCACCTTATCCACAGAGCGTCCCCAGGCACCCAGGAAGTTGGCTGTTCCTCAGGATGGGGTTGAATCTCGCCATCTCCGCCTCCATTGGGTAACGGGTGGCACAGGGTCCTCCCCGCTGAGGTACTTCACTCTGCAGGTCAAAGAGCTGCCCAGTGGGGACTGGAACACACACACCGCTGACATCCCGCACAACGTGACTACCTGGACTGTTGACAGGTACACATTTGGACCTATGTACAGTCGCATACACACACATATCTGCATGTGAGTCGACAGTGTAGTAATTGTCTAATCATAGCTTAGCAGTACTGGCTAACTAGCTTACTACCTACTGTAATAACCCATGAAGGCTTTCATACTTTAGGTTACAGGTTACATCATAAAAGCTCCATTCACCAAAGCACATTCTCTGTGTAGCATTTCCCCACTTTGTGGAAGCCGGATTAGGATGCTATCATATGTCTGTCCTGCTCTTTTTGGGATTTGGGGAAGTTTACTTGGGCTGCCCCCTCTTAGTTGTTAAGTCGACTCATTGGTGCTTTTGGTCTTAGTCGAGTAAGATTTCTTTAATTGATTAGTCATTTTTAATGCTTTTTCATGCTGATTGATTTATTTCCAAGATACCTTTAAACACATATCTGGTAAACACAAGATTTATAGTGGTGCTTATTTTTTTTATTTTTTTTTAAATATAGTTTTTATTGGTGAAATTGTTGATACAAGTTAAAAGTTTGTACAATTGTTTTTCCCCGCTCACATTTTCCCACCGTGTAAACTGCATATGTGCCATGCATGAACAGAAAGCTTGCCAGGCATAGCAACAGTATCTAAGGTGGTGCAGGGGTTACCTAATAATCAAGTAGGCCATCTTAAGCATCCTTGAAAAAAACAGGAATGATAATTCAACATCACTGTTTTTTTGCTTTCTTACAGAGTCCGCACATGGGAATTTTCTACAGTATGACATGCTAGTCATTAAAAATCGTGTAATGTTTATGCATCCTTCGGGAGAAGAAGAGTGGACATAGAAAAGGGGGATGCTGTAAATTCTCAAAGCAAACAAAAGAGAATAAGAACACAGAAGGAAATGTTTTATTTATTTAGCAAATGAAGTACCAAAAAGGTTTGTGAAGCAAAAAAAAAAAACGAAGACCAGGGATAGCAGAGTAATCATAATCCCAGCAGAAACTAAAGGATCTCAGTCACCTAATCACACAGCCGCAGCAGGAAATGCTCTTTGTCTTTTTCTCTTCATACGTTTTTCCCACTTTGCTTCCATGCTTTCAGGTTTGTGTGATCAGTTTCTTCATAGTTTCTCTCTACAACCATTTTTCTTTTCTTCTATTTCTGTCATCCCTCTTGTTGTCACCACCTCCTACCCTCTCTTCCTCCCTCAATCCATCCATCAACAGCTAATGCTTTTAAAAACCATAAAGCATGCTTTTTTTTAACATAATTCACATGCACTCATCAGTGTCTCTCTTTTCCATCACTCTTTCTTTATCCCTCCATCCTCTTCTCCCTGTTGAGACTGTCATTATGGCAGCAGGTAATGATGGTCAGGCACGAAAGCCTGATGGCAGAACCATGACGAGTCTTTACTTTTGTATCGTTCGTGTTGTGTTTGTGTATGTGTCTTTCGCTTCGTGGCCGTTTGTGTGTGCTTCTTGCGAGCTATGACAGAGCTATTTGAGATGCTCAAGAGTGTTCTCTCAGTGGGTCTGCATCAGCCTGTTTCAACCTGCCGCAGGGAGAGTCTGTCTGACATGATGGTGGTGCTGCTGTTGTTGTTTTGATGCCATTTTCGAGCTCATTCAATCACTGAATGCTCTCAATACAGCGCTGGATGGAGGAATTAGCTTACATCTCCAAACACTCATACTTGTTATCCATCCTTAATTGTTGTTTACCACCGAGACATCTTTGGAACCAGAACATTGAAGTCCCCAGGCTGATGCACACATAGACACACACGTACAGTATACACACATTTTCAAACACTGTCCTTACCATCGTCCCAGTGCTGTTGATACCTCCCCCTCTTTTAACTTGGTGTCTTTGATGTCCTTTTCCTACGATACCCACCACCCCAAAGAGCCTTTTCTTGTCCCTTTTGGGCCCAGCTCATTATTATACATGAGGACACTTAAGCAGTTCTCAAGTTCTTGTTACAAATGATTACATTGCTCCTGTTAGCTCTTGTTAATAATTAGGTTAGACCAATATGAATTGGGGAAAGCGACTGTTTTGCCACCGACTGTCCTTTTTAAATTTCCAATGGTGTGCAGGAGAGGGTACATTAAACTATTAGCATGCTATAACACACTACGTATTTGTCCCTTACAATGGTTGCCTGTTCATTCAAGCTGATTGTAAGTGGCTCTTGAGTAAAGTGTGTTTTCAAAATGACTGATGTAAATTGTTATTCTGTGCTTATTATTGCATTCACCTTGCACAGAGGAGAAATGCAGATGCAATGTTGTGGTAGTATGACAGTAGGAATACTTTGGCAGGGGAAATAATTAGGAAAGGTGTAAGATGATTATTATTCAAGACCATGTCTGCTCTTCAAAGGCCAGTGAAAGAGCAAAAATATGTCTGTGAGAGGGTGGTTGGTGGAGAATATGGTTTTGGAGGAAGGTATTCCCTGAGTTTTAAAGATACCCACTTGAGTCTTTGACCACTTGTGGTGCAATAGAGCAATGTTTTGATGTTTTTGATGTGAAGGGAATTGTATTGTTTGCGTCTTGCTTTAATGTGTTTTAAAGTTTTACAGATTCATTTACACAATGCTCCTTAGTGGGAAACCTTAAGTGGAAATAAACATCTGTGTTTTCAATAAAACTTTCACCAAAGTACTTCAAACCCTTGGCATTTTCTGTGATTAGTCGACTATTTGACAATTTGATCATAGGACCCTCACTTCCAAACTCACACTTGCTGTTAGCAGGAATGAGGGTGCTGAATATCGTGTTATACATGGAATTGCTAAGTTTCTCCCAATAATTCATGACAAATACCATGTAGCATTAGCAGAAAGCTGAACCTTTTTTAATTTATAAATGATTCTCAGAAATTAGCAGGAGGGAGCTTAAAAATCGCTGTTTGTGTCTTGCAGCTTCCTTATTTGTTGACTGTCCCTTTACTTCCCTGTCCTTTCCCTTCTGTCTGTGGATTGCTACAGTACATTGAGGGGAAATGGAATGAGGGATGAAAGTTTTATTTACAACCACGAGAAGCAAGCAGGCTAAGAAACCAAACTTATTGACGAGTTCTGTCTATCGGTCAGTCCAATCCGTTTCAGTTTGGACAGCACCCCACCGACATACGCACCTCCTACCCGCAACAAACAATGTGCATTGTTCTGGAACATAAGCTTAGCAATAGTCACATCATTCTGCACAATAATTGTGTTGTTTTTGCACCTCACGGGGCCGGCCTGTTTAAGCTGTTTCGTCTGTGTGGAAAAAATGGAAGCCAATGTTTCATATAAGATTATGGATCAATTAGCAAAAAACAAATAGGAAAGATTTGACCAATCAGATTCCACTGTGTAACTTCTTAGTAAGGGACACCCCAGTTGTAATTAAATTCTTATAAATGACCTGCTATATGAACTAACCATGACCGTCCCTGTTTTCCTCAGTATGCAGACATCTCACCTTAACTACATTACTAATAAAATGAAACCTTATTTGTCTAGCACCTGTCATAGTTTAGTGTAATTCAAAGGTCACTACAGGTAACTGATGAGCTAATAACACAGTCCAAGTATAAACTGTGAAACAATAAAACATGGGCGCAACGCCAAGAGAAGGCCTTGAGGTGCAATGGCAGATCTTTCAAGTAAAAAAGAAAAATATGAGACTTGACTTGGTGAGTCAGTGAATTGGTGCATTCACTGCATTGTTTGATAATTCATTATGAGCATTGAGAAAGGTTTTCACTGTGATGCTTGTAAGACGCAGCTGAGAAGCTTTCACACCAAGACATGTTGCCTGCAGCTCGCCATATCAAAAAGTTATGCACAAAGACTTTGGTAGTGGTAAGTCTCTGCAACTAATGCACTGGTTTTATTGGCTGAATTACAGATGCAGTCCATGCATCAATTGGTTTAGTAAATCAAATCAGATTGAGGATCATGGAGCAAGATGCACAGCAGCCTTTCAGTTTAAATGAACAAATTCATCAACATAGGCCTGAATTCTATCCAAAATGTTTTAAATTTAATGAATCTTTCCTGAGGCGACTGAAAGACAAGAAAAGATATCTATAGGAAAGCAAGAGTTGTAAGGCTGAAATCAGTAGCTTGCAAATGAATGCAATATTTAGTAGCTTTTTTCGTCAATTTTTACCTATTTGTATCTTTGTGTGTTTTTTTGTCTACAGGCTGAAGCCCTTTACGTCATACAAATTTCGGATGCTGGCCACCAACGATGTTGGGGACAGTGTCCTTAGCAAAGAGACAGAGGCAGTTACAACTCTGCAGGATGGTGAGATACTGGGAACACTGGGGAGCAAAATCAAGGAACTATGTGGATTTAAAAACATACTAGGGATGGACTTAAGCCATCGGTCTGCCTATATGTCTTTTTCTTCCTCATTGTCTTTCTCTGTGTTTTCTTTCCAGTGCCTAACGAGCCTCCAGTGATCATCGCAGTGAAACCAACAACCACTACCTCAGTCCTGGTGCAGTGGAAGGTATTTGCAGACTCTCTAATATAACAGTGATCCCTGAGATTCACATTCAGTATATACACACAGGCCTACACAACAAAACTTTGAGTGCAGGTTATTACAGCTATTTGTAGAATGAGACTCTTGCAGACTAACCGTATGCAGTAGTTGTGCTGCATGTGTGTGGATGCAATTATCATTATTTATTGAACCAGGAAAGGTCAGAGGGCAGCACAGACAGATTGGTGGGATGTCAAGAGGGAGAGACGGACAGACGGAGTTACAGACTTTCCTGGCCTGGGTAGAGAAATGTTCAAACTCTTACTAGCAGGAGAGACGTTAGAGGGCAAGAGAAGCAAACATGAGCAATGTCCAACAACAAAGGAAAAAAGAGGGATGGCTTTAGAGCAGCTGTGACATGTGGAAAGATAGTAAATACAGCCTGGCTACTTCACTGCTTGTCACTCTTCCTCTTCTGTCTGGAAGTGTCTTCTCTCACTACTTCTAGCCTAATGTCAAAGCTGAAGGAGGCAATGAAAAACAAAGTCCCCAGCAATTTCCTCATCCTTTACAAGAGTGCCAAACCCACTGAAGCATCACTTTTACAGCCAGACCAATCCACCAACCCTTTAAAGTGGACTCTGCTGATAAAAGTCCGATAAAAGGCTCTGCCAGCCCGCCAGTTTCCTGTCAGTCACCTAACTACACCAAGAAAGTGAAAATGAGCACAGTGCAAAATTGTTTAATTTCTAGAAGTAATACTACTTTTTGTGTGTCTGTACGCGCTTGTTTGCAGCGTCCAGATGACAACAGTATCAACGGGGTGTTGACCGGATATCGGCTGTATTATAGAGAGCTCCCAGCAAATACCTCCACTTTTGCTAAAGCAGAAGTCCAGGCAACCAAAAACAACACCACAAGTGCCCTCATTACAAGTGAGTAGTGCTGATGTTAACTGTTCACTAAGCCCCACTCCCACTGAGTAACTGTTGCTATGCCTGTCAGACTTTTTGGTACGCAAATATGCAGTTTACAGTGATGACAGTGTTTTTTTTAGCACTTGGTCCTTGATTGCAGGCAGGGGCAGGGAGACAAATGCACGGCTCTCATTTCTAGTTGAAATGGAGATTTGGCAATAGCTAGCTAGCTAAATAAGCTAACGTTTGCTCAATGAGTTGGTTAAAACACATTTTCCAGATGACTCATTTTATAACGAGAACACTGTAAATATGCGTAGGACATGAAAATAAAAATAAAAACAGAATTGTTCTTGTATTTGATTTCCTCTTAAACACTGTCATTTTATTGCATTGCATTAAAATTGCACATTATACAATTTATTATTTTGGACTAATCCTGAACTTCAAACATTTGTTGACGTCTGCCTTGTTCTTTCTCTCACTCTTCACAAAGCCAAGAGCACCTTCAAGACAGTCAGCAGTGCCTCGCTAACAGAGTTTGAGTTGACACGTAAGTAGTTTAGGAATAACCTGGGAAGTAAAGCTCCTGGGATCTTTATGTTTAAAGCTTTAGTTCGTAATTTTTTGATAGTATTGAACGTTTGTTACATTCAAGCCACTGTGAAATGAGTTGCTACAAAGCTAACTAAGACTATCGGCTCCACACAACTCTCTCTGTATATCTTAGTGTGGCTATGTTCACTAGACTGTGGCATCCGGTGACTTTCTCACGTAGAAGCTCGAATGAGGATAATTACCTAGGGCTAGATCACGGAGGGCTGTATCATGCAGACGCGCAGACAGTGTTGTTGTCATTACTTAGAATTCCTCATGGGGGCGACAGAAACTACACACTATAGCTTTGAGTTTAACTATAATTTTATTTAACTTGATAAGTAACTAGCTTTTAGAATGAGAAGAACAAGTGGCAACTAAAACTACTAACATATTTGCTTTGCATACATGTTGTAAATGTAAATGTACTTTTTTTTCATTTCTTTGTAGAATTAAAGAAGTTTAAACGCTACCAGATTGTTATGACAAGCTACAATATCATCGGAGAGAGCCCACCCTCCACCCCAGCCGAGGTGTCTGTTGGAGAGGCAGGTATGTGAAAACAGAAGGGAAATGTTTGACTGGTCACAATTTCAATGTGTGGTCCACACATTTTATAACAATAAGTTTATGCATGAAAGCATATTCTGGGCCTTGGAAATAGTAGTTTAACAGACCAATCCTATCTCAAGGTCCACTTACTGTACTTGCTTTTGCTCAGTAGTTGTCATGATTTCATCCGTATCATGCTTTTGAGGATAGGATATGTGTGAAACCTCTGGAAGTAGCTATCAAGAGGACCTTGAGTTGTTTTGTGAAATTATTATTTTTGTCTCTTTTCTGTCTGCTTTCTATCACTCTCGTCCTGTCCGTCGCCCTCGCGCTCTTCTCTTTCTTGCTTTGTCCTGTACACGCCTCTTGTCCTGTTCTTATTGGCCCTTGAGTGGCCTTGCTTTATGTGTGTGATGGTGTGTGTAAGTGTGTGCGCGCATACATCTGGACACATCTGAATGTCATCAAGAGCAGCACAAAGTCATTGTAAGTCAGTACTTACCCCCAACCTCTGTTTAACTTTCACCGCAGAGGAAAACCATAGATCCATTACAAAACAGGAGTGCAAATATATTACTCTCTCTCTCACACACACTCACACAAACACACACACACATACACACACACACACACACACACACACACACACACACACACAACAAAGCATGCAAACACACAAACAAGAGTGGGTTTATACACATTTGCACGTTAGGACAGTAACAACCACATGTTTTTGCAATTTCCCTCACAATCTCACGCCCCCTCCATCAGATCAACGCTGCATTCTATTCAAGGGGTGTGTGTAGTGTGTGCGTGGTGTGTGCGTGTAGGCCATACATATCGCATGCAGATAAGCAAGAGGTGAGGATAAGCGAACAAGAGGCAGAAAAAGACTGGATGTGGATGATGAAATGGGGTGATATGGCCTCTCTAGCCTTAGGTGCAAACTGCTGAGTGTTCATGCATATTGGTGGTACAGTGGAGTAACAAGGTCCTGCCTTAGGTTTATTCTAATTGGAAGGGAAGAACATCTTTTCCCTACTTTCCACTCTAACACCCAGCTGCAGACCTACACACAGTAAGTGTCTAACAAAACATCTTGCCTCCCGCAGCTCCATCGGTGGCCCCTCAGTCTATCAGAGTGTCAGCTGTGTCTTCCTCCATTCTGGAAGTGACTTGGGACACCCCCCCCCTCGAGACCCAAAATGGTCTCATCCAAGGATACAAGGTGACCCACACAAACACGCATACACACAAAGATTTCCATGTGGCAGACACACACAAGACAGTAAAAGCCCCAAACACACACAAAACAGTACTTATAGTATAAGTGTTCCTGTGATAGTAAAACACACCACACTGTTTCTTTCTGCATTTAAAGTGTCTCTCCTCTTGTCTTGGAGGGAGTTTTGCTCTGCTGCACCTTCAAGTGTCCTATAGAGAAAGAGAGAGAATTAAGTTAGAGGAATAATCTGAATATCCTTTAATGGTTTCAGTATCACTTCTCTGCCTGTCTCCATGCCCACCCTCTCCTAGTACTTCAAACACAAGGTTATCTGTCCTGCTTTAGACACATTGATTTCTGCAGGAGCAGAATGGAGAAAGAAAGAAGGGAATGTAATATTTGCAGGGTGAAGGAATGAGATGAGCTAGTGATCCCTGTAGAATCCTGATTAGAGGTGAGGGTCGAGTGAATACGTTTAAACTACAAGAGACGAATGGACAGGAGATGGGGAGTTTGAGGCAGAGGGGGTTAACGAGATTAAGACGAGAGAAATGGAGCAAAGAAAGAATGTTTAATGAATAAAGACCAGACCTCTGTTACAGTAACATGCCTATTCTTTTAGGTAAGCAGCACAGATGGTAGGTAAGACTGAAGAAAAACTACATTGCAAGCGCTTGTTTAATGCACTAAGCATGATGGGTAACAGGTAGTGTGGCTCAAGGAATGTACATTGCTGGGATAAAGCCAGACATCACATCCCATGTCCTTCCCCTATGCTATCTGGGCTTAACGCCTCCCAGGACACTAATTTGTTTAAACATTTTAAAAAACCTTTATAGGCGTGGCAATACAAGACTAGTTAACAGGTAATACCAAACTATGCTAGTGGAATTTCTGCCACATTATTGTTATCAAATATGTATGCAGATATGTACAAATGAGTCATTGATAATTTGATTGAAGCCCAAAACTGATTTTCCTTGTAGTATCAACTTTTACGATTTTCTTTTCTTTATACTTTCTAATAGCAGTGCTACAGACACAAACAAAAACATGAAAATGATGAAGTTTTTCCTCTATTGCAAGCACACATATAGCTGCTGTTTTTAATCGAGCCCTAAGATCCAATATCAAATCTTTAACTAAAGAGATATTTGGAAAATCCATTTAAGGTCCTGAATCTAATCTAACACTATCATAACCGTGTTCATGACAGCTTCAAATTGTTTTTTTGGACTAATCCTGATGGTCTCACACTCTTAACAAATACTAAAATAGTCCCCCTACACCCTCTAACAGTAGAGTAGATTACAAAATCACCTGGACTTACTAAACCATTAGAATAAATGAATGTCACCTAAATGGAAAAAACCCTTTCATGCAGAAGGTAATACATTTGAATGTTAAATTGAGTATTTGGATGAGTTTTTCTGTATCTCATTATTGTAAGAGCCTGTGTGAAGGACATCAATGGTATAATGCTGCCCTCAAGTGCTACTCATAAGCTGCTACTTCTACATTTGGAAGGTGTAAATATAGCTTACTGTGCTTTGTATAGCCTTCTTTTCAAAATAATAACAAAATGGAGCCCTTTAAAAAGTGGCTCTTGGCTGTTGTTTTAGTTTATAATCTGCACAGAGACGGTTCATGTTGAAGACAAAAGAAACAATTGAATATATGTAGTAGCTAAGATTTATACCAAAAAAATAACATTGATTTACTTGAATTTCCAACTTAAATCAAGTTTGGCTTCAATTATATATATACATATATATATATATATATATATATATATATATATATATATATATATATATATATATATATATATATATATATATATATATATATATATATATATATATATATATATATATATATATCTGAATACTAAAACCATTTTTAAGAGATCCCTTCTTAATGTTAGGTGTCATTAAAGGTCTTGGCATATGTACCTTCTTGTTACACACTGAAACCATATTTATTATACACGCCTAATCATATGTCACCCATGTGAATTGTGTACGTCTGCTGCCATGTACTGTGGTCGAACACGTTCAGATCAAAAACTAAATCTGCTTTGACACATAGCATTTTGCTGCAAATTTGCACTTAAAGCTAAACAGCTAAACCATTATGAGAATAAGTACTGTTATAGCTGCTGTGGCTATTTTCTCACCCTAAAGGCTCTTGTATATCCAACAGACTTTTTTCAGATTCATCTGTAATGCATGAGCCTCCACCACCTCTGTAACCTTGCTGTTAGTGTCTGTCTGATATGGTTGTATGTGTGGGGAAAGTCAAGGCAGTTCCCGTGTCAAACCGAGCCTTTTTTTTAACAGGGGTCTAAGCTGTTGTGTGTGACATTCATAAATGAAAATGTTTCGACAACATTCAGCTGAGATTAAACAACATGCAGTGGTTGGTAAAAGCACACCTTCAAAGCAAGGTAGCTGCTCTAAAGAATATCACAGCGGATATGCACCTGCCGAGTGCCGTTATGAGCTGGAGGCAAGCTGTTTTAATGCATCAAACTGATTTTGTTGCAGTATATGCATTTATATAGGCTGTTTACTGGCAGTAAGATTCTAGTATATTGCTTATCATTTTTGCACTCATTATACACAACCTGTTTCATTAAAAGTATGTAGCCTAGACTACAATGTAAAGGTGACCCATTCGAGATTTCTAGAGTCCTTTGTTTTTTCAAAGTCAATTAAGTAACACATTTCTCAAATCACCACAGTTGATATTAAACTTAACCAAGAGTGATGAAATGGTCTATTGGAGTTGCCAAAAAGTAACAATATTCTTCAATGTTAACAAACACAGAGTCTGAACCTTAAACCTACTTCATCATAGCTTCTATTATGTTTTATTAAAAAAAGCAATTTTTGGCATCATTAAATTGTGACATTCACACGGTACAAGGTCTCAATATTGAGCTCATCATGCTGGGTGCAATAATCGGTTGACCTTTGTTCTATTTAAACACACAGGGATAGACCCAAGTTGCCCGTGTGTCTTCATTACTGGCCGATGTCATGAAAGTTAATGTTCACGTTCATGGTTATTGGTTCCACATGAGCATGGGCAGTGACACATGGACTACATTCTACATTTGTTGTTCTATGATTGTAGAGTTGGTGTTGTGAGGTTTACAAATACTGTGCACTGTATACACTAAATTTAGGTTTAATTACTTGGTTGACAGATTATGGGTGATGTTTTATGTACTTCCTTATAAGTAGGAAGCAAGACAAAAATCAGAGCTTTCAGAAAAATCAAAGTTTTCCACTCAAAATTAGGACTTGGAGGTTGATGTTATTGACGCTAATTAGAAGTTGATGTTTGCTTGAACTAGAAAAGGGTATTATATGAACATTTACACCAGAACAATGTTATCTTTCTGCAATAAGAAATTACACCTACTTCACCCTTCCGTTAAACTGCCAATGCCAAAACAAATCTCTCCATAACCAACTTCTCCTCCTTGTAAAACAGAGCATGAGCACTTGTATATTGTATGGATTGATCAGGAGACCTCAGGACGAATGGGCAGAAAGTATATATAAAGTTGGCAGAAATGAAGTGAGGGAGAGGAGGAGTGGAGTTTTTTTGGAGAAAAACACAGCCAGTGTTATTCAGTGTTTTTCCTGTGTTGCAGATCCACTACTGGGAGAGGGACAAGCAAAACAAGAGTGAGAAGGTCAAAGTGATTTTTGTCCCGGACACCCGTGTGCACCTGACCAACCTGACCAGCTACACACCTTACCTGGTGACTCTGACTGCCTTCAACACGGCAGGAGACGGCCCTCCCAGTGACCCCCGCGGATCCCGCACCTTGCAGTCTGGTAGGGAGTGCTGACAGTTCGGTTCCCTAAAACCTAATTACCAAGCACTGTAAGTTTTTTTGAATTCCTTCATGAAATTTGTCTATCTCCATATGTCCCGCAGCTCCCAGCCAGCCCAGCTACCTGTCTTTCTCAGAGGTGACAGGAGGAAGTGTCAATGTGTCCTGGGGAGCTCCACTCACTCCTAACGGACAGCTGGAGGGGTACAGGATCATCTACCAGCCCACTGCTCCTATACAAGGTATGCACACACATGCTTTTTACACACACACACACAAATGCATGTTGAGGAGGACACTGACATTTCCTTTAAATTGTCTGTGTAAGAACAGGAGTGAGTAAAGTGGTGACCGTGGATGTGCGTGGCAGCTGGCAGAGATGGCTGAAAGTTCGAGACCTGGTCAAAGGAGCGATGTACACGTTCAGTGCTCAGGCTCTCACAGTCAGCTATGGACCATCCATACAAGCAAACATCAGTGCTCAGCCTGTGCAAGGTAGGCATGGCTGGAACTCAGTGTGTGTACTGTACAGTATGCATTTATGTGTGTTGTTGTCCTAACTTTTTTAATTGACTTGTGGAGACAAACATTTGTCCATACTGTCCCACAATAGGAGGTCAACTAGGGCTGCAACTAACGATTTTTCTCATTAGGGATTATGCTTTTTTTCTTTTCTTTTTTTTTTTAAATTTAAAAAAAAATTGTTTTAAAAAAGATGTCTTGCCTTGTCTGACCAACAGTACAAACCCCCCCCCCCAAAAAAAACTCAAAGATATTTAGTTTGCAATGACAGAAACCCCACAATAAGAAGTTTAAACTATCAAATATTTTTGCAATTTTTTGCTTTGAAAAAATGACTCAAACAATAAATTGATACGTCTATTATCAAAATAGTTGCTGATGAAATTTCTTAAATGAATTAACCGTTCTAGCTCCAGACTCAACTCCCATTTATTTTCATTTATTTAATTATGAAGACAGCACACATTCATTAACATTTGTGTAAATGCGCCATTGTTAGCCAGCTGGCTAACTTTCAACTGTAGTCCTTTGTCCAGAATGTTATGAGAACCATCAATAGACTTGGTCAGTTGTTCCTATTTAGGCACATAAAGAGTTGAGACTTGGTTTAGGTTAAATGCAGTAAGGTAAGTCTTTTGTGCTTGTGTGGAAAAACATTGAAAATATGTCCTCAGATGCATGGGATCCATGTCTTATTTATGTTACTTTAGTTTTTGTGCTGACAGAACTGCATTGTACAGCCATGTATATACTGTGGTATACTGTTTAGAGCTTTTTAATTGATTATGTAAAGTTATTTTATATGTTTTTATTTTCATTTACATCAATAACCTGACAAGCTAACGAACCAAAAAAACAGTGATGGTACAAGGTTTGAATATGTTTTAAGTGTGCGTAATGTGTGTGTCCCTCTCTGACACTACAGGCTCCCCTGGGTCACCCATGGAAATGTCCATCACCAAGACGTCGTCTGCGCTCACTATCCACTGGACAGAGGGAGAAATCGGAGCAGCACCTATCACTGGATACGTGATTGAGGCTCGTCCATCAGGTAAACTCAAACACCACATGGAACTTCTCATGCTGTGCACCAATATTTTTCTTTGGTTAAGAGGGAGGTTAAGCATTAGACTAAACCTCACTGAGCACAGCCTTCTCCAGATTCATTTAGTCCTGCTGTGCAAATCAAGTTAGCAGCAATTTTCTAATAAAGATTAGCAGAGGTATAAAATACAGAAAGAAATTGTCAGTGGCAAGCTGTTTGAACACTCTGCAGGAGAGATTAAAGACTCACATTATTCTACCACTGGTAATAACAGTAATAGCCCTTTTATTATTAGTAATAACAGTGATCATCACCCCATGATCATCGTCATTTTGAAGCTAATTTGACAATTTATAATTCCATGTAATCACATTATTATATTTGAAAGGGAATAATACTCAAATTGGGCACGCTACCTCTTTCTCTTGGTTTGTCTGCCCGTCCATCAAACCCCTTTCTCTCTCTCTCTCTCTCTCTCTCTCTCTCTCTCTCTCTCTCTCTCTGTGTCTTTTTGCAGATGAAGGAGTGTGGGATTCCTTCATCAGACTCCTCCCTCTCAGCAGCAGATCGGTTTCAGTGCCGCTGGAGCGACTTAGGTCAGGGATCAGCTATGAGTTTAGAGTCATCGCTGTTAATCGCTATGGTTACGGACAGCCGAGCACACCTACTGCTGCTCTTGCTGGTAAACACACATACAAACACATTCTTTCTCACAGCCACACGCACACACACACACACAGGCTAATGAATGTATCCAGGGTGAACTGACTTGTCTAATTGGGGTTTGACTGAATTTCGGTCAGTTAGGAACATTGTAGTAGGAAGTTACTGTGATTGTGCCTTTGTGCCTGCTGTCACCTAGAGGCAGAGCCGTGTAACTACAACTGTGCTTAATGTGCAAAGAGACGAGCCTGTTGCACCATAATTAATGTGAAGTCTGCAAACCAGACATTTATTCAGCTTCATCTCTCTGACCTAATAAACTGATCAGAGGAAGGAGACACTATCTATTCTTTTAAGTGTTTCTTCATCAAATTGTTTGAGATTGAGATATCAGCAGAATGAGGAAGAGGAAGTCCTCTAAAAATATAATTTACAGACTTTGAAGATTGTTCTCTGGTCCCACAGGACAAACTATAGTATGGCTTTGAAGTAAACCAGAAGAAAAGTTGCTCCCTCCCTCATATGTGTTCTTCCTTCTCTCCCTGTGCTGTTTGTCCCTCTCCCGGTCTGCAGCGCTGTCAGAGCGTCCGTTCTACGAGGAGTGGTGGTTCCTGCTGGTCATGGCTCTGGTGGGACTCATCCTCATTCTGGTCCTGGTCTTCACACTGCTACTGCATGGGCACAGCAGCAAGTACAAGGCCTGTGGCACAGGTCTGTGGCTCCACTGGTTATGCTCTAATGTGATAGATGCATTCTTCTCTCCTCAGTCACACTCCCATTGTTCAACTCAGCATCAACAGGCTCACCATTAACCACCACATACCCCTCCACTGATTTATTACAAAGTACTCCACTTTTTGTGATTCTGAAAAGCTGAGACAGTTTACTTGTAATGTATTAAAGAGCAAACTTGCCTCTAGCAGTCTTGTTTCTACAGGACCACTGCAACCAGTAAGGGCATTATGAAAGAGGAAAACAACGTCAGCCTTTAGGGCACACAGCACACTGAAGCAACTCAGGAAATGTTATCATCCTGTAGCCCCGCTGGGATTTCTGTAGGCTTTAAATAGCTTTAGATTCATGCCAAAAATTTGATTTTTAAGTCACATAGGATTTTAGTAATAATTGAGATAATGCTAGCCAATTTAAACATTTACAAGTATAACATATATAAAACTGGGCTGGGAAGATGCCATTTACCTGGGAAGCTACTGCTTAAAGGCTTCAGGTATTTTTGTCTAAAGCACTTTTAACATCAGATTCACTGCCCTATTAAGAGATCCCTCTGGTACGGCTGTGCAATTTCTCAAATTTTAACTGCGATTATGATTTTGGCTCAACAAAAACTAAATCCTCTGCAAAATTATAGTAAATAAATCAACTAAAGATTTACATGTTAAAAACAATGTTATTACTGTTGATTTAACATGATGGAGCAGCCATACCCACAAGACAAAAGGCTAAGTTACCGCCCAGTTGTTGGTACTCACATCGAGACTGCTCTATCATAATGTGGCCCAGTTACTCCTCTAAAGCTTTGGTTCTTCATGTTAAAAGCTTTTCTTCCTGTTTTCATGTGAGTTTCTTCTCTAGGGTTTTCTATGGTGTTCTCAGTTGTGGGCACAGCAGTACTTACTTTTACAGTCACTTTGTGTGGTTGCCTGTTATTGGGTGCATGCCCAACATCTGTAATAAAACTTTAGCCCAGACAAGCACAGGATACATCAGAACAGCTCTTAATCTGCTTTGCCACAGAAACCTTGTCACAACCAAGATAAATCATCTGTGTGTTCCAAACATCATATAGAATTCTCCCAATTTAAAACGTGACTAGTTTCCTGTATTGTTCTATTTGTTATGGTTATTGGTAGATAAATTACAAAGGTATTCTGTGTGTTTATTGCCTGAGTGACAAATTATGCATCCTAGTGTGATTTGCTTCTTTTTCTCCGGCCTGAAAGTTAGCTGAATACACAACAGATAAAACAAGAGACTGCACATAAACTCAGAGTACAGAGGAACCATTTCACAAAACATTCTCAGCTGCTGCCCCATATGAGTGACTTTGAATATTTATCTGAACCTATTCCATCTGATTCCCTTTATTTTCCTCCAGGGAAGCACATGTCCACAGCAGAGGAGTCCGTAACATTAGACAACGGAGGTTTCACTGCTCTGGAGCTCAACAGCAGAACGCTCAACACAAAGAACTCCTTTCTGAAAAAGAATGGGACTAGGTGTGCAATCACTCACACACACACACACACACACACACATGCGCACACACACAAACACCTTCCTGGATTTGTTCAAATGTATATGTGATTTTTGGATCTTATGTATTGTTAATGTATGTATGTGTGTGTGTGTGTGTGTGTGTGTGTGTGTGTCCAGGTCTCCTCCCAGGCCCAGTCCAGGTGGTCTTCACTACTCTGATGAGGACATCTGTAACAACTATAACGGAGCAGTCCTCACTGAGAGCACCACACTCACTGAGAAACCCACCGAGGTCTCTGAGTCAGAGGTATCTTTCTCCAACTGTCTCTCTCAAATTCAAAGGAATGGGAAACAGGAAAGAAACCTGTGTTACCGGGCATTCCTGGTAGTTATTAATGATAATGCCCATTCACATATACAACAATTAACACTGCAGCAGCATCAAAGGGTCTCCATTTTTTTCTACCCTGTTTTTATCTTTTCTTTTCATTGTCACTGTTGAAGATTTTTTTTTAAGTTTTCTAAAGTTAAAGCACATTTCATTTAATAAAGACTATAGAATGTCTACACTGTTGTGCTTTTACAGGCAGCAGAGAATTTGAACCGAGGATGTTGCAGTCCTAACCCTCTAGGCGGCCCCTGATATGTTTGATTTTGAATAAATAATGTATCTCAAAAGAGAAATAAAAACCAAGTATGAGCTAGGAATATGTTTGATAGATAGTTCTTTGAACTGTACACGTGTTGTCAGATGGAGTGGAAGAAAAGAAAAGGCAGAAGTGACAAAATAAAGAGGAGCTACACTAGTTGGAGATCACTGAGCTGTCTCCAACCTTCTGCCTCTGCCGATTCAACATGCTGAATTGGCCAAAGGGCCGCTGATACTGGCTTAGAAGGGCCTTCGAAGAAGTATACCATGTCATGTCAGTGTCTTTGGTTCAATTCCAACCTTTCCCCATGTTTCCTGTCTGGGTCTACTGTCAAATAAATGCCAAAAAATAATCTAAAAATTACAGGCAATGGTCTGCCACAGATGTTCAAATGCCTAAGACGCAACTCTAGAATTCCTTCCTCCTTTGAGCTTCTCTCTCTGATAAAGACCAAAATCAAACTGCTGTGTGTCTTTGTGTTTGTATGTAGTTAACAGACAGCGACTACGAGGACGAGCAGCCCAAGCACTCCTTCGTCAACCACTACATGAGCGATCCCACCTACTATAACTCCTGGAAGCGGCAGCCTAAAAGCCTTAAACCGATCAGCAGTCCTTTTGGCTACGAAGAGTGTGCCACTGCCGAAACGGAGCCCTACTACCAGACCGTGGTTACCCAGCACAGCACAGGTGGCGCATACACACCCACAGGGCAGCCTGCGCACACACACGTCAACCCCAACACCAATCCGCCTCCGGGGTCACGCACCCCTGTGACGGGATTCTCCTCATTTGTTTGACTATAAAGACAAAATCTGCACAAAATGATACACGCACATGTACACAAAATGAAGAAGGGGGCCCAGTATGTGTTTGGATTAAAAGAGACAGAGCCGGCGACTTCAGAGGAGAGGGAAGGATGAGATGAGGAGACGTGGGACAGACTGGTGACCAAACAGCTCTTTCATGCCCCAAAGAACTAAACCTACACTTCTCACTCGACTTCTCATCTTGTTCACAAAGCTCCTCACTGTGTCGACAAGTGTGTGTGTGTGTGTGTGTGTGTGTGTGTGTGTGTGTGTGTGTGTGTGTGTGTTGCCCTCCTACTCTATTGCGCCCCCCTGTGTCACGGTGCTTGAACACAGTTACTGTCCTTGTTTCCACACACACACACAGTTACACCGGCATATACCACCAGATAGTCATGCCTATTCCAGAGACTCTCCCGACGAGAGCTAAGAGCGAATACTACGAGTTTGCTTGTGTAAATGTCGATGAGAGGATTCGACTTCAAACTGATGGAACGTGGAGTTTCTGCACAACGCTTCTTCTGTTTCCTGTATTTACACATGTGCACAAATACACACGCATGCACTCCCTGATGAGCCATTTTAGGATCTCCCACTGGGGGAGAGGAACTTCAAGGTTGAGGAGGATCATTAAAAGAGGGCATAGAAGGGAGCAGCTTTTGTTGACGGACTGGTTCATGTACACAAACACAAAGCTGTCAGCTTTAAAATACCACCACACAGAGGAAAAGAAGAAAAAAATAACAATCAATAATCACAGTTTTTGAACTTGATAATGGACGGAGAGCGAGCGTGGGCGGGGAGGTACTTCAGAAGTTAAGGCATTCTCAGTGAGAGTGTTGTGTGGTTTCTGAGAGCGATATGTGATGTTTGGGGTTTAAGTCGGACAATATGAAAACCATGTTTTTTACCGTCTACTGCCTGTTGTCAGCGCTCCTTATACCACAGCCTCGCAAGCCATAATGCTTGCACTCAGCCAAAACCCACACATTTCATCTCTCTTCTGTTGAAGTTTAATTTTTTACAAGTTTGAATGTGTGTTTGAGTGTGACACGTGTGCATACAAGCATTCGTGTTTAAATGGCTCTATGCACAGCTTAGAAGCCTGTTCATCCGTCTGTTGTTCACTGCTAAGCGAAGCGTGCCATTGTATGTATGTTTGTGTTTTTAAGATGGATTTTGTACAGAGAAACCCTTTTTACGTGTGTGCTGTTGTATGTAGTTCGACCATGTTTGTGTAATTCAAAGCAAATAGTGAAACAGCGATGAAGCGGTTCCTCAGCCACACTGACCGATCAGAGGAAAAAGAAGGGAGATCAAAAAATAAGTTGCAGTGAATGAGCGTGGAACAAGATTACAGGATACTTTAGAAATCATTGTTGTTCAAACTGAGCGTGATTGAACTTTGAATCAAAAGGCCCCACTATCTGTACCCTGACCTCAACTCCAGCAGCCAAGCTGACACACATGTACTTTGTAGTGCAACAAAAACCATCTGTAAGTTTTTGTTCATGAATAATTTAAAGATTTCTCCTCCTTCCCAGCAAGCCAGCAGCCTCCCTCACTCTGTCATGCTTGTTTTGAGTCCCATTACAGTGTGTAAATAAATGGTCATTGTTTAACAGTGTGTCTTTGTGGTCTGTTTTAGTACTGAGACAGGGAACATTTCTCTTTGGATGATCGTCTACATTAGACCAACTGAATTAAAGATGTGCTTTAACATTTTACAACTGCCTCAGTGACCCTGAACTGAACTTCCTCACTGAACTCCTTTAACTAGGATTGTTTTTGTCTTTTTATAAAGTAGTAAAGGGAGGAAAACACAAGATCTTTATCAGTTGTCTATTAATTATTGTCCATCAGGGTTTCAATGTTCTGTTCAGCATTTGATAGCTTTCTCTGAATAAAGTTCTGCATTCAAGGATATTCAAGATAGCTGAATTGTTAAACAATTATGTAAGAGGGCATTCAGCAGAGGCAAAGTGCACTCACTGCAATTGTGGTGTAACTACAACTACAACTAGCAAACTGCCATAGGTTATCAAGTAAAGGGTGGGTTCCCATGTAAACTATTTAGAATTAAGGGTATTTTGTTATAAACAAGAGGATAATCTCATCAAAAACCTGTCAAATCACTGCTGGAGACTGTAATAGAGCTTTAAGCAGTTCACATTCGTTTAGCTTGAATGCTGAATACATGATTTAAAACAGATTATACTATATACTAAAATGTTGTTTTTTATAATTTCAGATACAGTCCTTTTCTCTTTCATCACAAAATCCAGGTAAATACTCTATTTGGGGCTTTGGCTTGGTTCTCTAATTACTGACATGCTAATCAGCTGAGCAGTTATTGACGGTAATGGAATTTACCCATGCAGTTGTAAACAAAGGGAATGTAATGTGATTATGTTAATCATATCTCATAATTTGCATTCTACCTATTTAAACATTGTGATACCACCAGTACATGCAGACGATTAGATTTATCTTGTTAAAAGCTTGATGTAAAATGTATTGTGTCACAAAGGTAATGATTTATATTAGTGCCAAAATGAATCCATAATTAATAGATAGCAAATGTTCGCTGGTTCCAGCTTCTCAAACTGTGAGACTTTTCTGCTTTTCTTGTACTTTGATACTTTAAGTACATTTGCTGATAAAACTGTTACTGAAACATATATGTTACAAAGTACTTTAAGATTGAATTATTGGTTTTACCTAAGGAAAAGTTCTGAATACTTCCCACCTTTACTAACTAATATGAAGTCAGATAACCAGTGGTGGAATGTCACTAAGTACATTTACTTAAGTATTGTACTTACAATGCTGAGGTGCTTGTACTTTACTTACTTTGTTTTATACAGTAAAAGAAACTACCCAACTGCGTTTGAAGTAGTTAGAGGTAGTGGACTGACCAATTACAGCATCATGTTGCTCATATGTGAATGGTTCAGTAATAATACTAACTGACTCAATTATGCCTGTATAATAGTACATGTTGCTGTTTATACTTCTGTAATTTGTACAATTCTGACTTTTACTTGTACTGGACTATATTGATATTGTGATATTGCCATTGATGTCATGGGCCGTGTGGCGTGTGTCTCCCGACCAGCATGGGGCGCTGTGGGATGATGAAACAGACCCCGGGAAACGGTTGTGGTGTCCGGAAGAAGGACTAGCACGGTGGACATATTTTTCACTTTATGCTTTGCTTTTATTAATGATTTGGTATAATATCGTAATAGTAATAACCACATATTAAAGCCTTCAAGCTGCATTGAGCTGCACCTTCAGATAATAGCGGCTGCTTTCGAGCCGTTACATCGCTGTCTGTCCGTCTGTCTGCACACGTCGTGACTTGTGACCTAGTTTGGTTAGGTGAGTTTTCGTCTCCTCCTACTCAATTATTGCTTAATACTCATCTCAATACTCATTCTTTCTTTGGTAGCCGTGTGCTGTATTGATACATATCCAGCCACTGTCCCCTGGGCCTGCTGCGTCTCACACTGCCCCGTTTATGTGGCTAAATACGACGGTTGACACATACATGCTGACTGGGTATTAGTTTGTAGGCACATTGGGAGTTAACAATGATATTACTGCAGTTTGTGGTAGTTTACTTATTTTTTTAGTTGGCAGGGACGGGCCCAGAAAAAAAACACCCACTGTGATACAAACATAGCACATGGGCCCCATGGTGGCCCCCAATGGGGCCCAGACAAGAACGTCATACTAAACCAATAACCTCTTACAAATGAGTGTTCCTATTTATTAGCAGTGTATTCTCAGTCAACATTTTGGCTTCATGGTGTGAGGTCCTAATCACACAACACACACACACACACACACACACACACACACACACACACACACACACACACACATCATCATTTACTTAACAAGTACATTTACTTAAGTAGCGTTACAATTTTGAGGTATTTGTTCTTTACTTGTGTATTTAAATTTTCAGCTAATACTCAAAGTACAAGTACGTTACCTTGAAGTTGTACATGAGTACTTAGTTACTTTAGACCACTGAAATTTGAAATCTAAAATGCCAAAGGCAAATTTGAACATGGTTTGGATTCTGTAATCAAATATTTCACACTCGTTTGACATGTTGGAGCTTTGTTTATTGATAATGAAATCATAATGTTATTAATGGTGTTGGTTTATGGAGTTAAAGTGCAGTTGGTGGTTCCAAAACCTTTGCCCACTTAAAAAGCAGTAACAAAAACAGCTAAGCTTTTTTTCTAAATGTTCTTTAGAAAAAAGGGATGCAAAGCTCTTCTGCTATGTAAACTCAATCGCAAGATAGGTTTCTTATTATTTTGGATATGATTTACGTCTTTGCATGTAATAAAACAGCCGTTAGTGATTAGTTGTATGACGTATGTTTAGCATACAGTAACCTAAATGGGGAAAACCATAGTAGAAGGGAAATTCCTACATGTTCTGTAAACCAAATTAAGTGAAGCTGGGAAAAAGTAATAGAAACAGTTTTAACATAAACTGAATATTGTAACCTTTTAAGAAGGCAGAATTTATTGCAGAAATGTTGTATCAGACTGCATTGCATTGTTTTCTTTTTTATAATACTTTTAGTATAATTTTCCTATGTCTATTTAATGTGTATTTGTATTCTGATGTGTAGGATTTTTTGTTGAGCTGCTGTAACAAGGAAATGTACAGTGTGGGATTAATAAAGCCCATCTTATTTTATCATATGTTATTAGTTTTAACTAGATGGACCTAATAAATTAGGAACTTAGTGCATATTTCAGTGCACATACAGAGGAACTGAACCTGAAAGGAACTTGTGTTTTGTGCTTTTACAGTTTTCATAGACTGACCTGAGTGGGATGAAACACCAGGAGCCTGAACACAGACCAAAGTGGGTGACATCTTAATTTAAAAAGCAACTCTGAAGAAGAAGAAAAAACGCACACTGAACATCAACAATGGCTGAAGTTACTGTAGAAGTAGATGAGGAGACAACAAAACAGGACTTGGAACCACTCCCAGAGCCACTACTGATAATCATGTCCCCCCCTCCACCGTTCTTACCTGTCCCTGGTGAACCCACCATGGTTTGGCATAAGTGGCTAAAAGCTTTTGAACACTACGTTGAAGCGCTCGGTGAAAACGAGCTCGTCGACTCCACTAAGTGTATGCTCCTACAGAACTGCCTCGGTCTAGAGGGCCAGCGTATCTTCACAACACTGATCCAGAGTAAAACCACCTACGCAGCGGCCATCCCAGCTCTGACGGACTACTTCAACTCTGATCCCACCTCTCAGATGTACCGCCTTAAATTTCATCAGAGGGCCCAGATGCCTGGGGAGACTGTAGCTCTGTTCGTTTCTGCGTTAGAGGACCTGCTGGAGCCTTGCAGCTATGGAAACCTTCAAGACAAACTTATCCTGGATCAGCTGATTAAGAACACCAGCTACCCACAACTCAGAGAGAGGCTGCTGTTGGAGAGGGAAACTCTGTCCTTGGACAAGGCATTGGCTATCGGTAAGGAGCTTGAATCTGCTTTAGATGACTCTGAACTGTTTGGTTTTCATGAGGTCAGTGTGGACATCGGAGACGATTTAGACCCTCCTGTTCAAACAAAGCGCAAAAGAGGGCGACCTCGGCGTGGGGAGATAAGGCCGAAAATGAAAGCAAAATCACGCTTGACTAAAATCCAAACAAGATCATCTAGATGCAAAGATAACTACTATTACAGCAACGACAAGCTATATTATAGTGAAAATGAAGAAGATGAGTATAAGAGTGCTGATGAGACTGATCGGGCTTGGGATGAACGCAGCGTCAAAAAAGGTAATGATGATAACGGAACTGTGTTGTCATCGTCACAGACGATGAAAGAGGAAGACTGTGACAAAGCTAGTGATGGTGTCGAAGACGGTGATGATGAAGACTTTGTCCTTCCACCGTCTAAACAAAGAGGCCCCTACTGTCCCATATGTACTGATAGGCGCTTCAGAGACGCAAACAAGCTCGCCAGACACATGAGGATGCACACAAAGGAGAAGCCGTTCAGCTGCCCGGTCTGCACTTTAACCTTTAGCCAGTCCTACCACATGACCCGACACATGAGGAGCCAGCACGGTGCCGGCCAACACATCTGCGCCACATGTGGGATCAGTTTAGAGAGCTTAGCCGAGCTGCAAAGTCACAAGAGGACGCATGCGCCAATAGTTCTGTCGTGTCCCAAATGTCATGAGGAATTCACTAACAATGATACGTTTTGTAGTCATGTTAGGTCACACAGCAAAGACCAGTCCACCAAGCTAGAGGGACAGAGTTCTCAGCAAAGTGATAGAGTGAAAAACCAAGAAATAATCAAATCACGTAACCAGGATAATCACGAGAGTGACTGTAGCAACGATAATGTTTCTGAGAATTGTGCAGACTCTGATGGTGATTCTCATGATAAAGAATCTGAAGTTAATGTTAAGGTTGAAGATAAGGACACTGATGAAGATAAATCTCAAGATGGAGGTAGATGGGGAAAAAGAGTTGCTACTAAGACAAAAAAAAGAGGCCATTTCTGTCCTATCTGTATTGATAGGCGCTTCAGAGGGTCAAACAAACTCGCCAGACACATGAGGACGCACACAAAGGAGAAACCGTTCAGCTGCCCGGTCTGCGCTAAGACCTTCAGCCAGTCCTACCACATGACCCGACACGTGAGGAAGCAGCACGACTTGGGCAAGTACATCTGCTCCACATGTGGGAAAAGTTTAGGAAGCTGGCTGGAACTGAAAGCACACAAGAAGACTCATGCGGTTGAAGGCCTGACATGTCTTGCATGTGACAAACAGTTCAAGGAGAAGGCTGCACTTGTGAGTCACCTGAAATTACACAAGAAGGTCCAGTCCAGCCCTCGAAGCCTCGCCTGTGGCGATTGTGGCAAAGTATTTGGTCGGTTATATCATTTGAAGAGGCACATAGTGACCCATCGCAAAGCAACAAACGGAGAGTGTTACACCTGCCCTGATTGTCAGAAAGATTTTGCCTTCCCAGAAGACCTCAACAAACACCTGGAGATCCATGTGAAAGAAAACAGTGGGACTTGTCCGAAATGTGACGAAACCTTCAGTAGTCCAGAAGAACTGGAGACTCACATGGGAGTTCATGAAAAGTCTTACGCCTGCAGCATCTGTGAGAAGAAGTTTAAGGTTGAATATGCGCTGAAGAAGCATGAACAAGGCCACCAAGATGAACAGTATTATTGTTCTCTGTGCTGCAAACGCTTCATTAAGCTGTCTCACTACAAGAGGCACATAATGGTCCATGAAAGACGGGAATCCAGATGTCCACATTGTGACAGCGTCTTTCTACAGTTAACAGCTTTGAAGTATCACCTGCGGACTCATACAGAAGAAAGGCCATACCAATGCACGTGTTGTATCGAGACCTTCGAGGAGAAGGAAGATCTAGAGCAACACTGCCTCAAACACCGGAAATTCAAGAGGGAGAGGCCGTACTCGTGCACTCGGTGTGATTCTGCTTTCTCTACACTAATTGAGCTGACCGACCACATGAGTGTACACGATGGAGAGCAGCCGATGAACTGCCCCATCTGCGGCAGGACTTTCCTGAATAAAAACAAGATGGAGAAGCACCTGAGCATCCACACGGGGGAGAGACCTCACCTCTGCTCCATCTGCGGCAACGGCTTCCCCTCGGCCGCCAGCCTCAAGTTACACATCCACATCCACACGGGAGAAAAACCTTTCCAGTGTTCGCAGTGCAGCAAGAGCTTCAGGTCATCCAGTGGGCTGCGGCTGCACAGCAGGCAGCACATGGAGGTGAGGCCCAGCTACAAATGTCCTGAGTGTGGCAGGACTTACGGTCGCATGACGGAGCTGAAGATGCACCAGCGCTATCACACGGGGGATAAACCGTACGCATGCACCTGCTGCAACAAACGCTTTATTAGCAAAGACAAACTGAACGTACACATGAGGATACACACAGGGGAGAGGCCGTACTCCTGCCCCCACTGTGGACAGACATTCACACAGACTGGGGACAGAAACAGACACATCAGTAAATACCACTCATTAGATACTGTAGTAACAGAGCTGCAGTGAAGCTTCGGTTGTTGCTTTTAAATGGTTGTGCCAGTGGTTTTGCATGTTTGCAGGGGTTGGTAGCAGTACGGATCGTTTTAACAACGATCAGCGTTACTTGTTCAAGAATAAGAAACCAAAATACACTGTGAGCACAATTATTAGCCAAGTGAGTATTTTTGACCTTTTTGTCATTTTCATGCAGATTTTTCAATTGCAAGCTATAGAAACTTAAATGATAATTTAAGTTAAACATTATCAGGTGATGAGTATTTATTTAATGGAGGGTGTGGCCTAAAATGATCAACACCCTATATCAAGGTGTGCAGAGTTATTAGGCAGCTTCTTTACCTCAGACAAAATGGGCAAAAAAGATTTAACAGACTCTGAAAAGTCAAATTTTTAAATGCCTTTCAGAAGGATAAGTAAGTTGAAATGTCAAGTCTGGGCCAAGAATTATCTGAAAGATTCTTTTCAAAGGTGTTATGGACTGATGAAATGAGAGGGACTCTTGATGGACCAGATGGACGGGCTCGTGGCTGGATCTCTAATGGCCACAGAGCTCCACTTCGATTCAGACGCCAGCAAGGGGGAGGCGGGGTGCTGGTATGGGCTGCTATTATTAAGGTTGAACTAGTTGGATGTTTTCGGGTTGAAGATAGACTTAAAATCTCCCAAAGCTATTGCCAGTTTTATAAGATACTTTCTTCAAGCAGTGGTACAGAAAAACTTCTATATTCTTCAAGAAGGCCATGGTTTTTATGCAGGACAATGCTCCATCACACCCAAGTATTTGACTGTCTGGCTAGCTAGCAAAGGCCTTAAAGATGACCGAATAATGACATGGCCCCCTTCTTCACCTGACCTAAACCCCACTGAGAACTTGTGGGTCCTTCTTAAATGTGAGATTGACAGTGAGGGAAGACAATAAATATACCTCTTTGAACAGCATTTGGGAGGCTGTGGTTGCTGCTGTTCAAAAAGTTGATCATCAACAGATGAAGAAACTAACAGATTCCATGGATGGAAGGCTCCTCACAGTTATTGTAACTGTAATAAACACTATTGACCTATTCAGCGACATTGGTCACTGAATAGGTCAATAGTGTTTATTTGTACATCTTGAATTTCATTCTTACTCTCAGAAATTAAAATAAAGAAGTGAGATGGGAAAACTTTATTTTTTCCATTTAGTTGTATAACAATTCTGCTTACTAATAGTTGCCTAACAATTCTGCACACAGATATTCTCCTGAGAAAGCCAAAACTCATTTTTCCTTTGGTAAATATTCTGATTTGAGGTTTATTAATATTTCCGATCTGACTGATAGCAATGCAATTCTTACAGTACAATAAATAGAACTTGCCTAATAATTTTGCACACAGTGTATGTAGTAAGCTAACTTAGGCAGATTTAGCTTGCCAAGAACACTACATTGTCAAATCATCAGGGGCCAGTTGTTCAAAGGTAAACTAATCGGATAATCGGATTGGATCAAATCTTAAAAATGGGTTGTTCAAAAGGGAGAAAAGGAATCTGAAATCAGATTAGATCACGGAATCCAATCCTAGTTTTAATCTGGATCAAACCTTCAGTTTGTGATCAAAACTTGTCGGTAGGATTTGGATAACTTTGATCCCAAAAAACTGGATTATCCTGATCCCAACAGGGGGTAGGATTTCAAGGTGGATTCCAGCACAAAAACTTAGTAAAACTTTAAGTTGGTCAAAAAATACATTTGTATCATTTAGTGTATATACTTTTTATATTTTGCACTTGACTTGTTTAACCTTAGTTAAATTTAGTAAAGTAAAAAATAAAATAAAAATACAAATTATCTTATCCTCATGAAACAATCCCCCAAACAGATTTAAATAACAACAAAAATACAAAATAATAATATATATCTCATTCATCACCGTATATTAATTTTAAGTAAACAATCTAATACAAATTTCTGGTCTTTCCTCTTTAGATGAAGAAGAACCCTGAACATTCTACTACTACTACTTCACCTTTAACTTTTCTTTTAAGACGTTTTCAAAAATTTCCACAATGTATTTGTTAATGTATATTAGTTTTTTATTTTTAGTGGCTCAGATAAGGGGTTATAAAAGAAATTATAAATGGAAGTGGGCGTTATTTTTGTGTTTTCTCTCAAAACAAACACTTAGAGTGACCCCATGTTGGCTCTTCTACCTGTTCTGTACGTAGCTGGTAGCCTACATTGTGATATGTTGTCCTAATTAGAGCACTGGTAATCCGGATTTGGTAATCTTGAAAACTGTGTATCTGGATCAGGGTGATCCAGTCCAATGTTGCTTTGAAAAAACGGCATAAAAGTACCACAAATTACCTGATCCTGAATAGCAAAAAATGGGATTTCCAAATCCGAATAATTTTGATCCAGATTAAATATTTTAAACAACTGGCCCCAGGTTGTGTGAATGCATTATAAATGGAAGACTATATAGATAGTCACTGTACACCTTTCCAGTTTCATGAACTAGGCTCATGTATTGCTGGGGCTGGTGGGAATCATTCATTCACCAGTACAAAAATGTATACTTAATACTTCAGTATTAAAGGACATTAACATGAGCCTTTGTCTTTCAAGTCAAACAAAAGTTAAATGTCTTAAATTGACAAATTGTCAAAAACTATGTAAAGTTAAGTAGAGTTTTCAATACTTGGTGCGACGAACACATTTAGGATGGTACCGAAACAGTATCGGGGGGGCTTTGTTATTGCATCGTACAGTACTTGTCTATTTTATTTGTCATTGTGTAAATTATGTGTTATAGGTTATCATTTTGTCTTTCTGAAGCAACTTTTACTCAACAGCTTGTTTTACTGCTTTTTGCAAAAATGTAAAGAAAAACTAAAGCATCAGAATATTTACATTTGGATTGTGTTTTTATGGACAGTCTGATATCTGAGACTCCACACCCGGCTGTCTAACAGCAACCTTCTCTTTTAGGATTAGGATCTTCATTACTTCATGTGTGCTGACCTGTGCTTGATTTTCTGGAAACATGGCTTGGGAATGCAGTGCTTTTTGTTGGGAAACTTTTACTTATTGGATAGGGCTAAAACATGCAAAGCTACCGATTTCTCTGTGCACTACAAGTCATTTGTTGCTGCTGTGCTGTTTTCTGCAAGTTTCCTCAATACCTGGACTTTCTTCTTTATCACTGCATACGCACCTAATACTAAAGCTCTGCATGAGGGTATATTCCTTGTAGTTCATCCCTTTCCATACGCCACTTCCTCATTCAAGCACCCTGTCTTACCAACACTAGTGACTGAATATAGTCAAGGGCACTCAACGTACACTAAATTTCAGATATGTTTCAATACTTTAATTGTTCTCACACTACAACAGTATGTGTTTTGATGATTTTAGGTTTGTTTATTTCACCCTTTTTTATATATACAGTAAATTGTTTTGTTTAGACTTCACTGCAACCATTCATTGTGTAGCTGTGTTTTTTTTTTTAAAAAGTGCTTTAAAATTAAAATTATTATTCACTCTGCCAGCACATGTATGGAGATTTATGAATAATATCTGTGAAAGGTAAACATGTTGCATGCTTTATTGACCTTTGGTCAGTGACTCAGTCAAGTGAGAGTCACGCAGGTGTAGATGGACCTGGATGAGTTAATCTGTCAAAATTTAAACCCCCAAATTATATCTATTAACTGTTTTATTGCTGTTAGTAACTCAAAGCTGTCTGTGTTGGGATTATTGAATCTAAAGGGTCTTTTTATGGATGGATGTCACTCAGGGCTGTTTTATGATGATGCAGAATTAAATCCCCAAAATAAGTAAGGTTGCATTGTTGCCCACGCTAATTTACATGCTATTAAATACAGCAAATGTACATTTACATTAGGAGATCAATATTGTTGATGTAAGCCTTGTAGACATATGTATAAGACATATATATAAGGAGTGGTCTCAGCTTTTCCCTTCGGTTTTGGCACGCAGAAAAATATTTTCCAATCATAAGGAGCTTTTTAAATTATCTCTCAAAATGTAAGAACATGTACACTCATATCATTCATCTAAAACTAGATAAAGGAAGAAAATTCCCAAAATATTAATCTTAAAAAGTAAACCAAAAATGTAAATTTGTTAAAGGATTTTTTTTTGCCTGTGAACATGAAAAGAACTAGATTAGAGCTACAAAGAATAATTTTCAACTTTTTAATTAATCACCAACTATTTTTATTTGATTGTATTTGTCTTTTTTTAAAGAAGTTGAAATTCTCTGATTGTAGCTTTTTAAATGTGAATATTTTCTTGTTTCTATTCTTCCCTGTGACAGTAAATTGAGTATATTTGAGTTGTGTAAAAAACTGGATATTTGAGGATATTTCTGACTGAAAATGCATGTTAGTTAGCAATAAACCAGATGATAGATTATCTGATTATGAATCAATAAAGGAGTAGGAACACAAGCAGTACAAGTCATTAAAACAGGCCGTCCACCTGAGGGTGCTGTGGGGACATAAATCTTTCACACACTTCTGCTGTTGAACAATACTAATAGTTCATAAAGTATTTTATAACAGTATTATTTTCTTACTATATCTATGCAAACAAAATACAAAATGTATACAATGTGTAAACATAAAACACAAACCAAATGTTTTGACTTGTCAGTTGTTGTGTCAGTGAAATATCTGTATTATATAATAACATTGCTTTGGACAGATGAGTTACAGTTCTGTGTAACAGGCTACTTATCTGACTACATGGGGAGATTTTGACATGTCACAGTAAGAAAAGCACAGGTGTAAAATTAAAAACAATGATGGCTAAATTCCATTTAGCTGCTTCAGTTTCAGGGTCCTGTTATTGTCCAAGTTGGCGCATTGTCATGACTTACTGGCACACTTGAATAGAACATTGTTAATGTTATTAGTAACGTGTGCTTTTGACAAGTCTGCTTTTAACGCTGCTGTCTTGGTCAGGTCACCCTTGTAGAAGACATCATTGATCTCAACTGGTCTTACCTGGTAAAAAATGAGTCTAATACTATAAATAAGGTTTATACTGCAATTAGAGGTGGTGTAAGTAAGTAAATGTCTTCTACTTCACTACATTTTAGAAGGAAATTCTGTACACCACTTCATTTATTTGATGGCTCCTAGTTACTTTTGAGATTTTACATGCAGAACATATGAAAATTGTGGACAATATGCATTGTTAGAGCTTAACCTATCCAACAATTTATAAATAAGTAAAATGTAGTTCCACAATGACCAGATGGAACATTAAAATGAAGTATTAATGTTTATTCATTAGTAATATTAACCAATAAAATATAATAATTTAACACTAGCAGGTGCTGTTCTGTAGTACAACTTTTCATACTTAAGGAACGTTTAGCAGATACTACTTACTGTCTTTTAAGTAGGACTTTGAATGCAGAACTTTGTCTTTGTCTAAGTAGTAGGCCTAGCTATTTGTCCACTGTCATTGCTATATTTACTTAAGTGAAGGGAATACTTCCACCACTGCCAACAATATATGCATAAAGCTTTTATAGTGAGATATAGGTATTCTGTACAACAAGTATTTTTTACTATGTATGCATATTTAGATGCACTTGTCTTGTGCATATTTAGCTGATACAGTATGTGCTTTTACTCAAGTAACCATTCGTTCATCCAATCCGACAGGGGGCAGTACTCCCTGTAGTCATGTAGCTAACGACGTTAATTTACGTTAGACGCTCTGTTTACTCATAGACAGTTTGCTAACAGAGAAAGAAGAGAGGGTAACGTTAGCTTGACCTAGCTTCAACTAAATTAGTAAATTCTGTTCGTAGCTAGATAACGTCGTCATCTGGATGGGTGTTTTAGGTAAAGCGACGTAATGTTGGGTCATGTTACCGAATTTAGTGCCTTAGGTCATTTGAAATCAACAAGCGTGGGTAAAAAAAAAGCTAACGTTAATGCTGATGCTAAATCAAGCTAAAGCATATTAGCTCTGTTAGCGCACAATTATGTTAACTAGCACTAGCTTCTTTGCTTACGCTACAAAGGCTGGTTGTTAATCGTTGTATTTTTCAGAGATAAAGTGACGCACTTCACGTTGTGTTTGGTTAAATGTGTGAAATTCTGTTCAACTAAGCTACCCAAACTTGCATGCTACAACATAGATTAGTACAATGTGAAACAACTAGTAAAAGAGAAACACCATCGACTTTTAGCTTAATTGCATAGTTTTATTTTGATTGAAAAAAATAGTCAAACTTTCAACCTGCCACAGCTGAAGTGTCACTCCTTATGGCTGCATTAGGCTTTACTCCTGCCAGCGGGCACGATCTTTTCAGCATCGAAACAACCGAAAGATCCAGTTGTGAAATAAGCAACATACTTAATGGGAAAGAGGTCAGACAGTTTTACGAAGATTTAATAAAAGATGGCGAAGGACAAGATGTATCCAGGAGGAGTGCAATTAGCCATAAAGATAATGGCAGAGAGCATCAGAATAAACAGAGGAACAGAGAGTCCAGTAGAAGAGCGAGGAGGAGAGCTAGGGCTGCAGAGATGCAGCAGGGTCAAACAGAGTATGTGGTGCAAAGAGTGGTGAGTGGTGAAGGTGAAGCCAACCCAAGACGACAGACAAGCAATTCAGAAAGAACCATGGAGCTCCTGGGGCTCAGGTTGCTGCGTTGTGCCCATGATGGAGACATCCCTGGCGTTAAAGACCTGCTCTCAAAGGGGGTCGACATCAACTTCCAGGTACAATACTTCTTGTTGTGTTTTCATTTTTGGAAATATTTTATTTGTTTTAAGTCCTGATAATTTCTCTTCAGGATACTTACTTCTGGACAGCGATAATGTGTGCAAGCTGGTCGGGACAAAGAGCTGCGGTGAGGCTGCTGCTGCAGCACGGAGCAGCCTGGGTCGGGGTGGTTGATACACAGGGCAGGGATGCCAAAGACCTGGCGCTGGAAGGTATAACCACCCCTTTCTTATCAGAAAGTCTACATTTCTAAAGTTTGTGTGAATAGTAGGGTTGAACTCATCCATATCTACTGTATCTTTTCCACAGCCGGCCACAATGACGTATTGGAGGAGTTGGAGAGCTATGGGAGAAGAACACAGAGAGACACACAATCTGATAACAGGTTTGAACACTGTTGTACACAGTTTAAACTAAATCTGATTTATTTTTAAACCACCAGTAAACAAAAGGCGTATAAAAAGGCAATAAACAATAAAGCAAATTACTGCTACAATCAAGAGCATACATTCAAGAGAGAGAGTGGTTGAGCGGGTAAGGTAGTAAATGAAGATAGGGAGTGGAATAAAAGTATCTTTTCCCATTATCTTACAGCGGTTATGCTTTTAAAAAACTGTGAATCTGTTCCTTTTATCTTTCTCTTCTCAATAATGTTGTCTCTTCTTGTGTTTGTCCCCAGTGCCCCCCAGCCTCAGTGGTGTGGTGTGTGTTGTAGCGAGTACAGCAGTAGCCTGTCATCGCATCTCTCCTCCACTCTACATCTCTTCAGTCTGCAGCGTGCTCCACCCACCCCCTACTACTGCCTCCCCCCCTCCAGCAACAGCTACCAGATGATGGTTCGTTGCGGCTGGAAACCAGGGACAGGACTAGGGCCAGAGGGAGAGGGGCCTCAACAGCCAGTGCCAACTGTGCTGAAGAGAGACCAAAAAGGCCTGGGGTTTGGACAGATGAAAAGAGCCAAAGTAACTCACTTCCAACCCAGGGATCGTGATGCAGTAAAACCACCTTCCAAGGAGAAAGAGTGGAGAGGAGGAAAAGGACAGAGAAAGGAAGAAAGTAGGAAAAGGGAGCTACAAGATAAGAACTGGGAAAGAGATTTTCGTGCCTCTTTTTATCTTTGACTACTACTTACTGTGACTTTTCTACAAGCCCTTTCTCTCAAACACATCTCAAAGCATCTCTATAATAAACAATCTATTACGAAGACAAGTTGGACCTGTTGTAAAGCTCCTTGGAGCATATTAACATGAATATCTTGACTCTACCTCAACGCTGAAACTGCATCCTTATAAGGAATTAGTTGTGCCGCTGCCCACAGATATGACCAAATGTATTTATTCTGTCACCAAATATGGCATATTTACTATTGATCCACTAAGACTTTCAAAGGGTGGATTTTATTGCTATATTAAAAAATACACTTGTTGAGGTTCATGATCTAGAAAACATGTTTTTAATATTGCAGCTATTTTGATATGTTTAATAAGGATAATACAATATAAAGCATAAGAGGAAAACTAGTTTAGCTATTGAAAGATTTATTAGCAATTTATCAGGAGTGACTGCAGTAATGCTGTTAAAGTGCCTAACATGGTTCATGGTTCTTTATCATAGAATGTTGCAACACTCTTTCTCCGAAAAAGCTCCAGGTACAGTCTCACCTAATTTGACACACCTGCACGCATGTGACGGGTGAGTCACGCGTCATATGCTTGTGCATATCTGCTTTATCATCACTTGGCTGTGTATAACTTCCTCACATTTGGCTAAGTAGTCTAGATTGTTATATCTCAAAAGCCGGAGTCCTTTTTTTCTTTTTTTTGTTGAAGTTGGACATGTTTCAAGATTGTATTTAAAGAAGCGCAGCTCAAGCAATTTTTTTAACATGTTTTTTTTAACCTTCCCTTCACAGCTTAAATAACTGCTGGTTTGGTTACTGGTCCTTTCTATGCTCTACATCTTTGTATGGTGGTCCTAGTGCACAGTTTTTTCCTAAAATTCATAGACACGCACTTTAAAATTGTATGTGTGAAAGTGAAAAGAGATTCTGTTAGACTTGTGATGGACATTATATAATGAGTAGAAACTTTTATCATATGCTTTTTTTTTACTTTGAAAAATACCACCAGTTTTCAGTAATTTTTAATCACAGTTAATTGATAATACTACATGTAACTACTATTTGAGCATTGCAATGATTAAATATAACAAGGCAACCTCCAGCTCACCCAGGAAGAGCATACGCCCCAGGTAGAGTCCTTTGCAGCGGCCCAAATTCAAATCCGACCTGCTTTCCTGTCTATCCCGTCACCACAAACAAAGGGAAAACCCCCAAAAATAATCTTTAAAAAAAGACTGAATTTTCCACATTTTGTAAAACTATTTTTATTTAGTTTATGTTATAACCAAATTTGGGAGACGCAAGATTTCATTACCCAACAGGTTATTAATTAGTATTTTGATATTCCAAAACGGTTTTGCTGTGTTTATAGTCATACATTTCCATAAGTCATAAACCTGAAGCATTGTATAAATTCCAGTTTTCTTCTTGGTAAAAACTCAACATGATTGATGTGATTTACGGAGTCTGTTTGGATTTATATCAGATTACAAACTTTGGATACAGATTGATAGTAGTAAACTTTAACTAGCATTTACTAAAATAACAAATTTAGAGATTCAGCCTTGAGGGACGTCTGCATATTTTCTAGCTGGATTTTTCTGATTTCCCAAGGTGTTTGAAAGTGTCATCAGCTTTAGTTTGATCGGTTTAAGGGGCCCAACAAGGCCTGCATGGTCCCTCGTCAAAGGGATCTATGAAATGGACAAAGTCACTAAATCAGAAAGTTGTACTCTCTCTAAATGCAATTTAGCTTGTTACATGAATTAATATGTAAAGGCAACAACCATGGATATCTAAGTATGTAATTTAAAAATTCCAACTTCCGTCTCTGTAGTTCTGCAAAACTTCCACCATGGCCAGTTTAACGATCAGCTGAGCAAATCGCATTCCCAATCAGTTCCTTGGCCTTAATCAAAATGGCAGGTAAGAGTATGGATGGATGCTCTGCTTGATGTGCTTACTAAATCTAGAAAAGAAATTAAACAATACAGCAACAAATACAATAAAAATATACCTATTTTTACACATTTTAATACAAAACAAAAAAAATTCAAATGTATTATGTTTCACAAGACTTACCACAAATGATTAAAGCATGAATGACTTTCTCAAGATTTACTAAATGAAATGACTTAATTTTGTTAATGAATGCACTACTCTCTGATAGGGATTGTGTCATTATGAAATATTTAAAGCAGTTTGGGTTATCAAAAGAAAATAATCACTAATTACAAAACACATAATTGTCTGTAACCTTAACAGTCTGTATTTTAAATTCAAATGACAAATTTGTTATTAATTAAACTAATTAAATTAATAAACAAATTAATGGAAAAATAAGATTTATGAAAATCTTTATACCAAGTTGTGCCTGCCAATTGTGCCCCAGTATGTGGTACCTATGAGCCCCAATTTTTTAAATATTCCATGTGTCCAGTTGCTATACCTGTGCAGAACAGAAAAACATTAAATAAATAATGTCTTTGAAGTCACATAGTGTCGGTATAACACTCAAAATGAAAAAACTAAACTTTGGTGATTTGGTGCATTAGGTGAAGTTTCAATCAATGTACTATCTATATATTTTATTTATGTTTTCTAATACGACAGGCCTAAAGTCATACCTTGACAGTTTTTTTGTCATACCTTGACGGTTTTGAACTGTCAAGGTATGACATAAAACTTTGTATGAGAAAAATCATTTATATATTTGAATAGTAGGCTAAATGAACTTGTTTGGAATGTACAATCTACTTTGATTAGAATTAACTTTGGTCCTTACATAACACATATGCAATCTGACTTGTGACTGCATGTCCAGGAGGTGTGGCCCCTTTTCACTGTTATGTAAGAACTTTAGCCATTTCCTGTGCAGCAACAAGAAAAAATGGTAGTGTTTGAGTTTCCCTCACCCACACATCTGATTATGCTTGGACATGTCTTTGTGTGAGCACAGATTGAAGTAAACACAGTATGTCTCAATAAAACAATTTGACAGTCACACACCACAGTGAGTCTCATACATGTAGGAACAAACAGTTTTAATGGCTTGCTTGTGTTTTAATTTTGTCCACTTAATAAAGGGTGAGCCAGGAATACTTTTTTTGAAGTTTATTTAACTTGTACTCGTTGAACATTTAAATTACAAATAGCAGGAGATATTAAAAAACAATATTCTGATCATACAACAACATATATAGTTTTCATGCACTTTGTGTGTGTTCATTCTCTCTTAACACGAACAATATAATAATTTAGGTCACAAAATCACAGGTAACAAAGTGTAAAACATGATGATAATGAGTGCCGCTTGGTCTCTTTTTGTCAATGATTCACAAGACCTTGCCGCCTGCCATTGGTTCAACTCTCACACACTGGCTACTCACGCAACAGAGCGGAGCTGCAGGATATAAAAACCTCTGGTCGTGATTTGGGGCTTGATGTGTTTTTGTGCTGTCGTTGAAGGTAGGGAGAAAAACACGCAAAGATGGGCTTCTATTTCTCCACTGAGACATGGACCCTCCTGGTGGCTTTCATCACACTGATCTTTGTGTAAGTGTCAGAATATTTTTCCCAGGTACTTGTACAGTGTTTGTGAGTTGTATGAATCTCTTCTCATCCACGTCTGTTTTTGTTTTACAGGTATGTCTGCTGGCCATTTGGAACATTTAAGAAGATGGGTGTCCCTGGTCCCAAACCAATCCCTTTTTTTGGCACAATGCTGGCATATAAAAAGGTTGGTAAACTTTTCAGAAACAAATACACCATATTTCTATACCAGAATGTACAGGCTTAGCAAGCGCATTATTGGTCAAAATTAATGTTAATTAATTATTTTTTTAAATATATATACTGTATATAATACAATATTGAGAGTAACTAGTGTTTTCTGCCCTGGTGATTTCTAATTGCTATGGTCAACTTGAATAGCTATTGTTATTATAACAACAACAACAACAATAATCTCACAAAAAAAAAATCTCTATATCATAGAAGGTGTAGTAATAGAATTTAGATCTCTGGAGAGATGGTGAATAATGTTTCACAACGTTTTAAAGCTTTGAAGCTTCTATAGCTCTGTGTAAAGTTGACAGGTGGATTTAAGTGGTGGTCGTTAAAAATGATTCAGTAAAAAACTCAAAAGCAAAAACTCAACAGTAGCGTCACTAGTAGCGAAATAATGTCCTATTTACTCTAGATAATCAAATAAAAATATTTATAGGAAAATGATTCTTAGGGAATGCATATCACAGGTTTCAAATTCCTTGGAAAAGGGTAACTACTGTAATAGCCTTTTGGAGGATCTCAGTTGTGTACATACAGTTTGACAATGAGACAACAGTTTTCGTTTCCCCTTTTTTTCATTTTGTGAACTGTCAGTTTATGAAAATTTTTGGTTTTATTGCCAGTTCAAAAAAATGGTATCAGGTTTGAAGTGCCGATTTTAGTTCATATATCCTTCAGTTTTTAACAGTAGTTTTGTTAATGATTTACATATTTAAATATAATTTTTCACCCTACAAATATTTCACCATGTTAAAGGGATGTAAAGATTAAAGAAAGGCTTTCATTTCATAATCTATAAATTATTGTTGTACCTAGGGATTCACCGCCTTTGATGAAATGTGCTTCAAGAAATATGGGAAAACATGGGGGTAAGTCTGCATGTTGTACTGTGTGTTTTTGCATGCGTGTAATGCATTTTGTCAATTGTTGTCCTTATTGCTACAGTATCTCTGTTTACAGTGTTAGATACCTGTTTTACAACGTAGATTTATATGTGACTGCATAGATAACAATCTCACCTGGTGTTTTACTATTTATTTTTTCATATTCTATTCTGTTCTCATCATATTTAGCATTTTTGATGGCCGTCAGCCCGTGCTGTGCATCACGGATCCTGCCATAATCAAAACTGTTCTGATAAAGGAGTGTTACTCTCTCTTCACTAATCGCAGAGTATGCTTACTTATACTTACTATATAACAAAGTCATTGATTCATTGTGGTTGCTTGAACTTTCTCATCATCGGCATGTTTTCTGACTCGCAGAACTTCCGTCTGAACGGACAACTGTACGATGCTGTGTCCATCGCTGAAGATGATCAGTGGAGGAGGATCCGCAGTGTCCTTTCTCCTTCCTTTACCTCAGGAAGACTGAAAGAGGTACAGTTCCCTTCTCTGCCCTTTCTTGCATACAGAACATCTTTTCAACCAAGGTCTGTAACGTAACTTGAATTAATTTTTTCAAGGGAAGTGCAGTCCCAACATGCATTGCGGGGCCTATGACCCCTTAAAAATAATCAAATATTTACCCGTGAGATCTCATGACAAGATATGGTCCCAGTGGGGACATTAGCTGTCATCACTTCAACCAAATAGTCATCTTTCCTTCCCAGGTTTTTTCGTTTGAAGGAATTTTTAGAGGCATAAAGAGATGAAAGTATTCAGAATTTCACAATTATCCATTTTATTATCTTAAACATAAACAGCAGGAACTGTGTATCAGTGTATTTATCGGTGACAGTGTCCCTGTCTGTGCCTCAGATGTTTGGCATAATGAAGCACCACTCTGCTAACCTGATCAGCAGCATGAAAAAGAAGGCAGACAAGGATGAGCCCTTAGAGCTAAAGGAGTAAGGACACATATTCCATTAATTCATAATTACTACATAAAATGACAACTTTTTACAAACATGATATGCTAAGTTCATCTCCAATGTGTTTGTTTGCTGATTAGGTTCTTTGGACCCTACAGTATGGATGTAGTAACCAGTACAGCCTTCAGTGTCGATATAGACTCACTCAACAACCCCTCAGACCCTTTTGTCACTAACATCAAGAAGATGCTGAAGTTTGACTTCTTTAACCCTATCTTCCTCATTGTTGGTACATAATTCCTTTTATGTCAGTATAATGCAGCTATTCATAATTAATAACTATCTGTGTTGTGAATGTTTCCAGTCAATACAATCACTTTCTGCCCTATGTCCTTGATGAATGTTTTTCTTTCTGCTTATTTTCAGCTTTCTTCCCCTTTATGGGTCCTGTTTTGGAGAAGATGGAGTTTTCCTTTTTCCCTGTGGCTGTCACAGATTTCTTTTACGCTGCACTGCAGAAGATCAAGTCTAATCGGGAACAAAGCAGTCAAAAGGTATTAGTTTTTAGTTTAGTTGAATTTTATTTTTGTGTCATGCCAAACATTTGGCCCATCCCACATGGGATTACAAGACACCACTAACTTATTTAGCAAACGTCTTTTGGTTGCAAACACAAATCATTCGGAGAAATACATGAATATTGTAAGTACTGTATATACACAGTATATACAAACAACAAATCCTCATTTGCAGATCATCTTGGTACAGAGCTTTTTATTGTCTAGTATGTATTGGTATTACTGTCTGCATGTGTGTATATACATATATCTGTATCAGCAGATTTGGGGATATAATCAAAGTTATTCTAATATATCTACTAGAGTCGAGTGGATTTCCTTCAGCTGATGATTGACTCCCAGAAAAACAATGACCTCAGTAAAGTGGAACAGGATAAAGGTGACACAAAGCCACATACATTACACAGCCACATACATTATTTAGACACACATAAAACCACAACTCAAGCTATTCTAAATCCCATCTTCTGTCTCCCCAGGTTTAACCGATCATGAGATCCTTTCTCAAGCAATGATTTTTCTCTTTGCTGGCTATGAAACAAGCAGCAGCTCTCTCTCTTTCTTGGCTTACAATCTGGCCACAAACCCTCATGCCATGAAACTGCTGCAGGAGGAGGTCGACTCCACCTTCCCCGATAAGGTGCGTTGGGGAGAGGATATTGTTTAAGTAGCAGGAAGGTCTCAAAATAATTTATTTAAAGCTGCTTTCCCTGTTTTTTTGCCACTTGAGTGCAAAGGAACTCTAATATATTGTCCCCCTCTTGTTTAAAACTAGAAGTTAGAAATTACACTTCCTTGTGCTGAACGTAAGTGAATTGGATAGGTTTGAGTGACTCTATGCGTAGGTTGGCAGAGACGTTTACCTTTCCATACCTTTAACTCTGGAGAAGCATAATTCCATTACATTGTCTGTGAACTTAAATGAAGTGAATGAGGCTAAAAAAAACCTGAAGGGCTTAGAGTTAGGTGATAACTCTCTGGGTGTGTTATTGGGACTGGCTTCTTTCACATTGTTAAAAGAAGTCCAAACAGTTTGACAATTTTGACAACATAGTCTTTTAAGCTTTCTTGCAGAGTGTTAAATGAGAAGTTCAATGCCATGAGAGTGGTATCAGTCTTTGGATCTAAACCTAAAAAAAACTGTTTTTTAACCTCAGTACCTCTGTCGACCATCAGTGAATCTCTTCAGCACTTGTTGTAGCTCCTAACTTTGCCTGAAATAGCAAGTGGTGGCCTTGTCATGTACTGTATATGTGTGTCTATGTGTTTGGTTAGGGTCCTGTTGAATACCAGGCTCTGATGCAGATGGAATATCTAGACTGTGTCATCAACGAGTCTCTCCGATTGTACCCCATTGCCCCACGCATTGAGCGTGTAGCCAAGGCAACTGTGGAGATAAATGGCCTTGTGATTCCAAAAGGTATGGTTGTTATGGTACCCACATGGCCCCTGCACCGGGACCCTGATCTGTGGTCTGAGCCAGAGAAGTTCAAACCTGAGAGGTATGAAAAAGAGTTATATGTTTAGCTTTACCAAAACAGCCACAGAAAGGACACGGATTTTTGTCATTGATACAATATTGTGTGTATGTGTGTGTTTGTGTGTGTGTGTGCGCGCACGCGCTAATCTTCAGGTTCAGCAAGGAAAACAAGGAGACTATTGATCCGTACACTTACATGCCTTTCGGGGCAGGACCAAGGAACTGCATTGGAATGCGATTTGCTCTGGTGATGATGAAACTAGCAATGGTGGAGATCCTGCAGAGATACAGCTTCTCTGTGTGTAAGGAGACCGAGGTGAGACTAAAGATATTCATCTTCCATAAGTCATCACACTGCTTGTTATTGTTTTTTTAAGGTAAATGAGTGATCCTTTTGTATGATGCATGAGCAATACCGTTCTATGCAAATTTGATTTATTGCCTGTTTGATTGGGAAATGGAGAGTTATATAATACCAAAGGTCAAACCAGTCATGAGCGTGTTAAGGTCTTTCTGTTGAAAGGGTTCATGTTAAAAGGCTGAATGCCTACCTGACACTCTGAACAACAAGAAAACATTTGATGCTGTTATGTGCTAAAATGTCAAATAACACACTCAACAAGCTGTCTGTTCTTCTTAAGGTTTCTACCAGCTGTGATACTGGCAGTTGTTATTTGTCTCATGCATAATTGTCTTTGTTTAAACTTCTTTACTCTTCACATGTTATGTCTTGCCAGATCCCCTTGGAACTGGACATCCAGGGCCTGCTGATGCCAAAACGACAAATCAAACTGAAATTGGTGCCACGTTCTGAATCCAGAAACTAAAACAATATAAAGGATTATACTTTTAGCTATGTTGTGTACAGGCCTTCTGTGACTAAAAACCATGCTGATTTTCTTGTGGTAATAGTAAAAGTTATGTGTACATCTGTATAAGTAAATAAATTAAATTGAGTGACAAATTGATCATTTGTAAAGCCACTGTTAACAGTAAAGGATAGTTTAAATGTTTCAGGTTTTTTTGGTATTTGTGATTTGAATCACTGTTACAGCAACTAACAGAGTTAGAAGCATGACAGAAACATTTTGATACTTACAAAGACATTTTTTAGGGTTATTTTACTTCCCAGTATACCATAATACTGTACCACACAACAGCACCACCGACTGTTGTCTCATTGCTTGACTGTACAGTTAATCAATGCTTTTCTGATAATAAAAGCTTGTCTGAAGGAAGTACTGATATTTATTGCAGGCTAATTGCACAGGCTCTTATTATGTTTTGCAGGTGTTCATGTTTTCTTACCACCCTGTGTTGAATATTAGATTAAAATAAAAGGTAAAGAGGGTTCATTCAGATTTTTAGCCAGTCAGGGAGTTAATGGTTGAGCAGATATTTCAGTAAGAAAGTGCATTGGCCTACTGTGATTATGTTGTAATTATGCACGTATTCACTCCAGCTCTGTAAATGTTTTACATCACAACAGCGCACTCTTGTGGATGGTCTGTTTGTTTTGTTCGTTTATCGCTCATGTGCTCCTGCTACTTCACAGATCCATTATCCGCGTTTTTCAACCATCTTGTTCTTTCCATGTTTATAAACAGAGGCTAGAGATAAAAAAAAAAGAAGAGAAGAAAAATCTGAGGCTGGCAAACCAGCTCCACTGCAGACACCACATGCTCTTGCGGCTGGGATTGAGAAAAGGTTATCTGCTGAAAATAGCTGAAATATGTGCTTTACACCAAACCTGTCAATTAAATGCACCATTTTCTTTTAAGTTGGTTAAGCACCTAAGATCTATGATAAATAACATAATGAACTGCAATCCTCATGGATATGTTTTAATGTCTTTAAGTAACTTGTTTGATTTTATAATTATATTTATATTTACAATTATATATAAATATTTATACATGTTTTGTTTAATTCACAGAGCAATCTGCAATTCATTAAAGACACAACAGTGAACAGCTATAATAAATTAGAAATTCTGAATAATAACGCAATAGATGTTAAATCTAAAAAAATCTGTTTCCCGGTGTGACGAAATGAACTGCAGCACATTGGCCAGGTGCCCAGATGTGGCGTTCAAGGAAGAGAACCTGCAGCCATGATAGCAATAATGTTGAGGACTACTTTTCTGCTGTTATCGTTTGTTATCCCGTGTCAGTGACCGGCATCACTGTCGGTTTCTGACCGCAACAATTTTAGTATTACATATTTCTGCAACTGTAACATGTATTTTGTTATGCACTTTTATTTTCCATTCAACAAAGTTGCCGTTGCAGTGCATTCATAAAGTTAGGCAATTTATGAATGCACTGCAACGGCACTATTGACATTGTCTTTTGTTTTCTGTCTAACTTATTTTTTATTTCCCTTTATTCTATTTTTATTGATTGGATTTTCTTCTTCAATTTGTTTTCAAAAATCGTTCCTGTGCTAAGTTGCCTCATATAAAGCACTTACTTACTACTTTGAAAGACGCTATTGCAAAGAAACGTGCCTTGAGTTGTTGCCCATGTTATTTTAACAAACCAAAATATATTTTACCCTAAATCTAGTTAAAGCTGTGCTATGAGTTCTTGCTTGGTCCCTTCTGTTGACGTTCCAAGTAAATTTCATACAAAACAGAGCAAACTTGACCCTTCCCCCATGTTTCTGTAACTGTCATGACTAACTAACTGTCACTAACCCCACCCCCTCCCCCAACCATCTTGTCGGTGATTGGCTGGAATGTTATGTTGTCTATCCAGTGCCACCAGTGTTTGTTTGATGTTTACAACCATATACGGTCTATGTTTACAACTCGTGTGTTGTCTCCCGACACAGTGTATTATGGGGGACAGGCAGCTAGCGGATCAAGGAGAGATGCCAACGATTGCAGACAAAAATGAAATTGTGCTGAAACCATGCAGGAACTCATAGTGCACCTTTATGTCCAAACCTAAAAATCTTTATACTTGGGATTGAGCAGAACTCAGTTAACATGCTTTGACAAATCATTGTGCAATTTTATATAACATAGCCTACTAAAAACGGCTTGTAGACTGACATGCTGAATAAATATTTCTGATAAGATCCCAGTAACACTGGACCAGAATAGGTGGCGTTTAACTGTCCAGAAAATGGTTTATGTTGGAAAGTGTCACCCCTCCCATACTAAATGTAAACGTGGTATCTAGCAGAATAAGTTCAAATGTGTTTTCTTGTGATCATTTTTTTTAATGTTTCTTTCATCTTCAAAAATTAACAAAACAAACAATTACAAACAACCCAGTGAGACATGGAACGCATACCATAGCCAAAAAACACAGAGAGGAAAGCTGGGAAGGAGGGAGACAAAACAACACAAGCAGAAACAGACACACACACACACACACACACACACACACACACACACACACACACACACACGAGACAAGGGACCAAATCACATGCGCAGGTGAGCCAGCAGTGCTGTGCCAAGTGTCCAGGTCCCTATCTGTCGCTCCATGGAGGTGGGCCGTCAACAGTTCCATGTACACAACATCCAAGAAGGCAATGGTCCAAGCACGGATAGACATGTCATGAGATGGCTTCCACGGGATGCAATCATTCTGTTAACAGCTGTAAGTCCAGCAAACACTGCACGTTTTTGAGCTTTAGAGAGCTGGAAGGCTGACAGGATATTCAGAACCAAAACATTTACAGTAACAGGTACAGTAACATTAATCAAGGGAGAAATTTTGGATACAATATTGTTCCAGAACTGACCAACAGGAGAGCACTCCCAGAACATGTGAAGATATGCACCTTGAGCTTTTATTGGGCAGATTGTCCATAAAGGGTTGTTAATTAATTTAATTTGAATTTGCACTCTTTATTGATCTCCTATGGGGAAATCACAATTTACATTCTGTTGTTATTACACACAGGCCTTAACACACACACATGCTCAGGTCCTATACATGCACCAATGACAAGATGTCAGAGTGAGTGGGTTGCCAGTGCTGGACCAGCGCCCTGAGCGGTTGGGGGTGCCTTGCTCAAGAACACCTTGGCAGTGCCCAGGAGGTGATGGCATCTCTCCAGCTACCAGCTAAATAGAGTCGCTTTCAAAGTAATGTCAAAATGAATGGCAGTCAATGGAACACTAACGGAATGTGATGGCTTGTAACCATCAAATAGCGCCATAGGAGCTACGCCTTGTGAAGAGAGGGTTACCCCCCTTGCTTGGAAGTCTACGGCGTGGCTGTGTCTATTAATTTGACTGTTTATGGTTGAACCAAAGTTCTGCACTAACTATCTTGTATGATTATCTTTGAAGCAGCAGCTTACGAGGATCCCATGAATGCAGCACGAGTCCCGTTCCTGTAGAGACTCCGGTCCCGTTCTTACACCGATTCGGACTCCATGTTGTTCCGAGAGCCACGGAGCTAACAAGTGCCCTGGCCGAAAACTCTCACGTTGCAACTCTGTGTGTGCGAAAAGTAAAGTGTGTGTGTGCGTGTGAGAGTGTGTTGACCCTCCGAAAGAAGATGGCAGACTACCGGGAAGACACCGGAGCTCGAGCCCTGCTCGCTCTACAGTCGGCACCATGCAGTCCCGTGCGCGTCGCGGTGACCTCGCACTCCTATCACCAGCCCTCGCTCGCCCTCTTGGGTCCTCCGATGATGGAAGCCCGCGCCGACGCCGGGATGTTTCCCGTGCGACTTGCTTGTCCTCCTCTGCAGGCCTTGGCCAGACTCGAAGGCCGGGACTTTGAGTTTGTGATGCGCCAGAGGACGGTCACCATAGGCCGGAACTCGTCTCACGGCTCCGTGGACGTCAACATGGGTCACTCGAGCTTCATTTCACGGCGACACCTGCAGATCAACTACGACGAGACGAGCGGTTTCTCCCTCCGGTGCTTGGGCAAGAATGGGGTGTTCGTTGACGGGGTGTTCCAGCGGAGAGGGGCGCCGCCGCTGTCTCTACCCAGAGAGTGAGTGCAGGCAGTTAGTTAGCATAGCCGCTACCGACAGGCTAATTATGGTAACACGGCGGTTGGCTGTTGCAGAGCAAACTTTAATGTTCAAGTTAGGCATTGACCTACTGATGGAACGCATCACAAAAATCTCGGAGCTGGTGTCATGACAGATTTCTTATCCCACTTAAAGTATGTTTCCCCCCCTTACTAGACACCCAGCGATTGATTCAAACTTTAAAACATCTATACAATTGTGGGCTAGCTATGTTAACTCAAAGCAACGACAACAACAACATTTATAGTTTTGGTAGATATACTAGCACTCCAAATGTAGCCTACGGCAAAACGGGAAACGTATTCTGAGGGGTATACAAAGTTTGTCATGGCACCCCATAATCTGAACGGTTTCATTTGGTCTGGTCGGGTATAGCTTTGGAGAAATGCACTATAACCTTAGTTTGGACAGTGGAGCAGTAAACATAATTATTATCCAATATGTCTCCACTGTAAGCTGTCAAATTATAACTGTTATTCATTTGTCTACATTTACCCCACTTTGTAAATCAGCGTATTAACCTAACGTTAGCAAATTTAGCCTAATATGGCCTATCGTCACCATAAGCGTTAGCTAGGTAGTCACCAAATGCAGAAATTGAAAGGTACCTAGGATATTTCGAAACAATCATGTTGTGGTAGAAATGGCTAATTAAAAAAAAATATTTTGGCTGCTGGTAAAAGTTGTGTCAGTTCCAGGGTGATTATGGTAGCTAGTTGTGTAGCTAAGCAACGTGTCGCCGTCACGTTACCTTTAATGTAAACAAGCGCACCCCTGACGGCTCAATAAAAAAATGTATCAAGAGGACCCATCTGGTGTTTGAATATGATTTTAGCTGTACTGTTGTTGCACCACTGTCAAGGCTGCTTTCACTGCTTTGCTTGTTACGTCGGCAATCTTAAAAGCTGAAAGCATCTACTTTGCTTGTGTCAATTGGGGGTGGGGGGGGGGGGTTGGGTGGTTGTGCCCTTATCCTCTCTGATTGGCTGTCAAGACTGTTTGGGGGTGTGTTGGGCTTTGAACAGGAAATACAGGCTGAAAACACATCCTCATTGCAGGAGCACATGGAGTAAACATTACTCTGGCAAACCAAGGCCATATCAAACACAGCCATGTTTACAGCATCTGAGGCCTGGCTCCTGCCTTGTTTCAGATAGGAATGTCTTGAAAAACCAATACTTTGGTACCAAGTTGATGACAATTCTGAAAAGGTGACATTACTTGTGTTCTGTACCAGTACAAGGGATGCAATACTTTCAGACCTGACAGAGGCAGCATATACATCTATAAGTATTGGAGTGTACTGTTAAAAGGCCAGAAAAAGGATGCATGCCCACCCGCACAGCAGCACAGTGAGTAGCTCCTTGTCTCCGTGCACCCTGACAGCTTGACTGCCTTTAACTGCACGGCAAAACAGTGAAAGAGGGTTGAAAGTGAAAATAAAGAGTGACCCCAGCAATCAATTACCTCCACAAATAGAATCTAGTTTTTGGATTCTAACAAATCCAAGGTTAGCTTGTTATCCTTATCCTGTAATACATTTTATAAATGAGTACATGTTAAAGTACATGGGATTAATTATGATATTGATATTGAATTGTGAAATGTCACTGGTATTGGTATCAACTGCTACATTTATTGTATAATGACCTCCCTAGTCTCTCACATGCTCTTTCTAGGACTAAGACTATTCAAAATGCCATGTGAGTTCTTTGAACAGTGGCTTTCTCTTTGCTTCTCTGGCATACAGCTGGGACTGGTGAAGGAATTAAGCGGAAAATGTTTTGTGCACAGTCTCTTTCATCTCAGCTGTGGAACTCTGAAGCTCCTTCAGAGTTGCCACCAGTCTATGTCCTTTCTTACTAATGCTTTTCTCTTACGGACTGTTGTTGAGGATGGCCTGCTTGTGGCAGAGACAGCTGTGAGCAGACTATACATGGGTTCGGTATGTTCATTGACAGCTGCAGTTTTTCAGTGACAAATTATAGAAAAAAATGAAATGGAACACATAGAATGGAATACAAAGACTGTCTGAAACTGCTTCTAACACATCTGTGGTCCTGTGTGGGAAGTTCTTTTTCAGTTTGTCTTAGGGGGTCCTAGCCTGAGGTCAGCACCCCTAGAAAGTAGGGATTCAGTTTTTTGCTTAAAGAAGATACAGTCATCATGATTTTAGCAGATAAGATGGTTGCATTCACAAAGACCTAACAACACTGAATATACAACGTTGCTGCCTGAACCTGCTAGGATACATTACACTATTTACATTTGTTATTGTGGTCCCATAGTAAAACATTTACTCAATCCCTCGCACACATTATTATTTTCCTGGGTTTTGTTTTGCCTTGAACTGACTTGGGCCTGGACTGATTCCTGCTTTTATTGAGACAGTTGTCCAGACCTGCCTTAAAAGAGGAAATGCAGGTTAGCAGATGGTGTGTTAAGTCTAAACCAGACAAGTTTCTTGTCAGTGTTGACTAAAGACAATGTTTATATTAGAAACAAACTCAGTTAAGGGGAAAGTGCAGTCAGTTGAGGAATATTTTTTTCTACCCACTATGTGTAACTTATAATAACATTGTATATTGCACATTGTTGTAAATGTTTAAATTTCCATTTTCCTGAGCACTAAAGTAAATAAGTTTGTGTCTTAAAATAAGAAGTCTGTAAAGTAAAATGTTATGATATACATTTCTATGTCAACTGGGCAAACTCCATCTGCCGAGGAAGATCATGTCATTTGATTAAACGTTCCAAAACAGTCACTTTAAGAATATGTTGTATGGGAGAGAATGCACTAATCACTTTCACTTTTCTTCTGTCCCGTTGCTTCCACTATTTCTCCCTCCTGCCTTCCTGCTCTCTAGGTGTGTGTTTCGTTTTCCCAGTACAGTAATCAAGATCCAGTTCATGTCCCTCCTGCAGCCTGAGGAGCACAGAGAGCGGGAGCAGCTCTCTCTCCCCCCTCGCCCGCTTTTGCCCCACATATCCCCTCTCAAAATCAGCATTCCCACAATGCAGCAGCATGAAGAGAACATCAGGGCATTTGGCTCGCCGCTGCCCTCGCCCACAGGCACCCTCAGGTAAGGGGAGACCCACAGACACACAATGATATGAACCCCGACAGGCTCACATTGATGAATGCAAACATGCAATATACAAACACTTCACAAATGCAAAGCAGATTGTCCAGATTTTCCAGTAAGAGACCAGTTTATAAGTCAAATTACTTGGAAGCTGTTGGAAAACTTCTTTTAGACAACTTTTCAGTTCATTGTTTTTTGTTTAAGCTCTGATGAGATTTAATTTGTGTTTTCTGTCTCCAGTTTTGAGAATAAATAAATATTAGTTGTTATGATAAATCAATAATTTGATAAGTCTACTGACAGATTAATTAGCAGCTGTTTTATAATTGGTCACGTGTAATTCTATAAATAAAAACACTCCATCTTTTTAATTTGAAGATTTGCAGATTTTTCTTTTTCTGATGTGATAGTGAAGTGACAAAAAAGCAATCTGATGACATCACACTGGATGTTAGAAAATCATAATCAGCATTTTCTGTGACTTTTTCCTCTGCATAGACTTATTCATTTACAAAATAGTTAGTCAGTAATAAGGCCTTTATATTATTCAATCCCGATTTAAAAAAACGATTTGCACTATCAATTAAACATCAGGATATTCCACTTTACAATTTCATGGAAGGATGTATATTGTATGTATGGTTGGTGATTTACCTAAAATGAACACAAAACATCACTTTATAACTCAGTTGTGTAATACAATGGGTTATACAGTGTTTAGATTTATCAGAGTATATGCGCGATATATTGTTTTACTGATTTGACCCACATGCCTGCAATGTTTTAACAAAACAAACACTATATCTGCTCATATTCACTGATATTATCCTTTCTGGTTGAAGGTGTACTAAAAAGCGGCTGCAGTGTTTCTGTTGAGATAGAAAGCTGCCCTCTAATGAGCTGTGGTAGCACATGTTTAAAAATCACTGCTCTATAAATGTACACAGCATGTGCTACTGGCAAGCATGGTGGTGCTGATTGTGCCCTCTGGCGGTGTGTGTTGGTTTCTACAGCACACATCCCCACCAATGTCAGCTTGTGTGTGCCTGCCTTATATGGAATGACTGCAGCTTTGAGGCGCGTGATTGGCTATTGGGCAGATTGTTTTGCCTGTAGGCCGTTTTTCCGTTCATTCGTGGTTTCCTTTTCAGAGCCCCCTACCGTCCCTACTCAGCCCTCCGCTCATGTTCTCTCACACGTGTACGCACACACACACACACACACACACACACACACACACACACACACACACACACACACACACACACACACACACACACACAGTAAAGATGCTTGCTCATACATCTTTCTAAAACTTCAGCTGTGGCTTTTTTTTTTGGTGCCACCTTTTTTGACAGTCTCCCTATACATGACATAAAACAAAAGATTATTGTGTAAAGTATGCTCCCACTTAAATGTCAATGGTGTCTCTTCACAGGATAGTAAGAGTCATTTTTCCTGTTTGGTTACTTAAATGAGCTGTATACAATAACATTATTCTGCCCCTACTTGACCTCACACTTCTACTGCTAGCCCATTTACACATGCAAAGGGGATGAAATGGTTTAGTTTTTTTTTTTTTGTGTGTGTGTTGCCAAAGGCAATTCAAAGCACACTGACTCTCCCAGAAACCATTGTTTACTTTACAAACAGAAGCAGGTGTGAGTTGTATAAGTTACTGGGTTTCCTTGTGTTTTGTCTCACAACAGTGCCAGATAAAACCTTATTAATAATTGACATACTTTTTGAGGGTTTTTGCTTATTGTTGTGTGTTTTATGATCACCTTGCATTTAGAACTCCCTTGGTCTCAGCTGGAATAATGTTTCCAAATGTAGCTCTTGTGTACTGTGTGTAAAAGAAATTGTTTTTGTACTGTGGCATTAAATTTGTCACTAGTACTAGTGTCAGTAGTAAATAATATAACTGAATAAAGTTTGTGTGTGTGTGTGTGTGTGTATGACACACACACACACACACACACACACACACACACACAGAATGGAGGGGATTAAATTAATCTTGTTTATATATTGTTACACTTGCAGCCATTAACACAGACGTTTTCCTATGTGTTTTCTTTTTCTTCAGTGTTCCTAATTCCTGTCCTGCTAGTCCACGAGGGGCAGGGTCATCCGGGTATCGCTATGGACGTAACGTGACCTCTGACCTGCAGTTAGCAGCTGAATATGCTGCCAAGGCTGTTTCTGAGCAGAGACGAAGCATTGCTGATCAGAGAGGAGGGGGAAGTGAGCAGCGGGGGGAGTCAGCTGGTGGAGACAGCCCCAAGGTTAATACTCAGTAACATCAAAAAGAGTTAATTTTTTTAATTTAATTTTTAAGGTTGCTTACATACAATATGTGCTTGAGGAAGTGTGGATTTTAATACTTGTTTCTTGTATGTCCAGGATGAGTCCAAGCCACCTTATTCCTATGCACAGCTGATTGTCCAGGCCATCTCTTCTGCCCCAGATAAACAGCTGACTCTTAGTGGCATCTATGCTCACATCACCAAACACTACCCCTACTATCGCACTGCAGACAAGGGCTGGCAGGTAGGTTCTTTCTGTCTTAAACTAAATGGTAAAACTTTACAGCCACACAGTATTGGAGTTTTAGCTGAGTATCATGTAGAAGATAGTTGTATGATGAAATAGGAAGACTTATTAGCGGTTTTATAGCTACAGCTACTTTTATTAATTTCAGATTAAAAGAAATAAACACGTGTCCTGTTTGGAGTCATTGGCTCTAACATTCAAGATCTGTGTTCAGTGACAAAATGATTTATTTCCCCCTCCAGAACTCAATCAGACACAACCTGTCTCTAAACCGCTACTTTCTGAAAGTGGCCCGCTCTCAGGACGAGCCTGGGAAAGGAAGTTTTTGGCGTGTGGATTCTGCTTCTGAGAGCAAATTGGTGGAGCAAGCCTTCAGGAAAAGACGGCAAAGAGGGGTTGCTTGCTTTAGGACGCCATTCGGACCCCTCTCTTCTAGGTAAGTTGGTCACCTGTGGCCCTCAGCTGCATGGTTTGTGCGTAAACACACACAAAGCTGTCAGACATTCTCTGTCGCTTCTGATTTGACTTTGCTAACCTTTCCTTTCTCTCTGCTTCTGCACCTGGCTATCATTTGATTGGATAGAACAAAGTAAGTCTAGTTTGTAGGTAATATATTCAGCAGAAGGCACTGGCAGGGAATGATCTCTGTAAGTTACTGTTCTCATGATGTAGCCTATTAATTGATTTCTTTGGTCCCTCTTCTTTGCTTTTGTCTCTTTTTCCTTCATTCTTTCTTTTTCAGGAGTGCTCCTGCATCCCCAACCCACCAGGGACTTCTTTCTCCGTCATCCAGTGGGCTGCAGACTCCTGAATGTTTGAGCAGGGAGGGCTCTCCTATCTCCCACGACCACCACGAACAGCTGGTCAATAAACTGGCATCTGTCCCTGAATATAGGTACTCTCAGAGTGCCCCAGGTGAGCCTGCATGCAATGGCATACAAATATGTTTAAAGACACACACATGAAGGCTTTTTAATATACACTATAAGAGAGATACAATTGTCGTTTGCGTCTATCTCTGTGTAGGATCTCCAGTCAGTGCTCAACATGTCATCATGGCTGCACCCCCCCACCAAACAGTCCTGCCCTCTGGCCCGGGGAAGACCATTGCTTTCGTTCCAGGTGGTGGCGGCCATGTCCAGCCCATCCACGTGCTTCAGAATCCCACTCAGTCCTCTGTCACCATGTTGCGGGTGGTTACTAGCGTCCCTCTAACTTCCAACCCTCTGAATGGGTACAGCGCTCCCCCTGTTGGAGGAGCAGAAGGCAACAGTGAATTCAGAGGTATAGCCATGGCAATCTCTTTAAGAAGTAATTTGTGTATTAAGTTATACATTATTACCTTTTTATTTTATATGTTGGTCTGCTCATCTCCAGTTTTTAACTATTTGAATCTGTCCATAATTGTTTTGCGTCTTTTGCAGTATTGTGAAGATATTTAAAACAGTTTCTGTTTGCATTTAGCTCCCACACATTTTATTTGCATGGTGTTGGACGTTTGGCTACGTTCAAGCATTCACATGTGTAATTGTCAACTTTTCAAAGATTTTAGGATGATGTTTTTTGTCTCTGCTATCCAGTGTTTGGTTTGAACATTTCAAACTGACTGACCAGCTGGCTGTCAGCTTAGTAATTGTGACACTTTGTATTCTATCAATTCTAAATGTAAAAGGCATCTATGTGTGCACAGTTACAGTCGGGTACATGACTATTGGCTATTAAACAAGCCTGTTTATGGTCTCCTTGAAAAGCAAATATTGTGTTATCAAAACACTAAGTGAGATTAAAGATGAAGTCAATTTCCTGTTTTATTAGTCATTATAAGATTTAACAGCTACACTAACCTAGATGAATGTATAATTATAATAAACAAGCCGTGTTGTAGGAATGCAACCTTTTTGTAGCAGATTTATTTGTATTGCTCGTCAGAAGACAAAGATCTATGTTTACAATGTATTTATATATAAAGTTATGTCCATGTCTAACAAATGTTTCCCCACTTTTAAGTCCACATTGGCTGAGAATTTAGTTGTGCATGACACAAGAAAAAAACATAACTAACCTAATCTAACTAGATTTTCTGATACATTATTCTGAGCTTTGAGTTCTGGTAGCGTCATCACACATGTGCACTTTTATAAACTATTTAGTTCTGCTCTTACATGTGTGAATTATGTGTTTTCCATCAGAAGCCCAGCTTAACAGAGAGCGTGTGATCCAGACTGTGGACAGTGCAGTGCAGGGCGGGGATGGACGAAACCTAGCCCTAGGTTTACATCAACTTCCTGTTCGTCCTGTTACCCAGAATGGTAAACACACCACTGCTACTGTTGCCCCAGCAACCAGCCTTGCTAATGTATCTGGTAAGAGTTTTTAGCAATCACTGCCTTACACATTGACCAGTCCAGAGTTTTCCAACGCTTAGGTGCAAATTTTGTATATTTTTTAATATGCTTATAGCGCTATTAGTTCCATAAAGCTTAGTGGTTTTTGGTTGCAGCGAGGGAGAACATTACTAAAGCAATCTTGGAGGAGTAGCTTGTCACAAAAATGAGATTATCTGGTCACCCTTAAAGCCAGCCCACCTTAAGTTAGAGAGCCTGCGCTGAAGTTGTTGCTAGCTCTGTGGCTAACCCCCTTTAGCTTAACCAGCAGGTGGAAAGCAGGACACCTGGACCTAGCTTGGTTCTTGTGGAGTTGTAGCCCTAATGCATGCATGCATGGATTTTAGCATTTATTCACCAACAGATAAACTGTACACACACTGCATCGCTACATTCACAGCTATGATGTTACTGCTAACTTCATACTCATTGACAAACACACCTCCCTCTCTTTGTCTCTCTCTTCTCTGCACACTCACTAACATGAGCTTCACTTGTCACTGCGTGTGGTGTAAACCATCATGCGGCAGACAACGAGCGGAAGGCCGTCCCGTGCGTCGACTTGTTCAGATGCTCTTCACATTGTAAATGTTCATGTGCTTCATACGGCGGTGCGCAAAACACTTAGTCGTACTGTGGCAGGGAAAACCCTGCAGTCATGCTGATGAATATAGACTGATGTTTTTGATTCAAGGCATCCAGATACTTACTCCACCTAAGTTTTCTTTTTCTCTTCATTTGCTTTCCAGGTCTGAGTAGTCCTCTCCAGATCTTGGCTGCCCAGGCCTCCAGCTCCCCTCCAGTGCTGGTGAGCAGACAGCCCAGTGCAGAAACTTTAGCTGAGCAGTCAGATGAGCCCCTGGCCAAGCGGCCAAAGGTGGAGGACGAGGGTGGGACTGGATCTGCGCAGCATCAAGTCCCACCTGCTCAGCAGCCTGTCATTGTTGCCATGACATCACAAACCCATGATCCTAGGAAGTAAAACCCAAGGCCTCTTACCAGGTACCCAATGGACAGCCTCCTTATGGTCCCTTAACTGCTTCGCCTTTTATACTCGTTTGATATGACTGCAGCCGACAAGGCCGAAAAATGTACAGGCAGCCTCTCTCAACAAGGGAATTAAATTGTAAGGAAAGTATATTTTGGTCAAAAATAGATGCAAATTTTAAAATACATTCTGAATGTAAAAAGCAAGTATTTCTTTTTCAGCTTTACAGTCTTTGTATTGTAATTCGTCATTCACTGACAACACGAGTAAGAATATAAAGGTTATTAATGAAAGCATTATGCATATTAAAATCAAATCAGCACTACTTTTACATTGTGAATGTTGGATAATATCTCCGATACAAACGTTCCTCTGGTTGATGGATCAGATGCACCAGTTGCTGTCACTCTCAGGCCAAAGAACTCACCTCTCCTGCACTTCTGATTGGAGTCGATGCCTGATTTAAAACCCGGGAATGTGTGTTCAGAGATTTGAAATGGCTGGCATTTACAGAAGAAACTGTGATGATCAGAGTTGATATATTGTGTAGTTTCACAGACTACTTAGCTGTGTATACTCAGACCATTGGGGCTTTGGAGACTGTTATGAATATAAATGAATATGATTGTACTCTTCCTAAGGCATCCTCCTTACTGTAAAACAGGTTGTCTCTCTTAAAAGAAAAGAAACATGTTAATATTAAGGCTTAGACCAGAATGTGAGTGGTCTATCCCTTCTTGCCTTCTCCGTAAAGCACAAAATGAAAGGCGGTATTGTTTTGACAGAAGATATTTGAAGAACATCCAGGAATAACAAACCAAGACGTTGCCGTTTGTGCTTCACTTTAGCACAGTTTGGTTTATCAGTGTGAAGCTCCTCAGTTTCAAGATTATCTGGGGTGACTGGAGAGCAGAGAAGGGCAAAAAAAGAGGCAACTATTTGAGGTTGATTGAAGTGGAGCTAACCTAATGTAGACAAACTGATTGTTTTATTTTTTTCACCCTTATTTCAGTAGTGGTAAAATGAGAAATGGAACTGCCTGTGCATACAGTTTTGTTTGTCTTAGCACATAAAAGCATTATTGTAATAATCCTTAAAGCCTTAAATATTTCTTCCTTTTGTTGTCATTTTATTTTAACCTTTTACACAGCTTTACCTTTTTAGATTGTTGTTAACACAGCAGCTTCTTTAACAGTACATGATCAGCAACACTACAATGGTGACAGTTATGTTGCATCAGTAGACTTGTATCAACTTTATCAGGGGAAGGGCGGGACCAACACATGACCACACATTTCAACTGCTCTCGTCTTGTTTTCCTTTCTTTCTGTATGGTACTTCTGACAAATTGTATACTCTTGACTCCCTACGCTTTCAATTTCCCCCATCTACCTCTCTCCCTCTCCTCAGTGAGCAGTTTCTATCTCTGCAGTCTCTACAGAGGCATCAAGCTGTTGGCAATTCCTGTCACAGACACTGCCTTAATTAGATATTCTTCAGCACTTCCCCCCCCCTCTCTAATCTCTTTCTCACTCCGCCTTTAGCTTTTCCGAATGTCCTTACACAGGCCTCATTTTTAGCTGGCAAACAGGCACATTTGCGCAAGATTTCAGTGATTGTTGTTGCACATTAGAAAAACAAAAAAAGATGCGTAATGATTGTATGCTGCTCTTTCTGCTAAATGACAAAGCTATATAGAAGGTATTTTTTTCTGACTTTTGGAAAAATATTTTGCTCGATGTAAAAACAGCTGTCATCAATACGTAAACATTCTGGAAATAGAGAAGTATATGTATTTTTAAATGTTCCTGTTTTTGTGATTTGTTAAAATGTGTAGCACAAATTAAAATTCCTCATTGACTTAAATATTACATTGTCTTCTCTGTGACCAGGTGTCAGCCATGTTTGGGTCTCTGTCACACTTGTTACATTTGGTAACATTGGGTTTCCAAGCAGAAAAATGCAAGTATCCAACTATCTTTATTAAGTATTGTCATTTTTTAAACCGTATAAATAATTAACAGAGAAGAATAGACATGCATGAGATCAATGTAGTACAAACCTTAAGACCCACAAAAATAAAATGTACTGCAAAGAAATGAACAGAATCAAAAATGGAGAGTATAACAAAGTTGATGGAAAAAAGAAACAACGTTCAGACTAAAACTTTAACCATTGTGTAAATCATAAGCCCATTGAAGCTCCCCTGGATTAATTTCTGAGGTCAGAACAGAAGGCCAGGCAGCATAGAACTGACTAAGCATGCCTTTTTTCTGTGGTGACCTATGCTTTGCATTAAAGACATTTTAAAAGGTGACCTGTTATTGTTCTAGCTGGACTTCGTTTTAAGGGGTCAGTACAGCCAAATTACATGCAAACATGATCTGTCTGGTATCTAACCTTGCTGATAGTTTTGGTTTTGCTTGCCTAGATTATATACCTGAGATTTTGCCTTCACCCCAAATGGAGGTCTATGTTTGTGCTCATAGAAGTTGCTTTAAAAAAAAAAAAAAGCAACTTCTTCCAGAAAAAGGTCGCAGTTACTCTGCATAATCCACTGATCTCACAGTGAACAGTTTTTGTAGGGACTACTTTATATCAATGAAATAGTCCATAGTGAGGTCAGTATCAAGTGGGACGCCATGTCTCAATAGCTGCTGTTGAATGTTTTAAATGTAATTTGACAATGTTGTGAACAACCAGGAGGAATTGGAGGCAAACATCTCAGATACAAGTGTCTCAAAATGTAGAAAAAGAAAACAAAATAAAGCTAGGTACCACTGTACCACATTTTCTATAATTTGGGTGCAGTTATTGTTGAAGCAAAAGTGCAGCTAACTGTGAGCAATTCTGCAGTGCATAAGTTGTATTCCTGAAAATATTGTTTCTATTTTCCCATCAGTAGATTGTAGTGTTTATTGATGAATATATTTCAGAAAAAAAGTATTGCCCAAATGCAGTTTCTCCTTTAAATGTCCAAACAATATAAGACCAAGTGTTAAATATTTACAAACAACTATTTACAACCCCAGATACATATAAGCATATATTCACAACAAAAGTCTGATTATAACACAACAGGATTGTGCATCAGACACTCTGGACTGAAGCATGTGGTCTTGATGATCCAGTAATTAATAAACAATGTCCCACAACAGCTGCACACGCCCTGTGCATGCGGAGCCTCAATAGCTCATCTGTTTTCCAGTGGAGGTATAGAGTCCAGTGGTGAGTTAAATGTGAAATGGGGGAGTTGGGCTGTATGTCTTGAGTTTGCCTCCTCTTCCACCCACTCTCCAGTACAAAAGTCAACATTAATACACAATCGTTTAGTCTGTTGAGCAGACCGTGATAGTGCTTTGGGAGTTTCTAACAAACAGGATTATAAAACATTTCACTCTAAAATCACTGTGTAAAACATCTGCTGTTTACTGAGGCTGTCGTCGTGTTTGTCTGCAAATGCTTTTAGAATCTTAAAGTACATTTTCAGTTTGAGTTCCTTTGTCTGAGAGCTGGGGAGCTATTTTACCATGCTACTTAATGTCTGAATTACTAATACAAATGATTCTAAAATACTGGTGAAAAAAGGCTAATGTGGGCACATGCTCGGAGCGCTGACTGAAGAGAAATTAAAACCATAAAATCTACTGTGCTTCAAACAACATCACACTGCATAGGGGCTGGTTAGACCTCGCCCGCCTCAGACGCTGATTAATTAGGCAAATTTTCCTCGCAGCATATTCCTGTGATGTCGCACAGGTGGGTTACGGTGGGTTACGGATTCTGTCTGTTACAAAAACCCAGTAGGAGTCAGCGCAGGGGAAGCAGGTCTGGCAGCTATAGGGTGGAGTTGTGGAGCGTTATCTCCACTTTGATTGCCTGGCTTTGTGCTGTTGCTAGGTTTCACATTCATATTTCATGCCACGTATGTACGCACGGGTGTGTGTTTGTGTTTATGCCGTTCGGCAGTGCACACTATCTGTATCTCTTGTTGTCTTGCTGTCCTAACACTCCAGTCCTGTATAATGTGTTGCTCAGAGGTGGTCAGCAGGAGGAGGCACTGATCTTCTCGGAGACATCGGGGTCGGACTTGGCCACCAGGAAACGTAGGCGACCTCCTCCCAGACGAATCAGATCTACCGCGCTTCAAGGAGCATATAGCAGGAAGTAAAGAGAAAGAAAGAGTCCAGTTACGTGAAGCTCAGCAGAGACAGAGTAAGGATGGCTGTCTGGGGTCGCACCAATCAATCAAAGTAATCAATTGACTTTAGAGGCTGACAGCCATAGGTATGGTTAACATTGTGGGATGACTGCTCACTCTGTCATCAAAGTCAATATCATTATCAACAGCAGTATCATTAATCTCCAGCGGTCCATTGTAAGTAGGGGTGTACAATTCAGAAAAAGTCACGATTCGATTCTAATCCTATCTTTAGGCTCACAATTCAAAGATAGTTATTTTTCCCATGTATGTATGTATGTATGTTTGTATGTATGTCCACATTATTAATGTGGATTTGTTTATTTGTTATTTTAACATCCTGTTATGATGTATGTGTATGTTGTGTGTGTGATGTCTGTATGCTACTGGGACCTTGAATTTCCCCATGGGAATCAATAAAGTGTCTATCTATAATGTGATTGCAGTAGATGTACAAAAAATAACTTGACTCAATTGATCTTGAATAGCGATTCGAATACAAATAGATTTTTTTGCAGACCACGAATTATAGGGGTCACAAACGGCACCACTGGAACAACCTCTGTACCTTTGGTAGTCTGCTCCTATCAGACTGGTCCCGTTCACAGCCAGGATGCGATCTCCGATTCTCAGTCTGCCGTCTGAGGCAGCGGGTCCGTCAGGGATCAGAGTCCGGATGTAGATGCCTGGAGCGTTGAGAGGCGTGTGCTGAGGGGGGGTGAAGTGTTATAGCATGTCCATTATTTAGATGATTGACAAATTCATTTATACTGCAACCAGTAAACTACTTGTTTGTGTCTTATCTGGCAGGTGTCTGTTAAAACTCCTACAAGACCATTGATATATTGTAATCAGTTTGACTTTAAAACTATAAAAGGTATAATAAACTACAGTTAACCATAGCAAAAGTGCTTCTGCTTCATGCTTTGCTACCACTTAACTCTCGCAGCTAAAAGAGTATTATATTTACAATGATAAACAGAAAAGAGCAGAGTCCTCTCATTTGCATTTGTCTAGCATTTTTACTTGATATGCTGTTGATCAGCTAATTTCTAACTTTTTTTCTGATACCAATATATACACATCCTATACTCTAGTGGACACATTAATATAAAATGTAATTAAAATATAATTGCAAAAATGTTCCTTCAATGTTTAGTCATTGCATCCACATTACTATTCAGTCTAACAGTCGTTCCAAAAATGTCACATCAGTATCAATATTAAGATTCTGTCAATACCAAGCTTTGAAATCTGTCCCTCAATGTAGCTTAAACATGTTTGTGTTTGTAACTTATTCTACAAAAAATAGAAAAAAATAGTAAACTCACCAGGCCGTCTATGAGTCCCATGCCCAGTCCGTAGGGTCCCTTGTCCAGTTCCACTACAAACACCACACACAAGTCATCAGGAAGGGGAGGGGCGCCAAGGGAGGATACAGGGAAAGGAAACTCACACCCACTAATACACCCTGCAGAGGACATGAACACCCAAATGCACAAAAACAAACACACACACACACACACACACACACAAACACAAACACACCAGACAGGGTCTTGCTATGGGGTTGGACAAACATAAGAGGTCTTGCTGTGCAGAAGACACACAAAGTTACTGAGAGACATGCAACATGCTACAGAGCTAATCTGACACACAAATGTGCTTCTTTCCAAGGCCTGCAGATGTCACTCACTGCACTGTAAACACTGCCCAGCTGAGACACTGCTATCATGTGAGGCACAGAGCTGACTTATAAGCTTTCGCTTTTCTACAGAACTGCACAAAGAAGACGTGCAAATTTAAAACAGATTTTTGACAACTGGGGGATAGAATGACTCCAAAACAACCAGAGGGCCACACAATCTAATACTAAATGATCAGCTTATTAATTTGTTATGATTAACACATTAGCAAACATTTGGCTACTTACACACCGAGCGCACAGAGAGCAACATTATCGCCATGTGGAATCATGTTCCAGGACATGGTGATGAATATAATTTTGCTCTCATTTTGGCTCTGACTTCCAACTGTTACACATTCTTTCAAATTAGCTTTTCTTTCATTTGGGGCTCGGCAGGTAGTAAACAGTCTGTTTTTCAGAGAGTTTTAGGAGCTGCTTACTGCAGCTGAAAATGAGAGCATCTACAGCTGAATCCCACAGTAAATGTTAAACCAAATGTATGAGCCAAGAGGTTAAAAATCTGCATCTGTTGCAGATTTGATAATTCTTCGTGGTTCCTTGCTACAAGTGATCTCTTTAACATTCCTTGAAGTCATTCATACCATTAATATAAATCATTTTAATAAATCAAAAAAGGCCAGCCCCCCTCGCCTCATGCATGAGGCGGCACCAAATCTGCAATGGAAAATGGAGGACGGGGCACCGTAGCCGAGGTGAGCCGAGCCGAGTAGCTGGTACCAGCAGTGGGTAAGCGCCAATAGTATGTCGAAAGAAGTAATAAAAAGTCATAGTATGTCCAAAATAGTAATTAAGAAGTCACAGCATAGTACGTTGCAAACAGTGATACAAAAAGGCGTAGTATAGTATTTTGAAAATAGTAATACAAAGTCACACTATAGCATGTGTGAAAATACATAGTTTAGTATACTGAAAAAAGTCATGGTATTGGAGCCTTTTTCAAAAAAAGTCATAGTATAGTATGTCTAAAAAGTGATTTAAAAAGTCATAGTGTAGTATGTTGAATACAGTAAAGTAGAATGCCGTAAAAGTGATAGCATGTTCAAAAAAGTCATAGTATAGTATGCCCAAAAAAGTTGTAGTAATAGTATGTTAAAAGAATTGATTAAAAAGTCACAGTATAGAATGTATAAAAAAGACATACTATGGTATGACAAAAAAGGTCACAGTATAGTTTATCGGAAAAAATCATGGTATAGTTACCTTTTTTGAAAAAAGTGGTAAAAACTCATAAATGTAAATGTAAATGTGCTGTATTTATATAGCGCTTTTCCAGTCTTAACAACTGCTCAAAGAGCTTTTACATCTACAGGAAACATTCACCATTCACACACATTCATACACTGTGGCCGGGGCTGCTATACAAGGTGCCACCTGCTCATCAGATAAACATTCACACACATTCACACACATTCACACTCCGATGCGCATAGTGTAATATGTCAAAGAAAGTCTGGAAGAACATGCAAACTGCAGTGCTAACCACTGAGTTACCTTGCCACCAAATGGAGTAAGTTAAATACAGTCAATGCATAGTATGATGAAAATTCTCATAGTATAGCAATGTCAAAAAGGTGATAAAAGTATAGTTTGTACAAAAAAGCGATAAAAAAAGTAATATTATAGAAGTGTTTTCCATACATAGGTTCTACTTGGGCGACCCACCCAGTTAGGTTGAGACCTGCCCAGGTGATAAAACACACAGATGAGCAGCCTCCAGCGTGCCGCGTGCATAACAACATCAACGTAGCATTTGCTCAGAGAGGCTATCGTCAACGTTAGTAGTCAGTGTTGGGCAAGTTACTTCCAAAGTGTAGTACATTATGGATTATTATTACATGGCTTGGTTGAATTCTAATGTAGAATGCGGTCTGTATTTTCTTGATAACAAACCGCTGCTAAGTATAACACACCGTTGCCATAGACGCAGTTCTGTTTACTCTAGAGGACAGCCATCAATCAATGTTCAGTTTAATGTGAATAAGAGCAGCCGATAGCCCGCTAGCTCACTACAACGCCTCAGCTAATGTGTTAATTGATCACCCTGTCAGGGTTGTGTTCTCCTCACTCTACATTATCGATTATCTAGTTATTGTCATTTGATAGTAATTAGTTATATAACAATATTACTGTCTGTGAATTGTAATGCTTTACACTTCTTTTGAGTTACTTTCAACGAATTAAAAAGTGAATAAAAAAAGTATTGTATGTATAGTAAGTCATAGTATAGTATGTCAAAGAAAGTCTGATATATGTTTTGTGCAGTAACACTTGCTTAACTTATAATGTAAAATACTTCGCTGCTACTATTTATTCATTATTACTGTTCACCATAACAATTCCTCAATTATGTAAATACTTTATCATAACAATTCCTTTAACTCTGTAAATATTGTATATATATCCACACTCCTTATATTTCTTTTATTTTTATAAAAAGTTGAATACAAGCACATAGGTCCTTAAAGAGCTGAACATTTTGATATTTTAAGTGTTTTTGTAGCTAAAAGTATGCATAAGTAGTAGGCCACCAAAAGTTGTCCAGAAGAATTGGATAACAAGACTGTTGTGTGAATATAGTGTGCATGCTGCTAAATCAGCATTCACACAATAACGTATAGTGTAGGGTTGCACAAAACACTGACTGATAAATTAATTATTAAGCAGATCGGGTGTTGGCCATGACGTGGCCCATCAACATTAAATACATTTATATTTTTATAAAATGCAGTGTTTTGCGCTAAGTATGTTCATTCAGTAATGACTGTCTCAGTTTTTGGTGCCACAAAAAACTCCTGACCTCATGTTATAATATGATCCCCGCAGTGAGATATACAGATTTAAAAGTTTGAAAAAAAGATAGCCCTGGTACCATATCAGCACTCGGTTTCGACAGTTACCCTGACCTGAGGTATCCAAATTGGAAAAAGGTTGCTAGGTGAATTCCTAATATTGCATATAATGAACTGTTTACAACTTAAATTGCACATTTGTCGTGGACAAAATAACAAATCACCTTACAATATGTGACATAGTATAATAGCCCCGCAAAAGTCAGTCTTTTTTTTTTTAAGCCTGTTTTTTTAAGAGATGTTGATTACACAGGGGCCCTTTCAGGGCCATAGATTGTGATGTTTCTGTTCTGGATTCCAATATATTGCAAAATATTATAGTTTGTAATATTCAGCCTACCCTCCAGTCCGTTGGTGATGAGTCCATTGGTCTTACACTCTGCCACAGTTCTGCTGGTGCAGCCGTTAGTCTGGGTGTTGGGACCTATAGCATGCCCTCCTCCTCCTCCTCCTCCTCCTCCTCCTCCTCCTCCTCCTCCTCCGCCTCCGCCGCCTCCGCCGCCTCCTCCTCCTCCTCCGCCTCCTCCGCCTCCTCCGCCTCCTCCGTCTCCTCCATCCGGGTAGAGCGGGGTGTTGGGAGGTGTCAACAGGCAGGAAGGGTCTGGATTTGCTGCCCGAGCGTGGTGGATGGTGCCGTTCCTTCTGAGGCTGTGTGTGTGTGATTGGCCTGGGGGTCTGTCCCGTCGTCTCTCCTCTCCCGTCTCAGCCGCCACCTCATCCCCAGGACCCCCAGACCGAGGACTGTTGTGGGCCAACAGCTCCCTCTGTGTCAAGATTGGACAGAAATACTTTAGGGACAGTAGGAGGTCTAAAACAAGGGTGCAATGATTAGAAAATGGAACTAAAATAAATAAACCTGTTATCTTTTTCTTATTAAAAAGTTTTCCTGTTAAAGTGCAGTTACTGTTAAACACATTTAACTTGATTTAAGAGATACATAATTATTTACAAAAAAAAATACCATTTGACTTATTTGTTAATGTATATCTGTTTCTGTGTGTATGTATATGTGTATATTTGAGGGTGCAGTAACACTAGGGATTATGGTCTAGTCAGCCGTTCCCACTAATTACACTTAGCCTAAAGACTAATCAGATTAACCATGATTTAACCATGTCTACGTTTCTCATGAGTATGTGTATGTGTGTGCGGGTTGGCTGGAGTAGAGGGTTTTTGTCTTTCATTTATGGGATTATGAGGAACTTCTCAACAGCCACAGCTGCTGAGGCACATGGTCTGGATTACTGCTAGATGTGTGTATCTGACAGTGTGCAGAATGTGTTTTCTGACCTGAACATCGGGCCAGTCAGCTGTGTTGGTTCCGTTGGAGTGCGTTTGCACACTGGGAGTGTTGGTGTGTGTTTGCGTCTTGGTGCGTAGCCCCCACAGGTAGTGGCGGATGTAGAGCAGCTGTCTGTAGACGCTGTCTTCCACACACTCGCTGTCTAGGTCCACTCTGAAGCCGGAGCTGGGCAGCACTATGGGAGGGTGGTTCTCAAAGCTCTCCAAGAGGTCCACTAAATGCACACAAACTGATGTTAACTCACCTTTGCACACATAAAACATTATAAAAAGCCTGATCCAGGATTGCTGTACAGCTCCCTTTTCAGCCGTCAGCAGTGACTCTTTTTGTTTTTCCGCTTTACACACAAAACTCCCTTCTACATGGTAATAATTTAAAACTTACTAGGGCTGCGAGCTGCTGGTTACATTAAATTTTAGATATGACACATTAGTGTATTGACAGTGTGTGGGATTCCATGCACAATAGTATCCTGCTTATGATCAGGTTTTTGAGTATCATTGTTAGCACATGGACACATCGTATCCTGGTTTTAGAAATCTGTAAGCACTTTCTTATTTTTTAAAGATTTTTATTTTCACCCTTTATTATAGGGATAGTAAAATGGAGAAAGATGTGGGATGACACGCAGCAAAGGGCAGCAGGTTGCCCCATGTTGGACTCAGCCAACATGGGTAAATGCTCTTAGTGGGTGAGCTATAGGCTGCCAGAAACTTCTAAGCTCTTATCCTGGTTTAAGGAAAACTGAATATGCTAACTGGAGCTAGAAACCAGGATATTATTAAATTAATACAATTACAATTACAACAATTTACAATATACAATTAAACACCTCATCCACTCTCTGCCATGTGTGCAGGTGCACCCTCAACATGCATTACATAGTAGTTAGATACACATAAAAATGTATGAAAGGATGTAACAATTATATGCAACAATCAAAGGGAATGTCTAACAGGATTAATTGTTTTGTCATCCATTCATTTTGAGTGGATGGAGAAGTCAATAACAAAGAAAGCAAAGTTCAGCCAGTCAGAAACCAGAATAGCTTCATCCTGAGCTATTTAGAAAACTCAGCAACAGATGGTGAATCATATACAGTATACAGTGATATGAAGCCCTTTTAACATGATGGCTTTATGTTGCCATGAGATTGTTGATTCTACTGGCCACAATAATGAACTCATACTCACACTTACAAATTCACACATGTACCTGTTCTGTATATATACGCCTCATCCTCGCTGCTGGGTTGCCATGTTGGGACGGGGCCTATCTCTCCAGTGAGCTGGTACTGGGTGAGAATCCTGTGCAGCTGGACAGGTTTCAGAGCCGGGTGTTCACTGGACAAAGCTCGCCAACTCAACTGCACACAGAGAAGAGAACATAATCAGAAGTCCTGGGAGTTTTTTTTTCTCAATAAAGCCAAGCAATCACAGGAGGCGAGACTATGTGCTCCTGGTTCAACCTTTTCGAAGACATCATCAATCAATAGCTGATCATAGTGACTTCCATCATGAACAGTTCTGTCGGATGAATTTTCAAACAGTAGAGACAATTGATAACAGTCAATCAAAGCTTTTACGTAATCTGTTACCTTTTTGAGGACTACAATTAATTATCTCAACAGCAATACTTAGTAACTGATGGGCCTACTTAGAAACACAGTTCAATATGCTAAGCTCTGGTTATTTGTAGTACTGCCAGCTAGTTAGTGGTAGCTAGCATCCTGTATACAATTGTGTGTGTGTGTGTGTGTGTGTGTGTGTGTGTGTGTGTGTGTGTG
>NC_048408.1:24692632-24696771 GCF_013103735.1 Etheostoma cragini
CACACACACACACACACGCATACACACACATACACGCACGCACACACACACACACACACACACACACACCAAAGTGAGTGTTTGGATATTTAATCATCTAATCTTGGGTGTGTGCGTGTCTGACAAAAGGCAGACTAAAAGAGAGACAGTGTGTGTGTTACACGATACAGATGATGATCTGTTTTATAAATTAATTGATTATTGAAGTCAAGGAAATAATAGCAACCGCCACCAGCTGCCTGTTCCTCGCAGAATACAAATCGACTGCTGCAGAGGGGCTCAGCTGACAAAAAAAAAAAGCACACAGCCGGCATTCCTCACTCTGTGTAATCCTTTCTTTCTCTGGATCACATCAAAAGGACTGAAAGGAAGTTTTGTGGCAAGTTAAGCAGGCGATAAATTGAAATCTGGCATTTGTCAAGATGGTGTCCCATAGTTTGTCAATCTGCTGTTCCATTACCTCACTGCAGCTATAATTCCTATTTAAGCTTTCTGAAACACCCCCCAATGTGAGCTCAGGCCTCTGCTGGGGTTTGATACAAACAATGACAAACAACTGGACCAATGCCAACGACACCTGATTGTCTCTATTAATGACAAAGTAATGTTTTTTTTTATATCTATTTTTTTATAATCAGGGACTATGTGCAAAAGAATAATCTCATACAACAAGAAGAGATTTACAAGATTTAGTTACTAGCTGCTTTCCATCTGCACTCAGCAAGTAGGCACAAAAACGACAAAATACAATTTTAAAAAGTACACACTCCAAGTACACTAAATACAAACTGCAATGTACAATGAGCCACCAACACTCTTTCAACTCAACGTCCATACCCACACAATAACTTTCACCTACTAACGATTACATCATTATTAATCTGCCAATTATTTTCTCAATTAATTGTAATGGCTGGTCCTCATAGTGAAAAATACAGATGCCATTTTGTTGAGCCCATGGTGACATCTTCATCCCTTGCTTTGTTTAACCAACAGTTGAAAAACCAAAGCTATTCAAGTTTACCATAACACACTAATAATCAAAGACAAATGACAAAAAACAGAAGTGTATAAAAACTTAAATACAGATACTTTAATTGTCAAAGTAATCCGGACAGAACTTGTTTCTTAAAATCCATTACTTTGAGAATTTTCATAATATGAAATTGAATTTTTATTTAACAAAAGAAGCCACAGTTTTCAAATCTTAAAAGTTGAAATACAATCAGCGGTACTAGAACTTGGCCTAAATTGGTCTGAAACTGACAAGATATTTATTTAATTCAAAGAATTATGAAAGGGTTTGGACTCTTCAAATAATATTCAAGACAGTCCTTATTAAGTCAAGAGCAGACAATCAACATCAGAGTTATTTGGCACTTGACAGTTTACAAAACTTTGTGACACATTTTGGTCTGTACTGCGGAATTTCTCCTTCTGCTACTTAGACATGACAGAAAGCTTGAGGCTGAAACTGAGGCAGCATTGTGCACGCACACACGCGCACATGCGCGCTCGCACACACACACACACACACACACACACACACACACACACACACACACACAAATATTCTGCCATATGTTTTGGGTACACACACCCATGCATACACTCCCCTCTGTAATAGGCTTATGTCTAGGCGTACACTAATCTATGTGTGGGGCATCGCAACTGGACGAGACATCACTTAACCTCTTAGCAAAGGTGTCACATCACTGTAGCTGGTTTACAAACCCACACACTCAACACAAAAGTTATTGTACACTCTCCAACACAGTCCGAAAGGTGTCACAACACACGATCATACAAAATCCAGGACAAAGCAGAGAGTCTGCAACATATTGCACCGCTTCCTGAGTTGCTGTACTATCAGGCTAACACAGTGAGTGTTGCAAAGTGCCCAGTGCAAACGTCAGCACTACCTGCCACAAACTCACTTCAGCGTTACCATGGACACCACCAGTGGAGAAATATCAATGAGCGACAAAGAAGGGGAGCGGTAGAGAGAAAGAGAAAGCCAGACAGACAGAGAGAGGGAGGTGGAGATGAGGATGGGGACATGGGAGCCTCTGCATGAATATAAAGGCATTTCTCCTTCTCCCTTTGCCAGACATGTGATCTCTCCTGTCTCCACCACTAATGAAGACATATGGTGTGTGAACGAGTATGTGTATGTGTGGCTAAAGATACAGGGAAGGTGTGGAGAGGTTGCAAGAGATAGGTGGTCTGACCTGTGGATATAGCCAGCAGTAAATTACTATTTTCTTTATTTAGACAAAGTAATAGACTATTAGCAAGGTCGTCACAACAACTGGGCGGCCTTCAAGTCTTTTCCCCTTCATTCTGACCTTTTCGACCTCCCCTCCATTCTCTCTCCCCTCTTTCTCTCCTCCATCCAATCCCACCTCTACTCTTCTTTGTCTCAGCCCCGGATGGCCAGATGGAAGGAAGGTTGGCAAGGAAGAGGAGGAGGAGAAGGGGGGAGTAACAGAATGCAGATAGGAGAAGGGCATTGAGGACAAATATGTGTTAGTCTCTGTCAAAATGCTGACAAGGACACAAACACACACACACACACACACACACACACACACACACACACACACACAAATGTACAAATCCTGAGGGAGGTCTAATGGAGTGTGAGTGTGCATGCTTTTAGCCCTACCTTTGTCCATTAGCTGGTTAAATAGCGACACGTTGGAGAAGAAGAAGAGGTAAGCGAACATCTGAGCCTGAATCTCCAGGTGAACCTGGAAGCCCTGCAAAAGTTCCTGGCCATTTTGAAACACCTGCACACACAAACACAAACAGGTGAGCATAGAAATGATGTTGCTCTATTGTTGCTTATATCTCTTCAGTCAAGCCATTTAATGTTTACACCGAGAAAGAAAGACTTTAGAGTAATCTGGTTGTGTCTTGTTCATCATGTTAAATACAGTACATTCTCCAAGTTCCAGACAGATATTATACATTATCTACTCCCCTTTAATGTAAAATAAATGACCTTTAGGCAGGTCAGCTAAGTTTAAAGGTTTAAGCAAAATTCTGAAAGGTCCGAACAAATACTTATAGAACAAAACACAAGGTTAAAATTGGTTGACAATCTAAAGTGAAAAAAGAAAAAGAAAGCCAGCGTTTCGGCTGTCTCGCCCTTGACCTTGTCAGCTCATATCAGATATTTCTTGCCGCGTGAAGCAAAATAAGGTGTCAACAGTCCACTCTGACCTGTGGACCAGTGTGTATCCCTCTTAGCAAAACATCTCCCCTTCAGGTGCAACGGTGTGTTTGACAGGATGTTTTGTAGAGACGCTGCTGACAATTTGCTGATTCATTTCAATAAGTCATAACCCAGTTTAGAAAAATAACACCAAAACAAGATCACGTTGGCAAAGTGTTTGTGTTAAAATATTATGTTTTGAGACCGACTAAAGTCCCAATCTGCTCAAAAATGTGTTTTGCGTGTTGTTACTTGACTTCAATTTTTGAACTTTACTGTGCATATAGTATTATTATTGTATTTTTCAATGAAGGAGAATAATGTTCAATCAGTTATTTAAACTTTTGGTGGAAAAACCATTCGGCACAAATTCTTAAATTAAATTATTAACCAAGGCACTCTTGTTAAAGAAAAAATGAAAAAGCCTTTATTGATATAGCTAATCCATAGTAAAGAGTAAAAAAACACACTAATGCATTGTGGCACACAGGCCTTCTTCAGGTTATTAGGAGTAGTTTGTATTGTGTCTTCATGGGGATCTTTACACAAGGATTTTAAAAAACAAACTTTTCTTTAAAGTATACAAAAATACACAATTAAATATCTAAATTTGGCACTTTACGATAATTAATAATCAATACAATTTTCATGATCCTGACAACCCTGACTGTACTACAAGACATGTGCTTACCTGCAGGACCCTGCGCACAGGTTCAGGAAACCCTACACCTCCTTTCCAGCAGGGCTCAGAGCTGTCGACTGGGAATGGATTACAGTCCAACAAACCTGGTAACACTACATAAAGAGCCTAGGCGCGTGCACACACAAGCACAGGCAAACACACACGCACAGGCACACACACACACACACACACACACACACACACACACACACACACACACACACACACACACACACA
>NC_048408.1:24696871-24801098 GCF_013103735.1 Etheostoma cragini
ACACACACACACACACACACACACACACACACACACACACACACACATACACACACACACACACAGACACACACACACGCGCACACCCACAAAGAATGAAGGCTTATACAGTTAGGTAGACACACTAAACACACTACATACACTTGAAAACGGTAAATGAGCACTCATGCTCTCTTTCTGTTCGAAAGCAATACTCACTGCTGAGCTTGCTTCTGAGCCAGCTCCTTTGTCCTCTCCTGCAAGGCGCACACACAGACACACACACACACATACACACACACGGCACACACACACCAATTAAATGCTCATTAAACTTTTAGATGTTGCGTAGGAGAACCATACTTCGTATCACTAGCCTGCAGAAATAAAATATACCACTATCACATTTAACAGACTCAAACTGATGTATGCTGATAAATTCTTTGTGTTCCACTGGACTGGATAAAATAAAAGCTTACTCTATTTGTAAGATGTTTCCATCCTCCCTTATTTTTTTTTCAACACCCACTTTGGATAAAAGATATAAACCCTATGAATAAAGCCCAGCAGGCCATACCATATTCTGGGTTCCCTGCAGTGTTTTATAGCAGAGGCAGACCACATAATCTGAAAACACCATTGCTTATATCGAAAACGTATATACTTTTATAAAACAATACAACACGAAAGAGAAAAGATGTCATTGCACACAGTAAATACTGCGGCTCCTGTTTCATCTCCTGACTAAAGTGATGTTTCCTGGGGGAGACTTTTTACGTTTACAATCATCTAAATTTTAATATTCTAAATAATAATACAGCAACAGATTATGTGTTAGTGTGTGTGTGTGTGTGTAAAATCAGTAATAAACATGTGATATGCAACCCTTTTAAACTATTCACCTGACCTAACATGGCTGATCAGTTGATCTCCACGAGGTTATCTTAAGCAGAGACCAAAGTACCACAGACACAGAGAAACAGACAGACATCGAGAGACAGACAGGGTTAGGCAGACACTGACCCATGCAATGGTCTGAATTCGCCGGACTATCTTGAGCAGTAGCTTTCCAAAACTCCCAGGTGGAAAGGTCGAGGCAGAGTGTTGTATGCACAGACACAGCAGGTAGGCAGGTGTCAGTTTATGGTCATCTCCTGAGAGAGAGAGTTTAAAGGGTCAGTTCACCCAAATTATTAAAACGTTTTTTTTTTATAAAGCGATATAAATGAGAACATTTACCTCTAGTGGTTTCTATCTAATGATGCAGCTCATAGAAGAACAAACAAAAAACTTGTGCTTGAGGAAAAAGTCACTATGTAAAAGCTGACATTGAGTTCTGTTAATTATTTGCAGTAACAAGGACAGTGATTTTGGGAGATGATGCTTTTCATGGACACTTTTTCCTAAAATACCCTTATAAATACCCTTTGACTACAAAAAAAGCAATAGTAAAAAAGACTGATGAATGAAATGAAATTGCTGACAGTTTTTCACCATGTTTTAATACTAAGCAATTGTGCCCAAATCACTGTGTAATAAACTGTACCTGTGTATTTGTCTGTTTAGTGACAACTTCTTTCTAGTCTTCCTGTTGTTGTTCTGCATCTCATTACATTTTCCCTTGATAAATGCTTTAATGCTTTGGGCACCACAAATTCAATTCCATTCACCTCCACTGCATAAGGGGGGAAGGCAGAATGTTGTCAGAGACAAATTTCTCAAAACCAAACTATCCGCATGACTAGATACCACTTAGAGGTAACTGAGACAGAAACATTGCTTTGTAAAGGGAAAACGGCTGTCTTATATTCTCTATCATATTGTACATCAGTGAACAGACCTCCAGGTTCTATGAGAGACACAATCCTGTTCAACAGCTGGTCTTCGTGAGCTTGGTCAAAGTCCAACTGTAGCCTTCTTTTCTGAACTCCTCCTCCTCCACCTCCTCCTCCTCCTCTTCCTCCTCCTGAAAAACTAAGGGGCCCTCCCGTTGCCGGCCCCCCGCTGCGAGGTTTTACCAGGTGAGGTTTGAAGCTGCGTCGAACTGCAGGAACACTTGACACCGCTCCTCTGTCCTTCAGTACAGAACCACACATCTTACAAGTCTGAGCACTGCCCTCTCCCTCCTCCACCCCCGCATCGTAAAGCTGCCCCAGGGAGCGAAGGCGGGCCAAGGTCTGAGCAGGCAAAGGCTTAGCGCCTGTGGGGTCCTTGTACAGGAAGATGTAATGCGCTCCGAAGGAGAGGAGGTCACCGTGTCGCAGCGTGGTGGAGCGCTCGCAGCGGGAAAAGTTCACCAGAACTGTGGCGTGGAGCACCGGCTCAACTGCAACACAGGACCGCTGGCTCTCCCCCAGCTCCTCTCCCTTGTTGTTGCTGTTGGCATTCCGACGTGGTGCAGGGACTCGGCGCAGGCGGCAGTGGAGGGGCAGGATGTCAGGAGAGAAGAGGCAGATGTTGGGGCGAGCTGATGGAGTCTCCTGACCAACTGTGTGCTGTTCTCGGTTCAGCAGGTACACCAAACAGTCCTGCAACACACAATAATTATCACACAATCAGATGCATTGGACATCTCCAACACAATACTTCTTTCCTATCCTCACCTGTTGATTGTATCCCTGGAGCAGCAGAAGGTGTGGGGACTGGTAAAGCGAGTGCCTCACCCCTCCTCCTCCCTGACTCCCCTCCTCTTTCCTCCGGCTGTTGGAAGCCGCTTCACGTTCTCGACCCCTTAAGGGCCCCGGCAGGGTGGAGTAATAACGCTTGGGTTCATCTCCGACACCCAGCTGCAGGCACACACACAGAAACACACAGGGTTTCAGGCAGGTTGGCAACTATTCCATGAATAATAATCAGTTGTCCCGACTAGGCTTAAGTGTGAGGCCACACCTGGTTGAGGCTGGTCTCGCTGAGGCTGCGACAGAAAGATGAGTTGCTAGTTCGGGGCAGGGTCAGCGTCCCTTTCGCCCTGTTCCTCTGGAGCTTACGAGCCTGAGCATTAATATCTACAGGAAGGTGAAGGAGACAAGGAGTAAGAGAGTGAAACATGGAGGGAAAGAGAAGAGCAAGTGGGAGAAATGTAGGAGAATAATAAGAGGATTAAAAGGAAGAGGCCGAGTAGAGAGAGAGAGAGAGAGAGAGAGAAAGAGAGAGGGGTTGAGGACACAGAAGGAAAGTGGAAAATAAGAAGAAGGTGTACTGAAACATGACATGTGCATTGTGACTCATGAGTGAAGTCTGGGTAAAGTACAGTACATACGTGCATAACAGTCATGTGTGAGCTCGCTGGAAACTAAGTAAACAAAACAGTCAGATGAAGTAAATGGTGCTGGATGGAGCAGCACATGTGGCAGACAACAGAGACGCTAACAGACAGAAACGCACGCACTCACACACGCACACACGCACAAACACACACACACACACACACACACAGAATGGGGGTGGCGCTGGTGACAACGCAGGTAGAGGTGGTCTCCATGGGAATGACTGACGGCCACCCTACCTGAGGCCAGTCCCCACCTTTAGAGCTGGACTGTACCGCTCGACCAAACCGCAGGGGGGAGCTCCTGTGTTTGCCCAGCCCAGACCGACCCATTAGAGCCGCCAGGAATTGGGAGGTTTTGGGCCCTACAGCAGGGTGGGAGGGGTTAGGGAGGCAAGGGGGAGGCTGAGAAGACACCCCCCTCACCCAAACACCAGGCACAGAATAACCCCCATATACACACTATCCGCACACCACAAGACAAGCATGCACTGTGGAGCAAAACAGTGGTGCTTCTAGTAAGTTAAATCAGCAGTTAGTAAGGAGAGATACAGTTAAAGGTATGCGGTACAGGATTTTCACCTTGGACATATCACTGTCAAATTAGCAAGATATAGTATTCGCAGTCAGACCAAAACTGCCTTTTTTCATTACAAACTATGGCCTATACTCAGCTTAGTGCTTTCATTTGGGTCAATTTGGGTGCACATTGTATTGTAAGAGGTTTATAATACAATTAATTTGTCTGTAATGTCTTGATGTATTTAATGAGAATCCTACCGTACCTTTAAAATACTATATCATTGTAAAAAAAAAAAAATTGTGCGCAACAACACACAATTCACACATGTGCATGCACGCTCACACATACACCAGGGGAGAAAAAAAGACACCAAGTGAGAGACAGAAGTAAAGAGAAAGTGCCTCCAGGGTGTGTGAGTTTTCTAAACATGACAACACAAAAGAGAAAAGGTTAGTGTGACAATCAAAATGTGTGTACTAAAATGTATTGGTTAATAAACCAGTTTCATTTCGGGAAAAGTTCATATTTTTGTTTATATTTTTAGACACATTGTGTAACTGTAAGTGAAATGTCTAAGCACTGAGAAATGCTTTTAAAAAAGGGAAAGCTGCTGATAATCCTTTTTTATTGTAAACAAATCCGGTGAAAAGAAGAAAACAAACTATAAACCAATTCTATTGTCAAGCACTGTCTCTGTTGCCAAAGCCTGGTACATGTTATACCTCTTTGCCATAGAGCTGTCCACACATTGAGACCGATACAGAATGGCCCTTTAAAACCTATATATATTTTATTTTGTGACAGACACAGAGAGTGTAGGTAAATCAGACAGCTTCGAGAAATGGTTGGCATCAAGGGTTTTGGTCTTTCCATGGGAATAGTTGACCATAAAAAAAAAATAGAACAACACCAACCTTCTCCTTTTTTTCATGGTTGGTTAATATTGTCCTGTGTCTTGTCAGAAATGTCTGCGAATACTCTATTGTGCAACAATAATAAAAATATATATACAGTACTGCTCAAAGGTTTTAGGCAGGTATGAAAAAAGGCTTTTAACCAAGAATGCTTTCAAAAACGGAAGTGTTAATAGTTTTTTTTCATTAACCTTTCAATTAACAAAATGCAGTGAATAAACAGAAGAGGAATCTTAATCAAATCAATGTTTTGGGGGACCACCCTTTGCCTTCAAGACAGCATCAATTCTTCTAGGAACACTTGCACACAGTTTTTAAGGAACTCGGCTGGTCGGTTGTTCCAAACATCTTGGATAACTAACCACAGATCTTCTGTGGACGTAGGCTTCCTCAAAGCCTTCTGTCTTTTCATGTAATCCCGGACACAACTGATGATGTTGAGATCAGGGCTCTGAGGGGGCCATGCCATCACTTCCAGGACTTCTTGTTCTTCTTTAATAATTTATTTGATATAGTCCCTTTTACAGTCAGAGTTTTAAAGTGCTTCACATGAAAAAAAATTGTTATAATACAGAAGGATCCAAAGCAGAAAATAAACAAGCAAAGACAAACACAATTCCAATGAAGATTAAAAGACTAAAACCCCAAACTTACAAACAGGAGACATACGCCACTGATTCAAAGGCACGGTTACCTTGGATTTTCCAATGAGTGCATGGGACCACCAGTAGTCCCTGGTTAGAAGACATGAGTGACCTGTTAGTAATGTACGGATGGAGCAAGTCAGAGAAATAAACAGGAGCCTGACTATGTAATTCTTTACATGTAATAACAAGAACTTTAAATTGGATCCTGAACTCCACTGGAAGCCAATGTAACAGGAATAAAACAGGAGTGATGTGCAACATTCTTCTGGATTTTTTTTTAGATTATGTCTCTCACAGTGGACATGCACCTACAATGATAATTTCAGAGCCCCATAATTTCTAAGTGGGAGAACTTGCAAAATAGCAGGGTGTTCAAATACTTATTTTCCTCACTGTAGATCTCCAAATTACATAATTATGTGGCCTAGGGGAAGACAGTTCTTAATGACCTTGGCTGCATGTTTGGGGTCATTGTCCTTCTGCAGAATACATTTTGGGCCAATCATATGCCTCCCTGATGGTATAGCATGACAGATAAGTATCTGCCTGCCTTTGTCAGCATTGAGGACATGATTAATCCTGATCAAATCTTCAACTCCATTTGCAAACCTGCAAGGAACTTCCACTATGCTTCACTGTTGCCTCTAGACACTCATTATTGTAGCATTCTCCAGCCCTTCGTTGTACAAATTGCCTTCTGCTACAGCCAAATATTTCAAATTTTCACACATCATTCCAAAGAACCCGCTGCCATTTTTTTGCGCCCCAGTTCCTATGTTTTTCGAGCATAGTTTGGTCGCTTGGCCTTGTTTCCATGTCAGAGGTACGGCTTTTTGGCTGCAACTCTTCAATGAAGACCACTTCTGGACAGACTTCTCCGGACAGTAGCTGGGTGTCCCTGGGTAGCACTGGTTTATGCCAGTTCTGAGCTGATCACTGCTTGAAATCTTCCAATTTTGAAGGGAAATAAGCTTGACGTGTTTTTCATCTACTGCACTAAGTTTCCTTGGCCGACCAATGCGTCGACGATCCTCAATGTCGCCCGACTTTTTACAAGTGTACCTATAAGAACTGATGCTGGTTTAAAGGCAAAGGACAGTAACACCAAATACTGCTGTGAATTAAATTTTTCTTTCTTTCGCTCACTTTGCATTTTGCAAATTGATGAAAACCAATACTTTTTTATATTTTTATAAGCATTGTTAGTTTACAGAAATTTTCACACCTGCTTAAGATTTTGGGCAGTACTGTATATACATTATATAAGAAAAAGATTTTTGACTGAGTACCATACAGGTTGCCATAGCAACCAGCAAACCGTGGCATGCTTCATGAGAAATGTCAGTGTGGCTGCAAAGCGTAATGTGTGAATGTGAGGCTGGAAATACTTGCTCTATCGCTCGGGACACGGTTGTACACTAACTGTTTGTTTATAAATGGCAACATGATGCACAGGAGTGAGTGTAGGGGTGTGTGTGACTGGCAAACCTTCCATCCATCAGTAAACCACTCTGTGTAAAAGGTCACTTCATGTTTCCAACAGACACACACATTCACACGGACATAGATTAATATTACTGCATTGCAGATGTAAAGTCATAACAGTAGTTTTAATGAGTCTGTGCAATTGTTCATGACACATCTTTTGACATCTATCAAAAGAACAGAGTGAATCTCTCCCGGAAACAGTAGTATCATTTCAGTGTACACAGATTAAGTGTCACTCAGTACAACTTTTGTGCAGGTACTTTATATTGTGTCTGTAGTAGAAATGTGTCATTCACAAAAACACACCCGTCCACACCTCCGGTCGCAAAGGATTCAGCTTTCAATCAATCGTCCAGCTGTCTATGCATTTCCAGTGCCCGGTTTTGTGTGTGTGCATTTGTGTGTGTGCTTTTCTTTAAGTGCTCATTTGAACTTGCAAGTGTGTGTGTTTCTAATAAAACCCTGTCTTTCCACAACAGCACTTCCACACAAAGAAACACTTATCTTCTCTACAGGATAATAACTATGACAAAGCTCTTATTCTGCGCACACGCGCACACACACACACACACACACACACACAGGTAACGAGCTGTGCTTTTCTGCTGAGTTTGACATGTCGAGAAAGGAAGGGAATTAGACCAGCTGGATATTGTTTTTGTGTGTGTGTATGTGTGTGTGTGTGTGTGTGTGTGTGTGTGTGTGTACCCTTACCAGCAGTGATGGTGTCCTTCTCCTTGGCGTTGAATTCCTCCACCTCTGCTCTCCTCCGCAACTCAAATCTGCGAGCGTGTCCTTCTCTGGGTTTCCAAAGCTCTTGGAGCAACAGTGGCTTTTCATTGTCCCCCATTGCACGCAAGCATTCAGTTCGCCAACCCCCTCCTCCTATCCCGCCTCCCCCCTCCAAACGCCCGATCACGTCGCACAGGACGTAAGAGTGGGCAGCGTTCTTGTTGAGAGAGTAACGCTCAAGTGCCTCTTTCACCAGCTCCTGCGCACTGGAGCGCGGCGTGGCCAGGACACTCTTGTAGTTGGCACCGGCACAAATTTCATCTCCAAAAATCTTTAGCACCCCAGGGGCTGAGCTCTGCGTGGAGAGTTCAGCAGGGTCGTCTGCCGGTCGCTCTGGGGGTTCAGTCATCGAGCGCCGGTCCACACGAGTGTTTGTCCCAGTTTCTACTGGGACACGGTCTCTGTAACTCAGAGTACGGTACAGGACCTGGAGAACAGACAAACAATATCAAATGCACTGTAGGGCCACTTTATCACAGACATTATTTATAGAATATGTTTCTTGCATTCTTTTTTTGAAGAGTCAGTTTACCAAAATGAACTGAAATTTGATTGCGGTGCTCACGCCATTGAATAAATAACATTTAAATAAGACAAAGTGTCTTCATCCATGTTAGCAGCAATGTAAGGCAGCACTCAATCACAGAAAAGCTTTGGACTAAATATGACAAGTACCTGTGTGAAGGTCCTGCTCTGGCGTTTCAGGCGGCTCTTGGATGGTAGGGACATACTAGCCCCAGAAGAAGAACCGTAGAACATGATGCTGCTGTTGGCTTCACAAACTCCACAACTAGTGGGAAAGGAAATAATAATTAACATCTTAAATGCTTTATTTGAATCCATTTTAAAGGATTTGAATCCATCTTTAATGATTCAAAGATTTACACCCACTCAAATGCAGAAAGCCCATGCATAAAAAGGTGATCTTGGCTACATCTTTAGACTTACTTGTGGAACATTTGTAGATCTGTAAGGTAAAGAAAATCTCCCCTAAATCTATAATGTAAAATCCCCATAAACAAACAATGATAAACAACCCAAACTGTGTGCACCTGGTGAGTACAGTACCTTGATACTGTTACGTATTGTCACTGCGATGGTCAGCAGCACCAGGTAAAGGTTTACAGTTGAGGGTCAGATGCTATTCCTTTCCCTGTCACCTTGCACACTGTAAAAGAAAACAAAGAACAATATTTATGACATATTACAGCAAAACTGAAATGTACTGCTGACTTCATGATCATCATCCACAGGGATTAAGATAATATTATTCAAAAATCATTTTTGTCTGTACTATTGTAGATTATTGACACTTTATACATTCACATACTGACCTCTATCTTTAGAGGATATACTACATAACAGGGTTGGTTCCTTATATTCTTTAGAAAATGGAAAGCTACTTTGCCCTTTTAAAATGCACTAATTTCTTTACCAATCTCATACTTATTATTTTTTTCATGTATTATTTTCTTTATAAACTGGCAGAAAGTACCAGAACCCATGGCGACTCCTTCAGATTGCTTGTTTTGTCTGACCAACCAACCCAAAACAAGCAGATTCTTTTATGGAGAAAATCCAGAAATTATCAACCAACATATTGCCATTTTTTGCTAATTCATTTTCTGTACATCCACCCATGTTCAAGCTCTTAGATTGTATATCTTTTTTTACATTTTTCCCTTACCCTGACTGTTTATGATGGCTTGTGAAAATATAATCATTGCAACTGATTGAATAAATCATAAAGTAAAAAAACAAATAACACTGTCTGCCAGTATCTAGGTCATGCATTTTGTCTCAATAAACAGGTGTGTTTCCAGGCCATGTCCTTGCAGAAGGTAAATCAAGCTTCACTCCAGGTTTTGCATGAACTCTTTTGACATAATGAAGTCCTTTCATGCAGGTTGGATGGTTACAGGTCGGTTTTGATTGCAATTTGTGCAGTTGAGTTATCAACCATCCTATACTGTGTAGGCTATATCATTTCCTTTAAGCAAATATTTGGCAGGCAGCCTAAAATGTGTTGTTGTAGTTGACTCTGCAGGCCCTGGTGGGATAACGTGACTATTTTAAATGCCTGCTAATCCACAGTAATCTGGCTACTTGGCCGCAGTTAACTCAATCCAGGGACCAACAAACCCCTCCTGCGTCCACACAAGAAACTGAGAGAGGTCTACATTTTGCATTGGTCGGTTGTGTTTTGTGACCCAGGAGGTAGTGTTACATTTGCTTATCATGTCACACAGACTAGCCTACAACTTCTCCGCCACATTTTTTACTTGCTGTCTGTCCTTGTCTAGACAGCTAGAATGTCAGAAATAAAGACCGCGTTGAGAACAATATAACACCTTTAAACCGGCTACATAATATTGTACAGAACTTGTGACTAACAGGTCTGCCCTTTCTTTGATGTCCGTCCGTCGTTTACGAGTTTGGCCTCAGCGGTCGTCAGTAGCAACCGCCGTAGCAACAAAAGGCAGGAGAAAATCCTCAGAAATTAATCCGCTGATGGTTGGTCAGGCGCGGCATTAAAAGCTCTACAGCCCCGGCACCTCGGGGTTCAGCAGGTGTGTCTAATGATTGTAGTCGGGCTCATCACACATTATGAATTATCAATTAGCGTGAACACTGTTTTGACACGTGAAGACACTGAACAACAATGTAAATAAAAAAATGTTGTTTTATGAGGACGGTAAAAGATGTGGCGCGTCTGCCCGTAAAAAAATAGATCCTGGAAAAGTTGTGTTATTCCAGCAGTGACAAGCCCAGTCCCATGAGGGCTCTCCTGGGTGTCTGTTGCGTTGGTACTCACGCTGCCTGCAATGCGTGGCTCCATAGTGCTGGGGAATCCTTCGTGGCTCCTCTCTCATTCCGTCTCCCTTAAGATCCCCGGCAAAAACAGGGGGGGAACACTGGCGAGCAACACCCAACCGTCCGGGGCGGCCACACACATACCCCAAAACCCGTTAACTTGGACAACCATCAACCGCTGAGGGCTCCTGTTTCTGTACGCACACCTCCGCCGAGTGTCCAGCAATGCCCGCTGCCTCCGGCAACCGCATTCCCACATCCACAACGGTTCACTGCCGAGCCACGCCGGAAAAACCCGAGCTCTCCGCGCTGCCCCACCTCGGCGCACCTGCTCTGGCATCCGAGTGTACGGTGACACTGCCGCCTGGCGGACACCGGCGGCACAAGCGTAACTTGGAGGCTGTGGCAAAATGGGGATCCAGATTGTTTAATAATAATGGAAGACATTTTTGAAATAAATAATAATGAAATAAGTTGACAAAATATTAAGTATAACCAGGAAATTGTGTGGTAGCCTAATTCAATGTGTTCACTATTACACTTTTTTTTTAAGGAAAGTAAGCATGCTATCCCTCAATGCGAAAATGTAGCCTATGTATTACAGTTAATTATATATGTCTTTATTATAGGTGATTTATTTCTTATATTTGCAAATACTTATTTTAACAACTTAATTTATTACAGCTTAATTTCAGTTCTTCCAAAGCAGTTCTTACAAAATCCCAAACAACTCATAACAATAATTAATATTTTATACTTACACTTTTTTTCATTTTGTTAAAACACACTAAGACTGCAACAGAACAGGTGCCCTGTGGGGTTAGAGGGTTTGGAGCCTTGCTCAAGAGCACCCTGGCAGTGCCCATAAGGTGAACTGGCACCACTCCAGCTACTAGTCCATATTCCGTACAGGGACTTGGACTGGCGACCCTTTGGGACCCAACCCAGCTCCCAATGGACTGAGCTATTGCCACCTTATCTGATTCAGCTGTTTTAAAAACGCAATTTAATGGTTGTAGGCCTATGTTTTGTCCGTATTTATTCATAATTGTTTATATAATATCTTTTTCATACAGTCAATGTTAAACACTTTGGATCTCTGAGAAGACGATATGGAGTTGGTGAGAGGGAGAAGGAACGGTGTTCAATTACTTGTATTATTCTTGTTGTGTGCTTATTATAGCTTTGCTACTATTACTCATTTATGTTTTGAATAAAGGAGGAAAAAAGAAAGGGGCCCTGATTTTTCTGGACCACAATGTATTGGTTTCCACAGTAATTTTTAAACAATTAATTGCAATTGAAGGAATTTTCAAACTGCAATAGAATAAATAAATTTGGGTGAATGTACAAGAATCCCTACCTTAAACTATAGATATCGTTCTCTCCATAATCTTGTGGTTTCATATTAATAACACCATTGTTTTTTATTAACCACTAACAAATGAGGTATGTGATCCTTAATCTTATGAAATCCTTCTGTTGGATTTGTTTTAGCATCGTTTGGTTAATTCAAAGCACATCTTTATATTTCATTGTATGATAAAATGTAATAAATTGCTGCTTTCTTACCTTCAACACTTCTAGACAAGAAGTTGTTTTCCAAAGAGGTGGAATATTATAAAATGTTGAGTCCAGGAATATACTCCATGAAAAAGCTTTTTTTATTTCAAGAGAATTAGAAAATATAAAAGCATTGTTGGCATCATATAGGCTCATCACAGCACAAAAGCACCACAGACACAAGAAAAAACAATATGAAAACTAGAGAGAACTAATATGAGATAATAAAATCAGTCTCGTAAGACCAGAAAGAAAATACCAGCAGCACTAACAGCAGCTCCACAATCACAGAGTGTGTATAACCATGTACAGAGGGTCCATGTAGGCTTCATGGAGAGTTTAACAAACTCTATACAAAGTAAGGTAGGCACTGCATGCCTGAATGAGACACATAGTATAACCAAGACAAGACAGACACAAATTAAACCCTCACATTCAAGTCACTAAACCTGCCTGTAGAGCAAGTCAAAATACTGGCTGTAATAGGCTCTAATACTCCCAATCACTCCAAAACAGTAAATGCTCAATCATTTGGTGTTTCTAAGAGGCTCAAGTAAACATTTAGAGTATAAATACTAAAAGGTACTCTTAAATTTGGGAATATATCTAAAGAGTTCATTTTCAAACTGAGATATACACAGAGTGACAAATGTAATTCCCTGTGACAATAAATTACCACTCCCTAATAACCTAAATTGTATAATCACAGCAATACATATTTGTGTTACTTTCAGGTTATTTTTAAAGTATTTCAAAGTAATGCATCCATTTGATTGATTTTTGGTGGATTTTGTCATCACTAGATGATTTTCTTTTTGGACCCTACAGTTTAATGATGCATTCATATGCTGGTTAGTAAATTAGATCTGCAAAAGCTATAGTTATATTGAAGAATGAACATAATTACATTTTAAAAGTATATCCCAAGACCTGATTAGGGGCAGTTATGTAGCAAAGGACACTGCTCCTGCACAGCTGCTCCTTTGTTAAAAATGTTTGGCCAGTACTTTTTTTTTTATGACCTATTAACAACGCAGATAAGACTTTTTTTTACCTTCCTCACTTTCTATAGAACTACTGCACATATTCGGAGGAAAATGCCTCTCATAAATGTTCATCACAGTGTAGTTTGATGCAAATCTTAATGCATATTTTGTGGATTTTACAGCACATTTAGGGACTTGTGCAGCTTTGGTGAATGTATGTTTTCTAGTTCTTTGTTATGATCTAAAAACGCATCTGCTGCCTGTAGTGGTTCTTTTTCAATTTCTGTCTGCCTTAAAGTTTTCTCCTGTTTGATTACTTTATAAATATTACCCATATTTAAAACTTTCAGTAAACATTTGGGGCTTCCGCCCTACTTGGGGATTTGAGTAAGCAAGCAAAGCTGTATGGAGTGGTGCCAGCATTTAAGAAAGCAGCTTTACAGTTGATCATTTCAGACAGACAGCGCCCAAACAACCGGAGCAGCTTCAGTGGTCCTTGAATGTGGCTTCACAGGATTTTAAGCCCAAATGATTCATATCCTGAGAGACAGACAGCAGCAAAAAAATGTTAAACAAGATAACTTTCTTTTCCACCGATGAATATTAGACGGTGTGACCTTTTGGTCCTCTAGCCACATTTATCAAGCTCGTCCAGTCTACCGTGTGCTACCACATAAAGCTTAACACTAAGAGTACATACATATTTGAAATATACTTTTTATGTGTTCAAGGTACATGCGTTTACATGTAAACATAGACTCAGCCGATTACAGGCTTTGGATTCATGGGAGTCAGACAGTATAGGACACACACACACACACACACACACACACACACACACACACACACACACACACACACACACACACACACACACACACACACACACACACACACCTGAGATGCCTTGATATTGGGCCAGATTGTTCAACAATACTATAGCTTGAGTTTCCTTTCAAGAGTGAAACGTTTATGGTAGTAGTGTGCTATCAGGTACGGCAGTATGTCAGTCTTCTGGCAGTGCTGAATCAGACAGTGGTTTTCCTTTCTGAGGTTCAACCATGTAACTTTGACTCTATCAAATGGGTCCCATTCATTAAGTTGAAGATGACGAAGATAATCAGCTGATACTTTAAGTACATTAGAAGAAAATATAGATAAAGTCAACATATACTGTACGTCATTAATAAATATATACTGTATAAATTGTACTGATGACATCTCCACTTACTAAACCTAATCAACAACAGGAAACTATTAGAATTCAGGAATTATGCTTGGTAATCTACTGTGTCGAGCCAGGTAAAGGTGGAAGCTAACAAGTAAAGTCTCCGAGACCAAAACCATAAACATCTGTATGTTCGACATTAAAGAAAATATTATTCTACAGTCATGCCTGATTTAGAAATCACAGTTAATCACTGACTGAAGCAACTGCTGTTAAACCATACAGTATACTACAGTGTAGATAGCACAACTAACAGTATAGTAATAATACTATCTAGCGCTCTGAATTGGAATAATAAATCACTGATGTTGCAACTTCCAAAATATAATCAAACCATAACCTTCTGTCATTGATGATAATAATACTTTAAATAATGTCCTGAAACTAATTATGATAGTCAAGTTAGCTAATTGTAAACACTGTCCTCCATTTGACAATAAGACAATAAGACAATGCCTTCAATTCTGAACACTGAATCAGGACATGCACCACATAGAGAGAAATCTCCAAGAATAGTAAGTAAACCCCTGATCATTGGAATGAAACCAAAGTACCTGCAAAATATTGTAAGATTGAACTGAACTGGACCGGTAAAAAAAAGAAGAAAAAGAGAAAGAGCTGTGTCCTGATTGACGGGTTGCCTCCTTTGAAATCCAGAGTTTTTACAACAGGCTAAAAGGCTGCCTAAATGCATGTAAATGTCCTCCAAACGCAGCCTCTTTTTTGACACATTTGGCAAATAACCTGTGAATTATTTCCAGTATCCACCTACAATCCATTGCTTGTGGGGCAGTTGCTTAATGATGCGTTCAGATGTCCTCATGAACTGATATAGAAATTATGTAAATAATAGCAGCCAGGCATAAGGGTTAAGGTGAAACATCACAAATGGTACTGTAAACTCAGTTATCGTTAAACCTGCCTGTGTTTGACTACTGGTTCTTTATCCATGCTGGCCAGCCTACAGATGGTAAAGTTGATCAGTTAGACGGTTCACCACTTTTGACTTTTCCTTTTGTGCCACCAAAGTGTTTTCACAAACTTTTGTACAGACATTTATGGTCCCCATGAGATCTAGCCTATCTCAATAACTTTGGTGATCCCCAAGCTTCTAGTGTCATCATGATGTTTGTAATTGTGGCTTTAAATGAAGTGTTTTGACTGGATAGATTTCCATGAAAGTAGGTGCAGTTCAGACACTGAGCCCTCTCAGGATAAATTGAGGATAATTATATAATTATTAAGAAACATTATACCTTCTAAACATCAGCATGTTACATTTTCATTGTGTGCATGTTAGCATGTTTTTGCCACTCTAAGGCTACGCCGTCTTATTTGTGCAGGAAGTTCACTTGCTTTCTAAAGGAGGCAACTCCTAAATTGGGACGCAGCTCGCATTAACCCCTTGAAGTTGCTCAAACACAAGAGCCACTTGTGAGGTCAGCGCTGATGTCATCTGGAGGTCTGGATCTGACTGGATGGCTGGGCATAGAGGTACTTCCAGATGGCGTAGTAGTGTATCGCTGCTCCCATAGCTACGAACAGGTGCCAAATGGCATGAGCAAATGGGACAATGCCATCACTTTTAAAAAAGACCATCCCCAAACAGTAGCAGGCTCCGCCCACCAGCAGCTCATATAACCCTGACTGCTCCGGCTGCAAACAAGCAGACATTTGATTAGATTTTAGTTTTTAAAGACAATACAATGAGGAAATGACAAAACATCAAAGATTACTCAGTATGTGTGCTCACCATTGAGAGGATCACCAGGGCAGGAAAAACTCCCATCACCGTATAGCAGATCAACTCCGTGATCTTATACCTGACACAGGGAGGAACATCTCAGCATGGAAGACTAAACCTTGCAACACATTAATGTCAACTCAATGGTCCACCTACTAGATTTATCACAACTGTGCCACATTCTAGGTCAATCATCCTCTAATGTTCAAAGTGTCAAACTAGGCATCCCCGATCAAATTTCAATCAAGATTACTGCATTGCATATTTCTTGCCTTAAATGATACCAGAAACAATTTTTTTACTGTTTAGCTGTAAAATGAGAAAGTTTGTACCCGGCAACCATGTTGAAAACAGTAAAGCCAAAACCTAACACAGCTCACCGGCTGGAGCAAACCTTTTTCATTTTACAGCTAAACGGTACACAGTTTACGTTTACGTATACGTTTCTGAGAACATTTGAGATGAGAAATAGACAATGCAGTAACAGAATTTTGACTCGCTATTCAACCTTGCCTAGTTTGACAGTTTAACCTCATTGTACAAGCAGTGGTTGACAATGCGTTAGAGACTTCTTGGCTCTGATTGGTTGTTTTCCTTCAGGCGTGGTGGAATCTTGCAAATGCCATTAGTAGCACAAAGGGGAGTCAGAGAAACGTAGTTTTTTCACAGATGATCTGTCTCATGTACACTGTCAGTATGTACTTATGAGCAAATATTACGTATGAAAGTTTTTTGTATAAATGTTACCTACTGAACCTGTAATGGGAAACAAGTGTTTAACAATGACTTTCACAGTCATTACCAAAAATGGGCTCTTTATATTGGAGCATTTTTTATTTTTTTATAAACAAAATGCATTTGATTACATATTTAACAATGCTTGATCAGGTAAAGTAGCTCAGGAAACAAGTACTGATGTTACATCTCAATAACAACTGAAGTCTTGAATCTAAAAAGGATGTTGATGTATGAACCGGTTCACTTACGGTTTAAAAGTGATGCAAAGTTACAGCCACCTCACACACATCCCAACCATTTGTGAATGTGAATGTCAGACGGGAGGAACATTGATTACTTTAAAGTGCTTATATTATGCTCATTTTCATGTTCATAATTATATTTAGAGGTTGTACTAGAATAAGTTTCCATGGTTTAAGTTTCAGAAAACACCATATTTTTGTTGTACTGCACGTTGCTGCAGCTCTTCTTTTCACCCTGTGTTGAGCTCTCTGTTTTAGCTACAGAGTGAGGCATCTCACTTCTGTTCCATCTTTGTTGGGAGTGACACATGAGCAGTAGCTAGGTAAGGACTACTACCCAGTCAGAGGGAGAGTCAGAGGGCGTGTAATGCTAACATCTAGGCGAGCATTGTAACATGTGTTACAAAGTGACGCACGTTTGTCACGGAAGTAAAGGCTGGACTACAACGGAGCTCTTTGGAGCAGTTTGTGAACAGTGTTTTCTCTTGGAGAGGGTAAGTCCCTTTGGGGTGGACTTTGGGCTTTTTCACTTTGTAAACCTATAATATGCACACAAAAAATATTTGACACAATGAAGGAAAGGGGAAAAGCCAAAAAAGCATAATAGAAGCACTTTCAAAAACAGACAGTCCAAAATTGATTAAAGGTCACATGTCACTTCATGAGTTGTTTTTAACATTAATATGAGTTGACCTTGCCTGCCTATGGACCCCCAGTGGCTACAAATGGTGATAGATTTAAACCAAGCCCTGGGTATACTGCTCTGTTATTGGGAAATTAAAGCTCAGATGGGCCAATGTGGACTCTTCCCCATATGACATCATAAGGTGCAAGGTTACCTCACCTTTCTCTGCTTTGCCTGCCCTGAGAATTTGGCCTGCCCATGAGAAAGAGAGAGACATCATGGCTTGCAAAAAAGCAAATCATGGCAGTTGGTCAAGACCATACCACCACCCTCCACTTTTCCATTTAAAGCTACAGACACAGAAATGCCACGTCCTAAGGAAAGCTCATTGTGGGACTGCCTCTGGTGTCTCTAATTTTCCACCAAGGCTGAATTTTGGGAAAGAGATACAGTCCTAGGGGACCACTAAGGCCTATATAAAAGCATCCTAAAAAGCAGCAATTCATAGGACCTTTAAAGTATATCAATGAGTGCATGAACTGACCTCTCATGGAAGAAGAAGACGTAGGTGGTTCCAAAAGAGGCCATGACCCACACCATCCAACGCATGTGACACCCCCAGGGACCCAGCTCCCGCAGGTTAAGCCTGTTGAGGCATGAACAGGAACACATAACTACAAATACTGTATATACAAATAAAAATACATATTTACATTTAGGAGACTAGTTTGTTTACCAAGGGGCGTAGGAGGCTGCAATGAAGAAATAGATCACCATCCTGTCACACATGTGGAAACAGTGCTCCACAGACCTGAAGAGAGAGACCAAACAGCCTCATGACAACTGAGTGACACTGTTTATACATGTAGCATCAGTGTGTTTCAGCTCTCAGAAACAATTCTGGGGTGTGGGGATATACATATTTATTCTAGTGTGTCTCTGCAGTAAAAGAAGAGGCCATGCAGACTTCTTTATTTCAGTGTCCTCTTCTATCCGTTAACCATATTCATTATCTGCAATATTACAATCCAGTTCAAGTGTTGTAAATGTGTGTGTTTTTGTTTGCTTGTACCGTAGGTGGCTCTTCTTCCAGGCCACAGTGTGGAACAGGGTGGAGATGATGAAGAGCGAGCTGAGCCCCGCCCCATACACCCAGGCAGACAGCCGCTCCCATTGGTCTTCTGACTGGAAGTGCAACACTGAGCTGCCCAGCAGGCTGGGAATTATCCATAGCTAAATGAATTCATAACATAAATGAAACATGAGATACGGATAGACAAGCGGACAAACATGCAAGATAAACTGAAATCCGGTGCATAATGTAGGTGAAGACTAGTTTTAAAAAGAATCTGGAGGCGTTTCTCATTTGTCTGTTATGTAATCGTGCTGGATTCTTCTGTGTGTATGTGTGTGTGTGTGTGTGTGTGTGTGTGTATTCACCGCATGCGTGGCACAGTTGGCAGCATGCTCATATTCTGTGGGCTGGTATCTCTTGTTAGGAGGAACACGGTTGTTCATAAACCTGGAATCGTCAGAAAATTAACAGATTTAAGTTGATATTTTCAGAATGAAAATTTAATATCTGAACTAAATTCTGAATCATTGAAAACAATGAATCATTCACTACACACTCGCACACTCGCAGAGCTCAAAATACAAAATAATATATTGTGTATATATATATATATATATATATATATATATATATATACCCTTAAAAGCAGAATGTTTGTGTATTAAAGGGCTGCATATAATGTTTTTCCTATACCACGTGGAACAGCTTAAATATTTGTGTCCATTTGTATCTCAGTGGTGCTCATATAATTTCACCCCATCCTGTCCTTTTGCTTAGCAACGGTAGATCATGCTTCAACTTGTTGCCATGACTGCGGTTGCCTGGCAACAGTGGGTAACCATGAACCAACTGAACCAATAAAGGGTTAGCCCTGATGATCTCTTTCATAAACAATTGACCTCTACAGATATGCCTGAATATTGGCACATACACAAACATGCAGATAAATATAAACTCAAATGTGTTGCTTTAAACAGAAACAAAAACTAACACGCAACTGTTTAGGAGGTATGAGGAGGTAGCATAGGTAGCACTCCATCAGTGATGTCATTGTTGTCAAGGAAACCACCGAGCAGGGATTGTCTTTCTTTTCCTCCCTCCACACTAGAAAACTCCTTGTTTCTTTCATCATTCTCTGCTCATGTCTCCCATCTCCCCGACCATGACTTCTCTCTGCTTCTCGATGATTAAATTAACATGCAGGAAGGCAAATGGACAAAGACATCCATGCAAACACACACGCACACACACACACACACACACAGACACACTGCCTATTTAAACACTGCATGTTGCAGGACCAGATTTTATAAGAGACCTAGATTAAGAGATCTCTTTTTCTCTTTCAAAACACACACACACACACACACACAAACACACACACACAGTTCTAAGATTGGTGGGACTCAAAATAACAAACAGGCAGCCATCAAAGGGAATACCACTCAAATTAAAATATCATATGTATATACAGTATATACAGTATATTTATAGTATGTACTGTATATATATAGGTATATACAGTATATACTGTATATACAGTATATACTGTATAATTGAATTTTTTAGCCTAGGACATTCAATTAATTCTTGTAAACATTGAGATGTTTCAGCCAAACGCCAAACATAGAAGATCATATATATATATATATATATATATATATATATATATATATATATGTATATATACTGTATATATTTATATATATATATACTGTATATATCAACTCCTGATCCTCCTGCAGATGACCAGGAGGTAAAACTGAAGAAATGGCGATATAAGGATAAAAAAATTCACTTCAAATGTAATGACAATGATGGAAACATATGTTAGCAAACATGCTGTTTCTTAGGCATCTGTTTTTAGAGAGACACTAATTCAGAGTTATTAATACTAACTGACCCAGGCAAAAAAAAAAAAACACCGTCCTGTCCCGTGCTGGATCTTCTGTGTGTGTGTGTGTGTGTGTCTGTGTATGTGTGTGTGTGTGTGTGTGTGTGGGTGGGTGTGCTTGTGTGTGTGTGTTTGTGCCAAGCCCAGCAGGCTTGGCCGGGTCATTAATGACTTCATCAAGCTGGCTGATAATTACCAGGCCAGAGGCCAAACAGAGAGACACACTAAGTGGACAGAGGAGCAGAGTTGCGGAAACATCATAACTCTTGTAATACGACAGCAGGACAGACAGATGGAACGCTTTTATTGTCTTATTGAACCGTAAAGACCAAAACCCTAGCCCAGTTAATGGTGAATATGAATTACTCTTATAGTTTTATGGTCACGCTAATACTGCTCAAGTAGACTACATACAGTTATTTATTTTTTTTAAATGGAGAAAAACAACTCTAGTAGAGCTTAAACAATGCTAGTAAAATAAATTAGTCAACAAACAGAAAATTAGTCCGTAACAATTTTAATAATAATTTAAATGATTATTATTAAATACGGTCTGGTTCCAGCTTCCTGATTTGCTGTTTTCTATTTCTTACATTGCTATAAATAAAATATGTTTTTTAAATATTTGGGTTTTAGACGCAGTTGGTCTGAGAAAACAAGCAATCTAAAGGTGTCCCCTTGTGCTCTGTGAGATTGTGAAAGGGAATTATCATTGGCTGATGTTTTAAAGACAATGAATTGATCAATAGTGAAATTAGCCATATAATCCAGTGAACATCATTGCTTTGTATAAGCAATGATTAATCTTATCATTATAAATGAAAAGATTGTTTTGTATAATGTCAAAATAAATAGACTAACAAAAAAACGCCCCTCAAGTTTTGAAAGGGGCATGTTTGGGGTGACCAAAATATTCAGTTTAAAATCACATAAAACACAGAAAAGCAGCAAATATTCACATTTGAAAAATGTAAACCAGAGAATTTTTTGCCCTTTTGCTCTTGAATTAACAACTTTAACAATTATCAAAATTGTTGATTCATTTTCTGACCATTTACAGAGTTCATTGTTTAAATTCTCTTGTAAGAGTCTGAATGAAGACAAATAAATCATAATCCCAATTTACTGTATCTTGTATTCTTAAAGTCTTAAAATATGGCAACTGAGCACTCATGCATGACAACTTACATTTTATGCAATATTGACCATTTGCCTACAGCCTCAGTCTATAGCATGACAACACATTGAACTCAGACATGAAAGAGTTTTCCATATCTGATCTAATGTAGAAGCTTGGGAGAAGCAGAAAACATTTGATCATTGTGGTCTGCTCTTGACATGAAACTATTTTGTTAATCAATTAATGTTGTTAATCAAGCAAAAATACCAGCTTATTATCATGAGGATTTGCCACTGTTCTCTGTTTTATTATCAGAACTAATCATTAAACTAAATATATTTGGAGTTTGGACTGTTGGGGGGAAAAACCAAGACATTTGAAGTCACCTGAGCTCCGGAAACTTGCACTATTTCAGATTTTTTACACAGAAAACAATAAATTAATCCAAAAACAATCAGAAATGGCACATTAACTGGTAATAAACATACATACATATAGTTGCAGCCCTGGTCTGCTTTGTTTGACCTTTACCTTCTGTAAAATCCATTCAAACCCCCATGACAGCCTGGACCCAGACCCTGTGGACTGTCATGTGTAGGACCAGATGTAACAGAGCATGTGTGTTTGTGTGGCCTACTGTGTGTTTCAAGAAATACTGTGCACACAGAAAGGGAAAAAGACACAAGCAAGACAACGATGATGAGGATGGAAGTGACAGGTCTGTGTGTGTGTGTGTGTTAATGAATATGCTCGTCAGGCAAATAAATCCTGAGCTATAGCCTACTGTTATTACATCAGTTATAAGATATGTTGAAATGTAAATGTTGGCTCGTTCCCAACCCCTTCCATCATCTTCAGCATCCTGCTCATTATCATTAAGATCTCTGTCAGGCAGCATTATGATGAAGATTTCTAATTTCTCAGCGGTTCACACAATGACTGCACCTACCTTATAAGATTCATTTACAGTGGAATTAGGCAACAGTTGACAGCAGACAGACAGTATGGCTAAAGCCTGGATCCCCTGTGAGTGGTGGGCGAATGACCGCCGCGATTTGGCTCGGTTGTTCTCAGATTGTAACGGGCCGGTCTGAATGGAACGCAACGAACATCGCCGTGTCACCGGAGAACACGTCGTCGTCTTATCCTCATGTCAAGCAGCACCGGGACATGGATGCATCCCGAGCTTCTTCTTACATTCAATGATCCCGACCCAGCTGCCTCTTGAGGCTCCAGTCTGGAGGTGTGGGCGTCGGGGATGGTCACTGAGGGGAGAGCCGTTTTTCCGTTTTCTCCTGCACGGTGATGTTGGTGGTCTCTTTCTCTCTCTCTCTCTCTCTCGGAGCTCCGCCGGTTCACCTCATCACGACTCGAGCAGAGGAGTGTTTTTCCTCACTGAAGGCTGCCACATCATTTTCTGAGGGACCGATTCATGGCCGGGGAAATTGTGCCGATTTGTTATTGGAAGCACGTTTCCTGGTTCTACCTCTAGGTGGCAATGCAGGCACGGAGTTTGAGGCTGGTTGATGATATAATATGATGATGAACGTTAACTGTTTTATTGTGTCCATTTAGCAAGAAACTGCTTCCAGTCAGTTTACTAAAACAGCTGCAAGACCTATATTGTGTGTCCGGGGAGGCGCTTTGTCAAGTCTTGATAGAAATAACTCCTTATGATGTCATAGTGATGTCATCTGGGATATCGATTAAAGATGGGTCATCGATGGTTTGATGGAGAGGCTACACATTTTTAAGTCGTTACAAACTCGAGGTGTGCAGTGGAGTTTTTATACTAGTCAGTTAGGCTCTATAGCAAGATAGTGGCAAGTTGCATTAGTTGCAGTAGATGTAGAATCATACTAGAGGTTGAAGGTAAGAATACATCTCAAAGGTATGGAAGTGTTTCACTAAATCCCTTCAAGAGGAAGAGGTTTTAGGAAATGCGACCTCAACATCCTCATGCTGTTGAAACCCGCAGATTTCCAAAAACAATAAGCTATGTGACACACCGGTAATAAACCAAACATTGTTAAGCACTGTAACAGCAATCATTTATTAAATGCATATTATGACCAGCATAAGCTTTCATAGTGATTAATATAAAATGCCTGCTTTAAGCATTTAGCTCAGACTGAGCTCTCTGATTTTACTAATCTAACTCATTGAGTACCGTTTGCAGACCCGTGGTCTGTCCCTCTGTGTACAGTGTTGAGTTTAACAAGCTCTGCAGTGATATTCAAAGGGATTACAATCACTGTTAGATCCAAGTCTGATTGTTTAACTTGCATATAAAAAAAAAAAAAATACCTGATTAAAAAAAGGCCAAGAAGCTTTAAGTAAGGCAGCAGATTTTCTTCATATCTCCAGAAGCTAATACACTTTAGGTGGAGCGATGTAAACTTCAGTTCACACTATCTTTAAGTTCTTCATTGCAGACTCCAGAGTCTGAAAAAAATAAATATTTATGAAAAATGTTAACGTTATATCTGGGAAAACATGTTAACAGGCTATCACCAAAATTAAGATTGGACCACATTGGTGTATTATTGTGTAAACTGTGCAATGTGTGCGTTTGTTACCTTGACATCCCAGATGACCATCCCACCATCCATGCCGGTGGTGCAAAACTTGGTGCACTGGTTTCGTCCACCTTCCAGCACTGAGATTTGACTGAAATTTAGTTTAAGACAATTAAAACAAACATAAAATGTTGCAAAAAAAAAACACACTCTTGTTTAACAGATGATGATGCACGCCTTCAAAACAATGTTATATCTATTTTCTCTCCTCACTTGATGCTGTTCTTGTGCAGGGAGTTCAGGTCATTGTCAGTGCTCTGGGTCTCTGAGGCCCGACGGTCCAGGTTCTGGAAACGTTCCCTAGCACTGATGCCCTTCTGGGCCGTCTGCTTAGGAACGTCCAGTTTGCCACCAAATGTCAAGCTGGCTTTGGCACTGTCGTACACAAACAGCACAGGGTAACAGTCGTGGCCCTGGAGGAACAGAAACACATGAGGATGCAATGCAGGTAGCGCTTGTGATTTTGGTTATAACTGGTTGTAATAAGTCACTTAACATTGCATTTGTGTTTCACATTTTGCTCTCTTGCAGAATAAATTTTTAAATATTCTCAAGCTCCACAGAAGCCCCCAAAATCAGTAAATGTGGATAGAAAAAACGGATTAATTAACAACAGAATGGATTGAATACTCACAGCTGCTACTAAGCTGTTCTCAGTGATGAAGGTGACACACAGCAGTGGAAGTGTCTCAGAGCTCAAACTGTTCACCCTATGGAGTCGTAAAAAAAGGTCAGCGTGCACACGCACAACACACACTCAAACACACAGACAGTCTGGCATGCTGCCCCGCCTTCTCTTACGTGCCGGTCTTTCCTCCCTCAGCGACAGACACAGTGGAGTCATGGGAGGTCCAGGCCAGGCGGTTGCCGGAGTGTGAGAAGCAAACGCTGTGCACCCAACCACCACCTCCAGCTAGGGTCTGACCCGCTGCTTCACCCCCGCCAGACTCAAACAACATCTCTCCGAACGGCATCTTGTTTCCCCAGGGAGTGGGGCCGGGCTTCTCCTCCACCTCCTTAATGTAGGCTGAAAACACCCTGTGGGCGAGGGCGAGTCGGTTCAGGATGTTAACAAGATACAAGGAAGAGAGAAGGGGGAAAGGAGATGGAAACAATGGACGATCAATACTCAGAAGTCCAGGCAATTTGATCCATTATTTATTCTGTTCTGTCTTTGTTTGCTATGAAAATGAGCTAATGGCATATGAAGTGGTGACATTTTGTGGAATGATCAAGAAAGAATAGGATAGGAATTTAGATTAGGCTAGGCTGTAAGCCTAGTTTATATTTAAGACCTTGATTTCTAAAGTTACAATAAGGGTCTAAGTCAATTTCATTTATATATTTAGCAAAAAACTCAACATTTTTCTCAGAGGTTTTTACAAACTGAGTGGCACATGATAGAATTTATACCAAAGAGCCTCGATTTTAATAAGTAAAATCTCCACAAAAGATGGGAGAAAGAATCAAAAAGGAGGGAGCTCTCTTCCATGAAGGACAGAGTAGACAGAAGTAGTGGTTGCAGGTATTAAATATAGTTACACCATGTGTTCCTCTTTTGATTCACTGATACCTGCATTTGAAGTCACAGGATCCGGCAGCCAGCAGGACATTGTTGGGATGCCAGTCCAGACTGAGGATGGTGGAGCGGATTGGCTTCTTGATGTGCTTACACACCCACCTGTAGGTAACAGCACAGCATGCAAAAAGCGTACGGTTCATAATAATGAAATTCACCCTTTCATGTACATTAGGCGCCGAAAGCTATAAGGAAGCAGTCCTGTAAAACCTTACCAGTCGTTTTCCTGCTCAAAGTAGCAGATGGAGATGAGGCGTGAGCCGCTGCCTACAGCAAACTTGTTCTCTCTTGGCGACCACTTCACACAGCGAGCAGCACGGTTAATCCTGAGGATGACCAGGGTGGGCTTCCATGCGCCCTCTTTTAGGGTCCACACGTAGGCGTTACGGTCCGCTCCGCAAGTCACTATACGGTTACTGTCTGTAGCCCAGTCGATACCTGCAGGAGAAAGAAACTCTGATTCTTATCTTATCTCTGTCCATTCATCATATCTATTTAAATGAAAAAGTTGACTTAAGTTAACTTGAGTTAATTTGTTGCTTCATACACACGTAACAAGAAAATCATCTTATAATCAACTCAAAAACATGAACAGAGAATCAACAAAAAAATCTTAGGACATAAAAGAAGGACACATATGACTGTACAGACAAGATCTTAAACAGTAAAACTGTAATAATTAAAGTGCCGAGTGCAAAAAGTGCTGTTGTATTTTTGCACTGTGCAAAGCGGTACAGATCTTCTTGTCTAACCATCAATTAGCAGAAAAATAAGTGTATTTCCCAAAATGTCAAAATGTTACTTAAATGCTCCACTTTGGGTGCTTGACATAGCTCACTTGGTAGAGCTTGTGCCCATAAATAGAGGTTTACTCCTAAACGCAGCGGCCGCGAGTACAACTCCGGTCTGCGGCCCTTTGCTTCATGCCCCCCCTTTCCCCTTTCAAGTCTAAGCTGTCCCATACAAATAAAGACGTACAATGCCAAAAAGAAAATCTTAATTTTGTTTATAAAGTACCAGTGGAGAGGAGAGTTTTTTAGCTAAATTTGCAGCAGGGCAATGTATTACCAGTCACTAAAAATGAAATAGTGTATTGAGCTATTAAACTATTTGCTACTTGACAAGTATCCTTACATCACACAGCCCCCCCAAGAACTTTACTTAATTTTGTATATTTGCCTGAACGTCTCTAAACTTTGTGGGCAACATACAAAAATGATGAAAGTAAATAACTGTGTCTGTGTGTGTGTGTGACTGTGTCTCACCTGTCACCTCCCCGTTGTGCTCCTTCAGCTCATGGATCTTGGTCCACTTGGTCCCATCCTTCTTGAAGATGTGGACCTCATGGTTGTTGGGGCACAGGGCGATCTCTGAAGCATAAAAACACATTTAATTGCACTGTGCATCCACAGAGAAAGCACTGCAAATCATTGAAACATAGAAATAAATTCACCAGTGTGAGGACAAAGTACAGAGTGATCGACGGTAGGAGTTTGTGGGGCTGATCAGTGAAGCGGAAAACACCGAACAGCTGACTGGGTGCATGAGAACAGAGAAAACTAGAATAATACAGTATGTATCTGCCGGCAGGCAACACAGACACATGGTATCTTTACATGAACAATGTGCGAGAACTGCAGCCTTCCTTCCCATTATGTTGTAGCAAACGCTGCACATGTTTAAGTCAGCAGATGAGTCAGAAGCAGTTTGTCTGAGAGCAGCAGTATCTGTGCTTTAGTGTGCATTTTAGTTTTTTTGAGTGTTCAGCCTGCAAGTTGAGCAAACTGAAGTCAGAAACAGAATCAGAAATACTTTATTGTTCCCCGAAGGGAAATTCTGTAGTGTTAAGCTTACAAGTTGAGCGAAACTACAAATGTATGACTCAATGACTCAGCCACAGTTGCTGTTACATCCGCTTTGCCCAGAAACCAAACTCGGATCAAAACAGCCAAATTTGGCGTTAGTTTCCTGCAGCTAACAGAGCACAAGAGTCTCTCAGAAAGGCCACCAGACGCCGCCCTTACTGTTACTGGAAACAGGAAATACCTTCTCCCACCTGGGAGCCAATCACAAACCACTGACTATTACACTATTTGTCCTTTGGCGCAGACTCTAGTTGAAGCAAGATGTTCCATGATGTCTGATTAAAACTGTGTGCAGTTCAGAGAGGAGACAACTCAGAGCCTCTAGAATACTAACCCCAAATGACCAATCAGAGAGGGCAAGCAGACTTACGGGTACGATCTTTGTTCCAGGCATGGCAGCTAATGGGTTCCAGTAGGAAACTATGGTACGCCATGACCAATCAGATGTCAGAAACAGAACAGGAACGGGTGTGTGGAACCAGCGGCTGGTTAGCTGGGAGATAACAGTCAAGTCTAGAAAAACAGAAGTTAAGATTATTATGAGGAAGAAGCTGAAAGGGATAGAAAACACACAACAAAGTTACACCATAAACTATAATAAATAATTCAATTTACAGAACTATTTATCAAGATACATTGAGAAGAGTTGGTCCAGACTATTTCAGGTACTTTGAGGAGTAAAAATTCACACTATCAGCTGATTGTAACCCTCTGTGCATAGAAAAACACACTGAACTTATCTCACTCAGATTGTGTTAATGAAATCCAGACACTCAGAGGCATGAGAGGAATGATGCAGTTCAAGGGTAACACACATCCCCCAAACAAACATTACACTTCACAGTGAGAGCACACAACCAGGAAATCAAGACAAACCTCTCCATCACAGGTTATTTTACAAGCACCAACTTTAGAAAACAAATTCAACATAGTAGCATCCACGTTGAGTGAGTTTGTGTAGGTTGGAGAGACTCTTGGATACTTTTAGCTTATTCCTGAAATGCATTACACTTACAAAGTGTGTGGGTGGATGTGTGTGTTGCGTTACTGACATGTCTAAACATACTCAGTCAACTGTTAAAAATTTTCTAGGCTACTTACCCCAAGGGCCGGACAAAATGGGCGAATAACTGCAGAGAAAGAGAGAGAGAAAAGAAGAGCGATGCAGAGGAAGGTGGTGGATCAAATAAAGATGAGGGTGTTCAGCTCGCGGACTCTGGCCAGTCAACGCGAACGCCAACAAGAGAGTGAGCTCAGGGAGAGAGAAACTGAGCTGAAGAGAGGGAGGAGAGGTCCGAGGAGGAAGTGGAGGAGGGTACAGGGAAACTCAGAAGGGGAGACATACAGGAAGTTTATGCAGGCTTATGCTTGAGGCAGAAAAGATCACAAGTTTCACAGTTCAAAAATGTGAGCAAACTTCATTTTTAGCAGGAACAGAAGGGACAAAAACGTTTTTGGCTTCAGTAAAACAAGGAAGAGAGGAGGAGCATGAACACAATGCAATGTTCTACAAACAAGAGGAAGTAGTAGAGACTGAGGGGGAAGCGAAAAGAAGCGTGAAAAACAGAAAAGAAGGGGGAGGTACGGCATGCTCAATTCTGCATAAAAAAAGAGGAACAAGAAGAAGGGGAGGGACTTAAAGTAAACAGCAAAAGGGTGGAGGAAAGGGTGATGTCAGGAGAAGAAGAGTTGTTGACTTAGAATATAGAATATATTTGATCCTGGTGTTTCATGTAGTTTGACTTTTCAAGCTTTACCTGAAAGATCCCCTCACTTTGACTCAGGACCTTTTTTCCTTTTTCCTGTCCAATTTCCCTTACTTACTACATAATTTCCATTTGGGGGTTAAGAGGATGATTATAGAACTGACAATTGGTAAAAACTTACTATCGTTTCAAACTAAATTCTATATTGTTTGTCACAGTGGAATTATATTTTGTATATGAGGACCTACAATGGGGCCTTAATGTGTATTAATTAATTTAGACTGCATATCTATCTGAGAAGAAGCAACAACAAACATCTTTTGATTTTGTTTGTGTTGTACTTGTTAAAAGTCTGCTCTGTTACTCTGTCTAATTGTTGTTTTGTTTCTATGCCAGCTACATGACTTTAGGAGGGATGGCAACGTTGGTCACCCACTTTGGTCCGAACTGAAATATCTCAACCAAGATCAGATGGATTACCATGAACTTTTGTCACATTCATGACACATATCCATCTTGCACCACCATGAAGTTAAAATTGAAACACCACCAATTCTTTGGTTTATGGACCAAATAACCTGCAAAGTGCTGATGTTAGCATTTAGTTTTAGGCACAGCCTCACAGAGCCTCCCACCAGCATGTAGCTGTCAATCTTCATCTATAATACCATTCCAAATTCAACTGAAGAGGAATTTTCGGCTTTCCAATACCCGTTAACGTGACCATGTTACCAACTGTCATGAGACTGGTTCTGTCCACTAGAGGGACTAATACCATTAGCCTAGCCTTGAAGGCGTCCTGCACGCAACTTCGTTTACACTCATCTCCCACTATAAGAGCACACAGCGACAAACACAAATCAACAGAGAAATCTTTAATGAAACATTAGCGTTACACAACAAGTGTAGTGAAGCGGCATTATTGAAAGGCTAACGGTGCTCGGTTAGCACAATGACAAAGCACAGCGGAAACAATTTGTCATAAACTAGGTAAACGATGCGAACTGTGTTAAAGCCAAAGTCACTATTTAATTGAAAGCAACTTGTTTCTTGCAGATTGTCACGTTACTGAGAACACATCTGTTGTAATGGAGCTAGTTGCTAATATATGAAGTCCAAGCTAACTGACAGCTGTAAGGCAGATCTGATATTAAACTTTAGCTTTTCCCATGAAGCTCCCAGCTACCTCGCGACACAATTAGAAAACATGAACGAGCTATAATGTTAACATAAGCACTTTGGCTTGGTGGGCGTGGATTTTAAAGTCATGTTAAAACAATTTCCAGTTCTTCTTACGATTTCCATTGACACAAAATGCCTCATGCCGAGTTCCAGCCGCAGCCTGTCATCCCCTTTGTACTTCTTCCTGCCACCTGGGGATATGGGAACATCAGGGGCCGCCCCCGTGATTACGTTGTTTGCCTGACTGACAGCCAGTTTATGGCTGGGGTCATAGACTGTTAATATTAATTAATAATAGTCTATGGTCGGGATCATAGACAGTTAAATAAGTTATGGTCGGGATACGTGTTCTTCTTTTATGTTATATTAGCATTACTGCCACCAACTGTTGGGCGTAGAGCATCAGGTGTGTGGAAACATGGAGGCCACAAAGTTTTTTTTTTTTTTTTTTTTTCCAGGCATGATTTATTGAAAACACAACAAATAAATACTCTACAAACCAGTATTTTTCCGTTATGTTTAACAAGCGTAATATTTGCCTCTGGGTATTAGTAAAATGAACACGATACATTCTGTCACTGTGGCATCGCTTCTGCTCTCTACGAAAGCATCAACAACTTTACTCCTCTAGGAAATGGAGGCCACAAAGTACACCCCTAGCCCTTCAATACGCATTACTGTCCTCTAGTTCGTACAAGAGCTCAAAGCATTGGCCACATTGACTTGGATTTTTTTTTAGTTGTTACTGGCTCACAAGCACAACTTTTATAATCAACATAAGTTACTCTGTAGAAACCAATGGACTTCAACCGAAATGAATAGCACGTTGAGGACGTTGGCAAAATATATTAGATGCATGCGATGCGTGAATTTTCTATAATCAGAAAAGGTTTCTAACGACTCCCATTTGAACGATGGTCGGCCGTGTTCCTGTACTTCAGTTTTGGACAACGCGTCAACAACTCGGAGACTGTTAAGATCCGCAAGATCTAGCCCCACATATCCAGTCCAGCTTTTAAATGTTCAACGGGCTTGCCATAGTTTCCCCACCTCTGATTTCCACATGAAGTGACGTGACCCATGAACGCACGTAGGCCAGCGTCCTCAATGTGTCTCACTCTTAAATTATTGTTCATAAGACGTGACATGTGTGTGTATACATACATACGTACGTACGTATGTACATATACATATATATATATATATATATATATATATATATATATATATATATATATATATATATATATATATATACATATACATACATATATATTCACCTGTAAACTCTGTTACAGTAACAACCATCTGTTTATGTTCATTGTACGTATCTGTAAAAATTCTATTTATAGTAATATCCACCTGTATATTATATTCAGCACATATCCAGCTTTAAACCTTGTTCACAATACTAGTTGTCTATATATTATATTCATAGGACAAATCTATCCGTAAAATTCTTTTTATAATAGTATTCATTTCTATATTTATTCAGTACTTATCCATGTCCTTCACTTATGGAACCATCGTATATCCTGCACTTACTGCTATTGCAGTGTTTTAAGTGTTTAAGCCAACAAGCACAAACATGTAATACAGATGTTAAAAAATGAAAACAAAACTAGTAGTGCAGATCCTCTAAATTGATCTGGTCTGTGAGATACAAAGACAAAGGAAGAGAACAGTCGAGTGAGTTGTGTACTGTATGTACATCTTTATTTCATGCCTACCTCATGATCAGTTACATAGAAATCCTCCATCTTGTGTGGTTTTAGTGTAGTAGCTACAGAGCCTAGTGCTGGCCAGCCATGACTCCACACAGAGGTCAGACAACTGCTTTCTCTTTCCACTATCAGATTCTGTACAGCCAACCAGCAACATGACCTCAGAATATCAATAACCCGGGGCCTAATCTGAACAATGACTCCACCTACTGGAGAATATTAACTTGACTCCAGGAAGTAAAGCATCACGTCCTCCGTTCTACTAAACATTAATATTCAGAGATCATGTTAAGGTTGATCTGGTAACATACAGTCTGACTTTGGGATAAAACGCACCTTTTTCCAAGTTCAACTTTTGGTACAGGAGGTTAGAGAACATAAAAACACACTTTTCACGTCACAATACGTGTCAGAGGAGCTTCCCACTTTGACACCTGGTTAACCTTCATTTAAAAAAAAAAAAGAAGAAGAAAAAAAAAATCAACAGTGATGTCATACGTCAGCTCAATGTGTGCGTGTGTAGTGTATGCATGTACTTTAGTGTGTGTGTGTGTGTGTGTGTGTGAGAGAAAGAGAGTGTTTGCACACACCCACAAGAGTGTGTTATGGTCTGATCAGTGCTTCAGCAGACCCTCGATTAGGCGGTCAGTTATGTGTTACTGGCTGTGTTGCGGGAGCAGAGAGGGGGTGAGGTGGAAAGAGGAGAAGAAGGGGGAGGAGGGGGAGAAGTGAGGCCTGCTGCGTTTCTTCATTCATTTATAAGATTTCTTCACATGATACGGAGACCCTGGATAGAAGCTTCTAGACTCTGTGGAGGTAAACACAGAAAAACAAGAGAGAGTTAGAGCTGGGAGATTTGAGAAAATTAATCTCTGAAATGTGTGTGAGTATGTTTTGTACCTTGAAGTCCCAAATGGTCATTGCTCCATCGATGCCTGTGGTGCAGAACTTGCGACAATCCCTTTTATCTCCTTCATAGATGGACACTTGGCTGAGGACCAGACGTGTAGATACATAATTACATTTTTAAAGGGGTAAAGAAGTTATAAGACAGAATAACATAATGATGGATTTCCTTGTATTGCCAAGATAAGAGTGTGATGTTTGGACAAAGTACTGATCCTTGATGGAAAAGAAAACACACCGATTCAATTGTGAAAACCCGGGAAACTAAAAACTCCATCTTTGAATTACTTATATTGAACATTTTTGACATCTGAGAGTGTCTAAACCTAAAAATGATAAATGTTGTGAAAGTGTTTTAAGGTAAATTCTACGGCGTGGCCTTTATTAATCCCAGTGAGCTTGACTTACGTGATGCTGTTCTGGTGCAGTGTGTCCAGGGCAGTGTTGCGGTCCTCTGTGGTGGCTCTTTTGTCCATGTTCCTGAAGCGCTCCATGGCAGAGATGTTCCTCTGGATACTCTGCTTGGGAAGGTCAAGCTTGGACACAAATGTCAGCGCTCCACCATCGTCGCAACGGAACAGCATGGGGCAACAATCGTGGCCCTGAAGACACAGACAACAGATTGAAAATGGCATTCTTTACTGTATGTTAATGCATGGAAATACAGTATGTCATGTGTATATTTATTCTTACCGCGGCTACTAGACTGTTCTCTGAAACAAAAATGACACTGAGGAGAGGAAGGAACTCCGTCTTCAGCTGTGAGGGACTAAACACACGCAGATAATTATCATCTTGAGAGCCAATTGGTTTTATTGTACTTAAAAAACATTAAACAGCAAACTAAAAACACGTTTGTTATGCTGTCACAGAAATTGCGGATTAGTGATTAAAAAAACAAAAACTGGGCTTTGATGGCTGCAGTCTGTTTCCAGACAGAGGGTGTTGACATTATTTGCACACAGTCTCAATCACCAGACTGATCTCATGAAACGGCATATGTATGACAAGTAAATTCGTATGCCATTCTTGGCATGTTATCAAGACGCATACTCGCTTTCAGCAAGTTTATCATCGTTGTTTGGCCTCCATTGACTTACACTTTTTTTGTTTGTTTCTTTACTAAAGCCAACCATTCTTTGTTTCCTAAACCCAACCCGTATGTCAAGTTTCCAAAACTCAACCGTCGCTTTCTTCTCACAAGAACAAGGCAAGTGTATGTTTACACCCGCTGTATACAGCGTACATAAACACGCATATAACTTAAAATGCGTACAGAAAAGCCACTTGCCTTATGAAAGCCAGCATGGATGCTTACGCAAAGTCATGATGTCATGTTGCAATCACAGCCCTCTCAATTTATGTCACCTCCAATTAGGGCTGGGCAATGTATCGATGTTCATCTTAGATTTTGGATATATCGTAACATAGTAGGTCTGGTCTTTACAGGCTGCATTACAGTAAAGGGATGTAATTTTCTGAACTTACCAGACTGTTCTAGCTGTTCTGTTATTTACTTTTACCCACCAAGTCATTAAATCATTTCTGGAGAATATTTATCACAAACCATACATTATCGTCGCAATATCTACATTGAGGTATTTGGTCAAGAATATCGTGACATTTGATTTTCTCTATATCGTCCAGCTCTACCTGCAATTCATTGCCTTGTCATTATGTAAGTGGTTGTTTATGTTTCTCACCTTATTGGTCCTGAGAACCAAAAATCATGGTACACGCACCGTGGCCAATAATAGAGAATATACCAAAATGTATGCTCATGTAGCGAGAGAAATAACAGCACATTCATTTTGTAAATGTTATATGTGACTGATTGCTTTTTAGACATGATGAATGTGTGGGAGATTTTAATAGTATGCATACATCTCCCCATTGATACACATCTGTTGTTTGGAAAGAGAAAGCTCTCCATCCCATCTCACTTTTTGGTTTAGAGGATGAACTTTTGATCTGCTTTTCTGTTTTTAACAGCTGTAAAAATGAAACAAAAAGGTAACAGGTACAGTTCTAAATCATCTACTTGCTCTTGCATTAGTAGCTGAAACTTCTCACTCAGTCTTGACTCATGTCCATCATTTTGGCATTTTCACCCATTGAAACATTTAACAAAACATGGCAAATTGTACCTAATTGTAGACTCAACGAAGCACAGTCCTGCAGATAGTTTTACACTTTTGCGCTGATCAAAAGGTGGCGGCAACACACAAAGGGAAATGCAGCAATGCACCATCAAAGGCAGTGGGAAAGAAGACTGCAAGCTACTCTCTACTACTCCACTCAACACACTTGCAAGGCCTCAAGCATACACACAATGTGTTTTGTTGAGTATAACTGAATGTAAACATGACATTTGTCTGTTTACATGAAAACTCCACAGGGCATGTTTAATTTGAGAAACCTCCTGGTTACAAAAACATAAACAAGACCACTCGATGGGTGGAAATGAATATACCTGGCAGTCTTGGAGCTGTCCACCACAGTGACAGTGCTATCATGGCTGACCCAGGCCAGGCGATTACCAGAGGCTGAGAAAGAGACGGAGTGGACCCAACCCCCTCCACCTGACAATGTGGGTAAAAAATGCAGATCTGGTTTAGTTCAAAGGGTTACTGCAAGTCATAAGACGACTTCTTTTTTATAAAAACAGATACAGACCCGCTCCTCCAAATTCTGCTAGCACAGCGCCAAATGGCATCTTGCTGCCCCAGGGTGTGGGGCCTGGTTTCTCTTCCACCTCCTTAATGTAGGCTGAGAATACTCTAGAGACCAGAGAGGGAGGGGTTGGGAGAATACAAGCAAAAACCTGGTTTCCAATAATTTCATCCTCATTTCGTCCCATAAGATTTTTTCACTATTTACGACATTCACCTGCATTTGAAGTCACAGGATCCAGCAGCCAGCAGGATGTTGTTGGGATGCCAGTCCAGACTGAGGATGGTGGAACGTACTGGCTTTTTGATGTGCTTGCTCACCCACCTGAAGCATTTGAAAAAGCACAGACATCTTGAATATGGAACGTGAAAAGACTTCAGCAACTCTGATATACCAATGTTATGTTTCAAATGGGAGACAGCAATACATTGTGAATTTAGTTCTGCAAAACTTTTAGTGTCATTGTCTACTGTCAAATTAATACAACCATCCTTGTGACCAAAACAAAAAATGAAGATGAAGAAACAGGCAGCCATGGTTTGACAGACGGTGAGACACTTGGAAAAACTGAATCACAACTGACTGACGCAGTGCTGGAAAGGAGAACCTTTCAAGCGTCGGAGTGGCTCTTTATCAGTCATTTGGAAATGTAGTGCTTTGGTTTAAAACCAGGTGAGGTATAGATTCAGCAATACATCTGCCTTAGGCTTATTGCCGTGTCCCAAAGTAATACATTTTTAGTTCATGTGGCTGGAAGTGACAAAACGCTATATGTTAAATTGCAAAAATAACTGATTAATTCTCCCAATCACAACATTAAGTATCCAAAATATCAATTTGGCCATAATCTTGTGTCTATTTTTGTATTTAATTTTAGTAAAATGTTACGATTATACAAACTGTCTTACCAGTCATTCTCAGACTCAAAGTAGCAGACAGAGATGAGTCGAGCACCACTTCCAACTGCAAACTTGTTCTCCAGTGGAGACCACTTGACGAATGTGGCAGCTCGGTTGATCCTGAGGATGACCAGTGTTGGCTTCCATACCCCTTCCTTCTGGGACCACACATAGGCATTACGGTCTGCTCCACATGTCACTATACGGTCACTTTTGGGAGCCCAGTCAATACCTACACAACAACAATGACAGATTATGTAATTACAGACTGATTTTTGCAGCAAATAGTGAGGTAATTTATGACAGCATCTCCTATACATAAATTATTCTGAATCAGACATGTGCCAGCTCGTGTTAATGATAGTTATAGAAACACTGGTTTGTGGGTTACTCACAGGAATACAAGTCTAATGCAGTCTGATTAAATACCTGTTATGTGTCCATTGTGCTCCTTCAGCTCATGGGTCTTAACCCACTGGTTGCCACTCTTCTTGTAAATATGGACTTCATGGTTATTTGGACTGATGGCTATTTCTGCAAGGGAAAAACCAGCAGGTTAACATAAAGTACAGATAACAAACAAGCTAAGCCAGTGTCTGGTATCTGCCATATACCACGCTGGACTAATCAATGTAAAAGTTCCCAAATCCTGAAAACAAACAGTGAGACAATGATATATTTTTGCCTGGCGTTGCATTCCTTTTGAAATAAAAATATGCTATTGTCATTTGTTTTCAATGCCTTCACCCATAACAGATATGCAGTGTACAAGTTGGTAATGTTAGTGATACACTCAAAACAAAAGAGGAAATAGTTGAGTCTTACGTGTCCTGTCGCGGTTCCACGCATGGCAGGTGATGGGTTCCAACAGAAACTGATGAAGGGACATCTTGTCTGGGTGTGGTCCTTAAGTGGAACTCTGCGAAGTCACACAGCAAAACTTAGTTTTGCCACTAACGTTTGCCATCAAACAAATCCTGAGCCAACAGCTGAACTTTACTTCTACCGACTTTAAAGCTCACTTATGACAGAGTGTAAACAAATTCTGTTTGATGACTTCTCAAGTCGAACAACTGTTAACTTTATTACAAGGTTCCTTGGATTCCATTCGTTAGCTTGGGTAGCTAATGTTAAGCCCAATCAGTCAAAACATTGAAAGACTGGCCAATATTAGCTAAAATAATACTACCAAGCTAAAGATAGCCAGCTAACTTTTACCATAGCCTCAATTTGATTTACTATGGCATGCCAAGTTAAACCCTTTTATGAACAAAAGTTGCTTATCTAGATACTTTAAATTGCCATGACTAGCTAGCTATTGTTAACGTTAGCTAGCTTAGTTGCCTCACTCGGTAAATCGTTAACAGCAAAACATTACTAGCAAGTTAATACAATTGCTAACTGTTAGCTTACTTTTCACCGGTGTTAAATAGGCCTAATGTTAGCAGCCAGGTTGGCGATTTTGAGAAATATTTAAACGTGTATCCACACGTTTACCAGACGGCCTCCCTTTTCTATGTCGGACCCCGGTTTTTCTTGGGAGGAGATGCCTTTCCTCCCGATGATAGCTACACCATTAGCCGTAGTCCACCTGCTAACTTAACGTTACCTCGTAAGTCCGGTTCTTCGGGTGTGCACTCTCAGTTAGCCGGCAAGCTACGTTACGCTAGCGGGGAAAGGTTAAATTGGGAGTGGACCTGAATTCGCGGACTCTGGTCAGTCGACACGAATTCGTCCAGGAATGTTGACGGAATGTCAAGACGGTCAGTAGGATACGACACCGGGAGCATCCGGTAACTCTGCAGCAAAACCTGTGGATGCCTGGCTGACAGCTAGCTTAGCCTCATCACGTTAGCTGTGTTACATTCAACTGAAAAACCTCGTTCACATTGAGGGCTCACACACAAACTGAGACGAGTGCAAAAGAGCTCCTCTAGTGGTTCACATGGAAACATCCAAAGTGGCCTAACCGGTTACAAAACAGAACTCCACCATCCAGTGCATGTGGACAACTCTCCCACACAATTCAACCGGAAAGTGGCTATATGGCTGACCCACAGTGAGACAGTTTCAGTCTTTTATGAACTGAGTTAAATAAAATAATTCCAAATTCCCAGGAACAATGAAGGCCCCATATTGAGAATATGCATTAGGCCACTTGATCTTCAGGTCCTTTTTTGAAAAAGGTCCCAGTCTAGTCTAGTTTTAAGGTGATACTGCATTTGTGCTTACATTGAGCAATACGTCAAAATTAATAAAATAGATTTATGTAATATTTTAACTTTGAAATACTCAGAATCAGCCCAAATGGCCAAACAGTTGTGCACATACAAGTACTGTAATTTGACTCTTGTTCTTGCATTTCCCTCAAAATACTTACACAGAAATATACATAGCAGCTAACGAGGACAAAAAAGCTAAACAATTAAATGTAGGGAATAGACAGAAATATTGTGTACACAAGAGGAAATTGGTATATATAGGCCTGTATAAAACACCAATGATCAAAAACATTTTTAATAAACTGCAAATAAGAGTACGATCTCTGCATCATTCTGACAATAATGTCACTTATTTCTGCTTAAGAGTTCATCATGATCAGTTTTTCACAAACTAAATCCATGGACAAATTGTGTTTTAAACTTATGTCATCTCCCAACCAGCTCATTGTGTGGCCAGTTTTTTCATAGTAATCATGCAGTGTAGTCAAACACTAATAATCATACTGGGGTAAGGATTTTTATAGGAAGAACATTTTAAGAGTAGTGTTGACTTAACACTCTAAACCTTTTAATATCCAAGGAAGTGAAGTTTTTTTTGAGGCCTCTAAATTACAGGCAAGAAATCTCCATTATTTCTGCAGTGAACAGAAATCATAGCTGTATTGTGCAACCTATAAAAAACCACATCCTCCAAATTGCTTCAGATTCATTTTAAAGTTATCCTGCTATTGCCTTGTGGGTAAAAGGTTCGTAAACCAATCAGAGGAGTTTTTAATTAGTACCTCTCCGCTGCACCTGGTAGACCTCCAGGTTGACTGCTGCTGGTTGCAAACACCAAAACACATGCAGATTCAGATTCTCTCTTTCATTTTCTGTGGCGCATCATCAAATTGTTAAATGGAATCATTAAAAGTAGATGAGCAGTTGCCTTCACCTTCACCGTACTTCTTACAAGGTAAAATACCCTCTCAATTTACAGTTCAGTTCAGTTCAGTTTATGGTTGAAAACAACTTGTGTGTATGTCTTTGTTCAGATGAAAGTCAAACTGGGAAAGTTGGGAGGATCTACCATTTGTACTCACCTTCCAGCCCTCCACCACCCCCTCAATTCTCCTTTTCTCCTGGACTTGGCTCCACCCAAACACTCTCATCTCTAACAGGTACATGGTCACCTAACATCTGCCTCCATTTTGAATGTGTAGAGTAGTGATGTTCTCTTTTTAGATTCAGTTAAGTTGGAAAGTGTTGATTGTAGAGTCTGTCTTTTAATTGATAAATAACTAAAAATTGTTTTGTCCAAAACTATGACAAGTGTGTGAATCATGAGAGTAAATTCACTTACTTAATTCCATTAGTTTTGTTTTTGACATGAAATAGGATGACATGCAACAATTATGCAGGAACATTTTAAGGACCACTTTTTCTTTTGCAATTCAAGGCCCAAGTAAAATTTACACACATTTTGTTTTGGGATGATAATGTGCTAATCCAACCTGTTAAACAGCACTGATCAGATAATGTTAAAGACTTGTAGTGTGTCTTTAAGTTCAGTTGTGAGAAAATAAGCATTCCTTTTCGTCCCCCCCCCATGTCTTTTCTTTAGTATCTGCTCTCCCTCAATCTACTCCCAAGCTGAATTTTGTGAGCTATGAAACAGAACTGTATCGCTGTCCAGCTCGGACAACATGCCCCTCTTGTCAGACTTGGGTCACCACGCACGTCACCTACAAAGTCGGGAGGCTGGCGTGGCTCATGTGTCTTGTGTTTGTGTTGTGCGGGTGAGGAGGGACTCATTAAAATACCTACATTTGGTCATTTTTTACCCAGCATCAATAACACCTTCAAAAGACACAGACCAATGTTGAATTTCTGTCTCACAGGTTGGTGCTTGGATGCTGCCTGATTCCATTTTTTGTTAACTATTTTAAAGATGCCTATCACACTTGTCCCCACTGTCGACGGGTCCTCCATGTACAAAGAAGGACATGCTGTGCATGAACACACCAGCTTCTAACACTTACAACTACCAGCAGGCTAATGTGATGGCTAATACGTTTTTTGGTCTTAACAGGAGTTCAATTGCAATACTAAATATGTATACCTGTCTGAAGGTCACTCAGCATAACTTAAAATATATAGATTTATAAGTTTAAATGTTTAGAATATGAGGATAAGACATGTTGGTTCCTGTCCGTATATAGGCCTATATATTACGTGTATTATGTAGACTTTAGATATTTTTGACTACATTTAATCATGTTTTGTAACAAATAAATGTTTTCTGTGGCACACTTTTTCACGTTTTCTATTGTATAACAGAAAGCACACTAGATCAATGCCAAACGTTTGCTCCAAATAAAAAATAATTGCAGATTCATATTAACAAAAAAGAAAGAGAAAACTTTAGGATTCCCTTCTTAGCTTTTCCAACTGTTGATAATGACCAGGAGATGAAGGTCAATGTTGTGTTAAAAGCTGGACCTGGAATTATTTTTCAATTGTCAAAATACTATATTCAAGAATGAACTTTCATGCTTAAAGGTCCCATGACAGGAAACTTTCACTTTGAGTTTATTTTTAAATTAATATACCTTCCCCCAACCTGCCTGTGGTCCCCCAGTATGGAAGATATATTTAATCATAATTCAAATTAAAAGTCCAAAGAGAAAACAAAGCAAGATCAAATTAAAAACATTATTTTACTATGCTACTTGGAAAAATCATGCCATAGTAAAATTTAAAATGCAAAGCTTAAAATCTCCCTTGCTTGGCCTCTTGTTTGACATTACATGATAGAAACTGATGATGTCGGCCAAACACAAATTACATTTCATTCAAGGTTCTCATGTAGTTACTGTAATTGGGCCAATGTACTTTTTCAATTATTCAATTTCCCAGTTTTAAACAATATCCAAACATGAAAAATTTATGTTTTTTATCCTTTTTAATACTGATGACAATGTGTCCAAACGGAAAACAAACCATATTTCAGGAAATAAACTTGTCCATGATTCTATTGAGAGACTGGCTGCCAACAGCTGGCTGTCACATCAGACCCGAGCTTCTTGAGTCCGAAAACAACGTTTTTTGTTTTTACAGTTTTAACTGCAGTGCCCAGTACGCTCCCCCTCCCACTCCGCTCCTCAACCTGCCACTTTCAATGACCAACAGCCCACCAGCCCGACTTAGGTCCTTTGGAGTGTGCAGGACTCTCCTCGGGACTTTTTCCGACTCTGTGGTGGCCTCTGCCATTCTTTATGCTGTTTATGCTACTGGAGAGGGGGCAGCTTGGACAGGGACAGGAGCAGACTTAATGGACTGATCAGGAGAGCGAGCTCTGTCCTGGACTGTTCTCTGGACTTCATAGAGAAAGTGGGGGAGAGAAGGATGTTAGCTAAGCTGACAGCCATCCCATGATGGGATGCAACAACACCTCTCACCCCCTATATGACACTGTGGGTCCCTGAGCAGCTCCTTCAGCAGCAGACTGATACACCCACGGTGTGAGAAGGAGAGGTACCAGGGCGTTCATCCCAGCCGCTGTCAGACTCTACAACACCTGATAATGTTGTACTTTCTGTACCTGTTTTCAATTACCCACCACACACCATGGCTCTCTGTATATTTTTATTATCTGTTTATATTTTTCCCATTATGAGTACTTACGTTTTCAACATTATTCATATTATGGTCACACTTCAATATCATTTACATTATGGTTACTTACTTTTGCTATATTTAATTACATATTATTCAATTTAATTTTGCGTCGCTTACTTACATTGCAATATTTTTGTACTATGGACACCTCACTTTACAATACCATTTATAAAATGCCACTTTACACGCATTCAGTACTTTTTGCACATTGTTGCCTGATGTTTGCTTGTTTGCTGGTAATTTTTTCTTGTGGAAAAACTGTTGTAACAAGTGAATTCCCCCATTGTGGGATGAATAAAGAATTATCTAATCAACACAGATTTCCACTTTACTTCTACTCTAGTCATCAATACATCATGTGTGGATTAAGCCTACATGTGTACCTGTAGTAAACGTGCCCTCACTGACTTGACACCAGAGGATTAGGTTTATTTTAGATCCCTGAGCCTCTGAGTGATAAGCACTTGAGATGCAGCAAAACCCTTTATACACGCCTTTTTTAGCATACCATGCCACACCCTCCTGGTGCGCCGGTACAAGACCCTGTCAGCCTGTCTGCTCTTCCAGGGTAGATGAACACTGGTGGATCCCAGCACCGACACGCTGACTGCTGAGTCCTGCATGGCCGAGGATGCACCAGAGGATCTCACCTTCCCCAGTCAATCAGTTTCCTCCTTAGTGGCCTCTTCTTTTTTCCAGCACTTAAACCGCAAAACTGAACTCCTCTCTTATTTGATCCTGTGTTGCAAAAATGCCATTCATTCCACCGGTGTCCATTTCAGGCTCTGTGTCAGGACTGACCGGGAAGGAAAGACCTATCAACAACACTTCCTCTACAACTACTTTGACCAAGGTCCGAAGAGAAGACAAAGCCAGCAGCTCAGTGAAGGAGCAACAAGCTTTGAACCTCAAACAGCTGGGGAAGAAGAGCCAACCCAGAAGTCATCTGCCAACCGCCAAAGGGGTGTCAGGGACAGAGTTGCTTGCAAAGAGAAGGGAGAAATTGCTGCATTCATTTCAAACAGACAGCTTTGTAGCTTTCAGCTCGGCTGCGTCCCTGTCTAAAATGCAGAAGAACAAACATGTGAGCCAGAGCTCTGTGAAGACTGAGTCAGAGATGAAGACGAGGGGCAGGCATCACAAGGAGGTCAGTTTCACACTCACTCTCACACCTGAGGCTGTCCTGCTGCTGCAGCGGAGGAACAATGAAAGAAATCAACATTCAGCATCCAGAAATGCTGGACGTGGTGGAGGCGTTTCCGGAAGCACCTCAGACTCCAGAAGCAGGAGGGAAAACATCTATAAATGCCATACACCAGAAACAAAGAGACGCAGCACTCCAAACAGCAGAGTCACTGCTAAAAACAACTGTGATGCTGAACTGGGAGACATAAGCTCAATTGTGAAAATCTCCCTTCTGAATGAGCAACATAAGTATGATGATGTAGAGTATGAGGAGGAGGACCATGGTGTGGATGAGTGGGTGATGCTAAAATGTACAGAGTGGCTCCGTGGGTTGGAAAACACACCGACAACAGTGGGACACAGCCTGACTAAGGGTCCACGTGGTGTGAAAAAGTTTCTAAAGATAAAATGAGAAGTGTTGCTTAAATGAGGTGTCATTTTCCAACCTGAGAATGAGCTGCAGTTTCTGTTTGTGCTAGTTGCTATTTGAAGATGTTCTTAGAAGATGTGTCATGTATCTTCTGATCCTTGCTCCCTTGCTCCATGTTTCTCTTTTGCTGGGCCTAGTCATGCCAAGATATTCATCCATTGTGACAGTTTTTGTTAAATGTATTGAGGACATCATGAGATGTTCTGTTCCTGCTGCTTTGTTTGATTCATCCCCAGAGACGGAGGGGATGTAAAACTTAAGACATTCAAATTTGCACAGAAATGATGCACAAGACGAGTATTTCCTTTTAATGCAATGGTGCAGCCATACAAATCATGCAGTCTTGATATTGGATATTTTACAGTGTGTGAATGGAATAAGATTATTTTTCAACCTTAAAGCTAGGAAAATTGAGGTTTATTTAAAAAAAAAAGAAAAAATTATGAATCTTTGTCTATGCCCTGTAATTAAGTTTTACAGCAGGCATCTGATGGCTTTACACCCATACTTTTATGTTGATAATGTAATGTACGCTTGTTTCTGCCAGGCATTATCACAAAGGGAATAACTTTTTGCATTGACTGTTTTTTACCTGCAGAACTGAGAAATCTGAGTTTTTTTACAGAAAAGATTCCCCATAATACATATATTCTGTACATCTTTCCTTTCGGGTGGCTAATGTCTCACTCCCTGTAAATAGCTTTGTAAGGACTTAGCTTGGTCGGCCTGGTGGTTACTGTAATTCCCTCGTCTACACAAGTGTGCTTAGTTGCAGCTTATCCACCTGGGAGTCAAGTGTTACAACACGTTTGTTTGTTTATGTGTGTGTGTGACAGAGAAAGAGAGATGATTATCAATTCATAGGCAGCAAAGGTCACCCAGACCTGGGTATAACGGCAACAAATACGTTGTTTCCTTATCTGGACGTCATGGCTTCTTATATAATTTACTTTATTTCAAATTGAATTCAGCCAACATACTCTAGCGCTGGGAGTCAAGTATTACAACATGTGTGTTTGTTAATAAGCAAGTGTGTGAGCAAGAGATTCCATGTGTAATGTTTAACAATAATTTGAAATAAATTAATCACATTTGAAATCTTATTTCATCACACTTTCCTTTGGGACCTTTTCCCACCAAAGTAATTTCTATATGTGTTTAATCTGAGGCCTGTTTAACAAACAAGATAAAGACACAGTGCATGTTTTATGGATACATAAAGAGATGGGCATCATTTCCAGCGGTTGATTCGCCGCAGCTGTACGTAGGCCAGGAACATGCAGATCAATATGATTCCCAGCAGAGCCACCTGGTTCTGCCAGAAGCCCCACACAGAGTAGTCGATGTCCTGACTTTTAAGGAACAGCTCCCCTGGGATACTGCAGCACAGACAAAGGTTCAGTGTTTACGCATGAGTGTGTGTGCAGGTTGTTGTGTTTTAAGGAGCGGATAGGTTATTGCTCAGCACTCACATGGTCGTGTTGCTGTAGAACAACTGTCCTGACATCTCGTTGATGAATGCAGCCTGAGAGAGACAAAGATTGGGTGGAACAACTTACTCGATTCTAGGGCAGGGTATGGTTAAAAAATCTTCAATACCGGTACTAATACCAATACTGTAACATCAATACCTGTTCCTGAACAATACCGGTTCCTAAACAATAGCTCTGTCGATACCAATTTTATAGAAAAAAAATAGTTTTGTAACGTTAGATATCCAATCAAAAACATTATTAGATCTTGGTAGAAGCATGCTGCATGCTTATTGGCTCACTGATGCTGATGATTTACTCCTGAGGTATTGAAATTGCGTATTGAATAATGAGGCATTTTAGAGGCCGTTTGGTCTGTGCCTAAAAAGTATTAAATTCGGTACCCAGCCCTACTCGCTACAGATAAAGACAAACCCCCACAGACCCCTTTTTTTCGCAACCACAGCCTTCTGCTCATGCTCTGCTTATTTTCCATATCTTACATTTAGTCCATATCTGAAGATACTGATCCATTTCAGCCAGGAAAGCCAGATCAGCATAGCATTGAGATTGACAAGAAAACCACCAAAGACCTAAAATGGGAGGATGAAGAAGTAAAAGAGGGAATAACACTCACGTTTAAAAAAAATTCAACTATATATCTTCAATAGTACACCTTATGAACCCAATCATGTATATTTTTTGTGTGTGTTGTGTCAACATCTCACCATCATGAAGACAAAGGGCAGAGCAATGAGGATGTTAGCCATGGCAAAGGAAGACACACTCGCTGAGACGAGGAAGGCCAAACTGACTCCTGCCAGACTGACCATAGACATGGTCAGGGTAAAACAGATAAAGGCCTCGAAGGCAGGCTTCAATCCTGAAGGAGTGATAAATACATTTGGTCAAGAAGACAGCATTGACTATGAGAATGGATTTTTGCTTTGAGCAGGTTTCCCTGGTGGGGTCAGGTGATAGCAGCAAGATCAGATGAGAGGTTCCTGACAAAAAGCAATCAACAGTAGGAAAATAAATTAGGAAGACGTACAAAAGTGGAATCAGGCAGCTCTCTGTCATCCATATATTCTCTCTCCAGACCCTTGGGGTACAGCCAAGCCTGTGCTGAAAGAATTCTGGACTGTTTCGTCCTCATTCATTACATAATGTGTTGCTTTCACACTCTAAGTCAACTGGAGAAAATGACAAAGAAACGTCTTGGATTTGGAGATCTATGCAGTTCTAAAGTCAGCTGATCAGGTACAATAGTCCTCTCAAGGACTCAAATGAAACAGCACCTGTTGTTCTCTGCATCAGGGTAGTCTCCTCATCTGCATGATCCAATATGGGGTGTATTATTAGTATGTATGTGCTTGTATGTGTGAGAATTACCCATCATATAGTAGGCTATGGCTGAAAACACAAAGATGGGGATGATACGGTTGGGGATGAGATCAGCAAAGATCTTGGACAAGAAGTAGACCGAAGTACGGTAATAGCCACTGGAGTTCTCATGACTGCAACAAATATTAACAAAAGAATCTCATTAATACATTGTGACAGAGTTAAAAACAGGAGATTGTAAAGGATTTACATTATTTGCTGACAAAGAGATACAATTTATATCACATTTTTAATATACAACACTGTATGTTAAAGTAAAAGGTTTTCCATAAACTGTTAAAAACACACAATCAGTCACACTGTTGCATGGGCTGACATGTTCCTTCAATACAATGAACACACGCACTGTAGTTTATTTTGACTCAATCCCACCATCTAAATGTCTTTTAATCCGGAGCTGAAAAAAGTTTTCCAACTTATTCACTTTTTTACTTAAAATCAAAAACTACATGGCCTGTTTTCAAAGGTTCATATAATCTCTAGGGACGGATCAACTCAGGCTGAGTGCCACAGACAGAAAAGGGAAGCAGGAAAGTACTTAAATGGTAACTACCAAGTGACTGATGGGAACCACAATCTTTGGAATTGGTCCAGTTTTAAGCGAGATCGCTGCAGTCAGCAACTGTGAAACAAGCTACAATGTAAGTTAATGGGGAAATTATCCGGCTTGTATTCATCTTTACAAAAATGCTCGTTTTGCCACTGACAGGTTTAGATTATTATTCTAAGTGTCTGACAACAATATGTATATGATTTCTAAGTAGATCAACCTTTCTGTTAAAGAGTATGATCCTTTGTTAAAATATATGTAAAATTACATTCTCTAAACCCACCATACTCCATGTAAGTGGCAGTATCTCAGTCCATAGGGAGTTGGGTTTTGAACTGAAGGGTTGCTGGTTCACATGCGGACCAAAATATGGTGGTGGACCGGTAGCTGGAGAGGTGCCATTTCACCTCCTGGGCACTGCCAAGATGCACCAAACCCCCAACTGCTTGGGTCGCCTTTCCATGGGCGGGCCACTTAATCTGACATCTCTTTAGTCTTTAGACATCTATTTAGTAGATGTATAGGTACTGAACATGTGAAAATATGTTTACTCTATACATGCTAAAAGTATTGCTTTTTTTAATGGAGTCGGCTGGGTTTAACACTAGCAACTTCAGAGCAATTTCTGGTTATACAGAAATGTCTCAGAGAGGATTTTAAGGCCTATCTCTGAAGGGAACCTATCCATAATGTTGTCAGAAAATTTGAATATTAATCTGAGTCTGACAGTGGAAAAACGAGCAGTTTTGTAAAAGGTGAATTCAAGCTGGACAATTGCCCTCTTAACTTACATTGTAGCTTGTTTTGTCGCTCTCAACTGCATCGGTCTTGCTGCACCAATGTCAAAGGTTGTTGTTCCCATCAGTCACTTCGACACAAAAACATAGGAAAATAGGGTTGAAAAAAATAGTAGTTACCCTTTAAATTAAAACTGAGACAGACAAAAATTGTTAGTTTTGGTCTTTTCATCTTTGTTTATCATAACAAAAATATAGAATCTCTCATCCTTCAAATAGCATTAAAAAGAGAAATAGGATTTTCATAAATGTATCCAGGCACAAAATATATTTGTAGCCATGGACCTTGTGCACACAACACTTTTATCTTTCACTCACATGAAGATTGCCCTTTCATTGATAAAGAGTTCAACAGCAGAGAGATTCCCAAACACCATGTTGATGATAAGGAAGAAGAACGCTCCACTCCTGTAGTCAGGAAAGAGAGAGAGAGAGAGAGAGAGAGAGAGAGAGATTGTATTATCAATTCATAGGCAACAAAGGTCACCCAGACCTGGGTTTTATCCCCATAAACTTCTGAGTATAACGGCACCAAAAAAATTGTTTCCTCATCTTGACATTGTGGCTTCTTATATAGGCTTCTTACATAATTTATTATATTTCAAATTGAATTCAGCCAAGATATATATTCTTTTTTTGACATTTCTGTCATTCTTGCAATGTCAGCCCAAGCAATTATTTATGCAGCCTTTTCTGAAATGGAGATCCCACATCACCACATGTTCCTGTCTACGACATGCAATAATGTACAAGGAAAATCTTCAAAACCATAAAGAAAAAACCTTTGATACTATCTTCTATTATTGATTAAGTTGTTCGGTTGTCATGCCACTAAGGAAAGAGGACACATTTACAGTAGGAAGAGTGTGCATAGGGGAATTTAGAGAAAATACACTTATTTTAAATGTGGCTGGCTGTTATGTTGCAGGTTATGCATGCAGTACCTGTTCTGTAAAGCCTCGGGCAGTGTTAAGGGCATTTGGTAATAAATGAGTCCCACCAGAATTGCAAAGATGATGTTGAGAGCCAACTGGGCATAAGAGGTCTGAGGGTTTCTCAGAGTGTTCTGCACTGTCCTGCCACACACCACACGCATCTGTCACACACACACACACACACACACACACACACACACACACACACACAGCACACACACAGAAAACGTTTTTATGAGCATGATGGCAGTTATAAACAGGGTTCAACAAGCGGGCAGCCTGGCTGCCAGTCAGTCATTAAATTCTGTGACATAAAATCATAAACTCACTTCAATTTTGGTAACCCACAAAATGAATCACAACTGAGGTTTTGATTTTCTCAAATGGATAATCATTTTATATTGTTTTTTAAATGGAAGAAACATGCTTTCTCTAACATTTTAATGTGTTTCTGAATTACGGAGTTGGCTGACCTGATAGAAGAAGGAGGTAACATATTCTGTGGCCTTGTCACGACCTTTGGCCCCTTCAGCAATGTGCTGGTCCACATGGGCCAACTCCTCAAGCACATTCTGGCACAGTTGGGACTGTCGGTACTTGGTTGCCAATGAGTTTTTACACTCTACTGTGAAAAGACAGAGAGTCCATTATACATCGCCATGTTGCAGAGAAGGACAGTATGATAAACATTTTAACAGGCATTTACTCTTCTCATGGCTTGGTGATTTGCAAGTAAAAAACATGATCCAGGCGTCTAAGCTTAAAGCTAAGTCTGATTAAAGGAACAGTTTGACGTTTTGAGAAAGATTGTAAATGCTGTGACTATTTCTTGGAGAACAGTCACTCCCTGTCAGTGTTGTCATTACTGTGCGGAGCCAGGCAACAAGCAGATTCCAGAAATTCAACATGGTCAGCTAAGGTTCCTCTCCTCCCAGTTGTCATGCTAAGTTAAACTAAACGCCTCCCAACTCTAACTTCCTACTAACTCCACAAACATGAGATTTAGTCAGAAAGAAAACAAGACAATTTATTTTAGTCATCTAGTGTTTCATTCTACATTTCAAACTTTTAACATTACAACAAATTTAAACTCAATTCAACTTGGACACCTTCTATACTGTACATATATTCTTTTACCAATTACCAGCAGTAATGGATTTTAATGTTGATTTTGCCTCTCCATTTGTGATGTCCATGAAGAAATCAGCAGGGTTGTCGAAGGACTGAATTTGGTAGCCTGTACAAAACCACACACACTCACACACACACACACACACACACACACACACACACACACACACACACACACACACACACACACACACACACACACACACACACACACACACACACACACACACACACACACACACACACACACACACACGCAACACTGTAATAAATGCCTCTATAAAGCAAATAATATCCTAAAAAGAAGGAGGGTAAATTAAGAATTTGAATTGAACACTAGCTCACCATATGGAAAATCTGTTTATTTTTCATTTTATATAAAATTAGTAGAATATTCTAAAAGAAATTAGCTAAATGTAAGGATCAGGACTTCATGTGGTAATACAATGTAATCCCTTCTCTCTCACCCTCTATCCTTTTCTCTGAAACATAAACATGCTTGCGAGGACACACACACATAGACAAACACACACATAGCCGGACACACACATAGACAGACAGACACACACACACACACACACACACACACACACATACCAAGGTTTGTAAAGTATTCCAGTGCATGGTCTGCTGCTCCTGCGTACACCACCTCCCCTTTATGCATCAGAGTCAGATGGTCAAATTGTCTAAAGATGGAGTAGCGTGGCTGGTGGATGGAGAAGATCACAGTCTTACCTTTTCTGGACAGCCTGGACAAACGTAACATGTGTTTTTCATCCATAGTTACAGAAAACATCATAAAGGCAGCAGTAAAGGGTAAAAATGTTACTGATAGGCAAGGCATCAGCAAAAAAGCTCACAGTTAACAGTACGTGTTTGACCCCGCCATCTTCAGAAGCATTGTATGTTTCAGTTGTTATTTACATCTTGTGTATACATCTTGTGTGTGTACTTGTGTTGTACCTGTGCAGTAGATTGATGATACAATTCGCAGTGTTAGAATCCAAGCCGGTGGTCGGTTCATCCAGAAACAGCAGAGAGGGAGAAGTGATGAGCTCCATCCCAATGCTGCACCTCTTCCTTTCACCTCCAGATACGCCACGCAGAAACTCTGTCCCTATCTGCACACACACACACACATGCATGCATGCATGCACGCACGCACGCACACAAACAAAGAGCTAAGCTGAACAGCAAGGGTGAAAGTACTAAATACTCCCATTAATGTACAGGAGTAACTTGTTTTTGTGCATGTAGTTTTTAGGCTATTTTAATGTCAGTATTTTGGACGTTGCTACAGTTGAAATGCAGTTCATCATTACAGAGTACAAAAAAATGTCTGCCGCCCATACATTTTGGACATTGGACAGCCAAAGAGCCATTCACAGTTTGTCAATTTAGAGGAAAAGAATAAAATGGTTCTGTTTTTGCCATTTCTGCAATTTACTTTATCTTTGTCTTATGGTCAGGTTAGTGAAGTCAGTTATTGTGACTGTATACATTTGCTCAAGTAGACCTTTAAATAAGTACTTCTGCTTGTAACTGAGTAAGTAAGATGAGGTAGTAACAGTCTTTAAGATTGAGTAAGATGTCGCAGCACTCTTTCCAACACTGCTCTACAGTGACTGATCTAGCGACTGAGTGACTGATATATATACAGTGACTGATTCAGCTATAAGCATGTGTGTGTCACTGTACCTTAGTGTCTGCACAGTCTGTCAGGCCCAGGTCTTGTAAAATGGCATCTACTTTGTTTTTTTTATCTGAGGAGGAGTGATGTCGAGGGTTGAGACGCAGATTGGCACTGAACAGAAGATTCTCTCTCACAGACAGAGTGCCCATCAGGATATCATCCTGGAAGCACATGGATTGTTTACGCACAAAGTTTTCAGAGAAATCCAAAGCATGATAATGTCAAAGAATGTGTGTGTATTGTATGTTTGCATTTGTGTACCTGGACCACATAGGCAGAGCTGAGCCTGAGCTCAGACGTGATGGCTTTGCCATCCACCAACATTTTTCCTTGCTTCAGTCCAGCTGGGTCTTTTCTTCCTGCAATTACATCCAGGAGTCTGACAAAAAAACAAAAAAACAAACTAGTTATGTGGTTGGGGTTGTTTATGCGTGTGAGACAGTGCATGTGTATTTGCATGTACGTGAACATGTTTCTTACGATGTTTTCCCACTTCCGGTGGCGCCCATGATGGCATTCATACCAGGTCTCATGATGCCACTACAACAACCAAACATAAAATCAAGTCATTTATTTACAAAGAACACTTTAAAATCTAGACTACATTCTGTCCAATTACCATTACATACAGCAGCTTTAAAAGCCAAATATAAACCTTTAAATGGCAACATTCTCATGTTTATGCTTTAAAGATTTACATTTATGATAAGATAAGATGAGCCTGTATTCCAAAAGGTAACAGTTAATAGCAGCGAGTCTAGTATATATGTAAACCAGGGGTCTTTAACTTTTTTAGGTCAATGACCCCTTAGCTGAATAAGAGATGGAGCAGCAACCCTATACTACTTCTTTTTGTTTTTTTTATTGAGTATCTACAATAACGTGTTGGGTGGCCTAAAGCCCACACATGCCTTTTTAAAGGTGCATGCAACACTAAGCTATTTAAATAATAATTATTGACATATTCATATATTTATACATCATGTTTAATGTTAAACATGTGGTAGGCATAGTGAATCCATAGACTGATCTGTAGCTGGGGATGGCTACCTGCCCTGTACCTGTAGGCCAGTAAACCTATTATCAATGTTGTATAAATTTAATGTTTTTTTTGTTTTGTTTTTATAGACAGGCTGATTTACCTTTGCAAGTAATATGTTAGATTTATGTTAATTTTTATTTTCAGACACATTTTAAGTTTTGAAAAAAATAATACAAACTTTGGGGGCCCCCCTGTAGTAATTCTAAGGACCCCCTGTTGAAGATCTCTAATGTAGACAGTGTACACCAACATGATATATACTGTGATTAATTACTGATACTTAGTTTTGTCTGTAAAAATATAGCAAAATAGCAAAATACTGTTACCTAGTACATGATGTGGTTAGACAGTGTAGCATATTAACGTACTATAGTATGATATAGTGTATGGTGTGAGTTATAAGATGCAATTTAATAGTATTATTAGTTAATATCATTAACAATGATTATATAAAACTGTCTAAGAGCATTTAATTCATGAAACCATGGCGGCATTATTGTTTATAAATATTTCATTTTTATTTCTACTTCAGCGTTACCATTGGGTAATCCAGAAATGTGCTTAAGTAGATGTCAATATAGTTCATAAAAAAATCTTCATTGTTACAGTTTGTTTTGACAATAACTGCACAACACAAAGTACAGTAGCCTTGAAAAGTTGCACTGAAACCGAAATCTCTAATGTTGTAAAATGTGGTGCCTTTTGATTTTCTTTAAAGCTTTAAAAGAAGCACCTGGAGTGTTACGTCTTACAGGTAGCCCTGGCACTTTAACACACAGTCACAACCGAGTAACAATGCAGCCAATTACATATAATGCTGAATGTGTGTATGTGTATACACACAGGTATACACATACACACAACACACTCACAGGTAAGTGTCATGTCCTACCTCACATCGTTGAGGATGTATTTTTCAGGACCTCTCTTGCGGCAGAACCTCGTCTCATGAAAACAGTAGTGCAAGTTGCTGAATGTGACAGTTGGCCCTCGTTCTTGGAAATACTCGTCAACACTGCAAACAATCTGCTCCCCTTTAGACATCTTCAAAAACAGCAGTGTTACTACTAGAGAGGTAAAATGAGTCAGAAAGATGAGTTTGAAGAAAGAGAGAAGTAAAGTCTTACACAGAGTCCTGCGTAGTCAGACAGAGAGACAGGTGAGAGAGCATGTAATCAATCAGTTTCTGTTATAAACTCCTCTGGTCTTTGGACTCCCTGACTCCTTAGCCCATTGACTTGTGATTGTTCACAAAAAGATACTCTGGCATTGAACTTTCCCCTCAAAAACTGCACATAAGAAGCACCACAAGCCATGTTATAATAATTGATGATAACAGTTGACAGTTGAAAAGTTTTATCCTCATATCCATTGTCATTTCCAGTTCATCTGTATTCAGGGTCATGGTGGAGCATGAGGAGCATTATTGTTTGGCAATAAGGACTGGCTCACACAACAATTCATCCCAAAGGTGAAACGATGGGGTTGGGGGAAGATGGGGTTAAGGTCAAGGGTTTCTGCAGGCCAGTCCAGTTACTTATGGGCCTGGTTTTGTCACATTGAAAACAGTAAAGGGCCTTTGCTACTGAAAGGCTACTAACTGTTACAACAAAGTTAAAAGCATGTCTTTTATCATTAAGAATGCACAACACAATGTGCCTTTTGAAAAGAAGTTAACACTAACCTTAAAAATTAAACACTGAATTAATAAGCAATGACTTGTTCTATCTGCTCAGGGGTTTGGTTTCTACAGCCTCAATTGGTCTGCTGTGCAGCTTGTGATGGTTAATTATGGGTAACTTTTGGTAAATATTTCAGCATTATGGACATTACTGAATTAGATTTCTAACTTTATGACTCTTTTCCTCTTGAAATACTGCAGTAGCTCTGTACTGTACAGTTCTTCCTTAAAAACAGGTATATGTATCTTGAATATCTTTTCATGTTTTACTATTGCAAATATTATTTTATGACTTTTGACTTCTGCACTGTATTTATTGTAATGCACATAAACAGGAGACACATTTGTTGTATATGCCACAACACAAAATGTGATTTTTCAGATTTCTGGGTTACAGTGGGCATTCAGCATGATCCCATATTTGTCCCTTGGCCCCGGTGGCAAGTTCTATAGTCTTGAAACTAAGGATTGCTTTAACAATGAAAAGCAGCCTCAGACTGACATGGCTCGTTTAGGGGCGTTACTTAATCAGGTATACTTTTGAAGAGTTTTCATGAAGTAACCAAATAGTTTCTGTTCTACTATCATGTCTGTATATTTCTATTTAATTTGCATTACTGTTCTTAGAATAAAGTAGTTTTTTGATGAAGGTGTTTTGGTCGAGGGTGTTAAACCTATCAACCGTAATGTTGCTGTTGCCTTGGTGTCCTTCTATACTTTGTTTTGACCATGGCCTACATTTTCATGAACAGGCTGGCCCCTGCTGTACAGAATGCCGTATGGCATGCTGGAGAGAACATTGTGGGTGGGATCAACTTTGTTTTTCTCTGACCTTTTCTCTTTTTTGCGGTTGTCCAATCAGGCTTCGTGTTTAGCACCAAGTACGGCCTAGAAACTTCCTGCAGCCAATTGCGTTTCAGCACAGAGAGAAAATGGGCGTGACTAGCACCAGAAATTCTTAGGTGTTGTCATCGTGTTCCTTTAGTTTGGTGTGTTTTACACTGGGCGTGCAGGCGCAGTTTAAGACGTTATAATGCTACTTTAGCAGCAGTAGTTTTTTCTTTTCTATAGATTGTTGGAGTTGTGTAACGTATTTATCCTATAGTAAACTGAAGAAAGACCATTAGGTATATTCGGGAAACCAACAATCCTAACTACATTTCACACGAAAGCTAACTTTAGCTTATAATCTACTAGCTAACGCCTAACGTTAGCCATGGAGGAGAAGAAGGAGGAGAGAGAAGCGGAGATCCAAGAGCACGGCCCCGAACACTGGTTCTCCAAATGGGAACGGCAGTGCTTAGCAGAGGCCGAACGGGAAGATCCAAACGAAGAGGAGACGGAACAAAGCCAACAGAAACTGTGGCACCTCTTTCAGAACTCGGCCACTGCTGTGGCTCAGCTCTACAAAGGTCTGTACCAAAGATACAGAAGTTAAAGTCACAGCAAGCTAACGTTAACTGTCAGATCTTATGAAAGCTAATCTTGCTAGCCGAAAGAGACACAAAGGGCACTGGCGAGGCTAACAGTGTTAGCTACGCACAGCTGTTTCTACACAGCATAACTAGCGGTGTTTGTTTCCGTGGTTGTTAGGTGACACCACGATGTGTATTCTCTTAAATTGTGTATACAATAGATGGTTCTGCGTAACCCTGTTTCGTTGCCGATGGAAGCTAACGTTAGCCCACTGCTAACTCGAGCAGCCGGTCACCGTGTCAGAGTGTGAGACAACGGGGCTGAATCTGGCTCACAGTGGCCTGAGCTGTCAAGTCTTCCTGAACTAGACGCATTAATAAATTAATCTCAAACTACCGGCTAAATCACCGGTGTGCCTCATCACTGCACATACATTCGTCGTGTTTGGACCTAACATGGCACTAATATGTTTTTTTTGTCCACCCGTTAACAGTTACATATCTCGTCAAAATGGCGATACACAGGGAGGAGTTTGCGGACTGAAAACAACTCGTTTGTTGACGATCTAAAACGCAGCGATAGTTTATTGTCGCAGTGGTGTGGTGGGTTTTGATAAGTAACGACACGAAAACATTTTGATTCCAAAACTGTCCTATGGACTTTTGCAGATGACTGCATTGTTGTTACAATCCAGAACAAAATGGCGATAGGGTTAAAGTAAACCTTTTTTTGTTCAAGACTCGTTCAGCCATGCTGAGTGTTACACATACATAACACTGACATTGTGTTGTTTAGAAATAACTTCGTTTCCTGTCAACTTCTGCTATCAGTTCATACTGAAACGGAAATAAACGTGGCCATCCATTTGAATAGTCTATATTTAAAATGGTGACATCATGGTTGTTTAGATTTGACCATTAGCTTAAGTTATATTTTCTGGGTGTAGAATGACTCACATGGCTTTGTTCCCCAATTGTTAAACATACTTTGTAAATCCTGCTTGTCAAAATGCTTCTGCTTCCATGCTCCTCTTAATGTAAGCCTACGTTCACACCGTAACATGGCTGTATTTTCAGAAAATGGAACACCAGCTAGTCATTTGTAGAGGAAACCCCATACACATATAGATTTACGTATAGATTTATGTGTAGGGTATCTGAGTCAGAAAATGACATAATCACTGTCTTGGCTAACCCTGTACGTAGTTCTATCAGATTCTCCTCCAGATTGTGGAACCATTGGCGGACATGTCTGTATACTAGACACTGAACATTGTGGAAGGCTTTGTTTTGTTTTTTTTTGTTTTTTTGTATTTTTGTATTTTGTATTTTTGTGTTTGTATATGTTCTTATTTTGATATGGATCCCCCTGGGTCTGAAATAAAATAAAGTTTATTATTACACAGCTCCTGCAGATTAGATGCAAGGACATGCAGTAAATATTATGAAATAATCATTAGTGGAGAATTACTCTGTATGTTTGGGTAAACCCAATTCTTAGCTAAACTTAGCAGTTCTTTGTATAGCTGTGTTTTGTTAACAGCTCTGTTCTTTATCAATACTCTTCATACCACCATTGGAATTCATTTTTAGATATAGGTAGGTATAATGAGGCCTTGGATGTGTTAAGGAAGTTATACGATTAAGTCTGAGTTTGAAAATGCTCTCCTCTAAAAAATACCATCCCCTGTTAGTTTACACAAGCGCAGTTGTATTTTAACAGCCAATTTATGACTGTTTAGACTTGAACTTCTCTAAAGAAGAAATTTAAGCTTGAAGTGGAGTGGGGGTTTATATAATACCAATGACAAAGTTATGACAATCTGACTAACTTTTTGAATTTAATTAACAGATAGAGTATGTCAGCAGCAAGGCCTCTCTCTCTGGGTGCCCTTCCAGAATGCAGCCACAGCTGTCACTAACCTGTATAAAGGCAAGTAACTTTGACTATTAACCATCTTGTGGTTTACTGTCTGTTTTAGTTGCATTTTATACAAGGTCCAGGAAGTACTGTATGTAAATTATTACCATTACATTATTACCAGGCATTATTATGAATCCCACTACTTTTCTTGGCAAGATGCCCTGGGTAGCATTCAAGCGCTAGTATTGTGCAGTTCACACGTTCAGTTCCTATCTCCGGACCAATGGGCTAGCCTAAGCACTTGAGGTCAATGCCTAACCCCTCAGCTGCTATGCAGGGTGCATTTTGCCAAAAGGAGTGATGGGATTCATAATAACACGTAAATGAGATGTGTAGATGGTATTTGGTGGTGGTGTCCAGGTTTACTAAAAAACACTTGTGTCTTCAGAGAGTACGGAAGCCCGCCAACGGAGCTATGATCTGGGCATCCACTTAGGCCACCAGCGCAGGAATAAGGATGTGATCGCATGGGTTACGAAACGCAGGAGAACTATCAGGCGCGAGGACCTCATCAGCTTCCTGTGTGGCAAAGTTCCCCCTCCACGGACAGCTCGCGCCCCTCCAAGGGTTGCTATGGTGTCTGGAAGCCGACCATCACCCTCAGAGACAGGTAGCTCTGTGGAGACTGACCTGCAGCCTTTCAGAGAGGCCATAGCACTGCATGGTAGGTCAAGATGCCATGTTCAGGAGAAAGCAGTTGCAATATAAGAATCAGACGCAAGAGTTTATACAGTTTGCAATGGTTTCATTTTTTGTTCTTTTCATTCCAGGCCTTAGTGGTGCCATGGCAAGCATTTCTGTGCGTTCGGGTCCTCCTGGTTCACCAACTCACCCTGCCCAACCTCTTAGTCGTCGTAGGAATGGTCTTCATGATGTGGACCTCAACACCTTCATTGCCGAGGAGATGGCGCTCCATTTGGATTCAACAGCCAATCGTAAACGAGGCCCTGCCCCCTGTAGTGATGTCATCACAGACTCACCTACTCATAAACGTAACAGGATGCTCTGAACTTTTCCTACACCACTTATCCCTCCGTTGTCCTCTCCTTGGTGGCCGACTGGACAGCTGATGAGGACTGATGCCTTGGCCAACCATTGAAATCTTCCTCCTTTTCACCTTAGTTGCAATGCTACAAATAAACTTAACAATTACCAATCCACACATTTATTCACTTTTATTTTTCTTTCAACCCCCCTGTTGTCTCACACATCCTTTCTATAGCTATGTTGTTTTTTCAGATGTTCTTTCCTGTTTGATTGCCCCCAGTAGAGCAACACAAAGAAGCAAGCACACATCACATTTGGAATCCTTAAATGGCAGATGTTGAGTTAGACAGTTTATTTGGCCAGGCTCCTTTTGTTGTTCATATCCAATAATCAGATGAACCGGGCTGTTGCCTACTGTTTGCAGTTCTGTTCCCTTCATTGCTTGTGCATACTTTTTCTCCTCATCTGTGGAGTGCTGGCCAAACCAGACTGGATTGAAACCTGGGTCCCCGTGAGGCTGAACCACCTCCTCGCCGTGTGGCCCAACTCAAAATGCTTGCAAGCGTGTGTATTTCATTCTGCTGCTGCTCGGTGTGTTTGCGTATATGACTTCAGAACTGCCACTTACTGTGTTGTACTTATCGTTGCCGTGTGTGTGTGTGTGTGTGTGTGTGTGTGTGTGTGTGTGTGTGTGTGTGTGTGTGTGTGTGTGTGTGTGTGTGTGTGTGTGTGTGTGTGTGTGTGTCAGCACCCACATGACCGAATGATGTTCCTGTTTAACTTTCATCCTATTTCTTTTTAGTTGCTCTTTGCAGCCACACCAAGGTTTTATCACAAAGCAGGTCAGTCTACTTGACCACACTACAACACGATAATGGTGACTACCATTCCTGTCAGACGTAGCTGACAATTTGAGTATTGAGATAAGTAAAATGCTTTCCAAGAAAGAGTTGCTTAAGTACCCATATCCTGCATTATTATTTGCAAGTTTCAACTCACACTGTTGCTCATAACTATTGTCATGTTTACAAATAATCCAAATATACACCGTTTTCCTGTCTGCATCAAAATACATTTGACAAAGCCTGTGTTTTACCTACTTTGTTCACATTTGGCCCTTCAATAAGAACAAACTGGTGTATTGTCATTTTGTCTCTGGTATTTAAGAGTTCCAACACTTTCACACTTGTGATTTCATTTGAAAAAATTATTAAATTACATGGGGCAGTTAGCTGTAGTATTCTACTTCGCTTAGCCAACATATGGACTATTCAGTGTGAAGGTTCAGCAAGGCTTTGGGCACTTGTTTTGCTTATTTCGCACACTGCTTTGTGATACAATCTTGTCTAATGTGTGTAAATAACATGTAGGTGCAGTTATATGTGGTACATATTGTAAAAAGAAGTGCAAGTCCATTGGGATGTCCATGTACAATAACAATTCTGACATTAAAAAAACAAACAAGCTTTTGTCTAAGTAGTCTGATTTTACTTCATGTTGTATTTGGTGTTTTACTGTACACCATCTGCTTGGTAAGGTCTTATTTCAGTGCAGGATAATCGTTACTCCCACATTTCTATGAATTACCCCTAGGCCAGTCTCAAAAATGAAAGGATAAAAAGGTGCTAATTAGTTGAAAACCCTCAGTTTTAGCTATTATCTATCCCTGTGCCTGCTCAGAGTTTGGTCTTGGGCTCCTCACACCTCCATAAGGGTCTAGACTCCATCGGGGGATTATGTTTTGGCATTCTAACCCTTTAAGAAATATAATTTCGTAACGAGTCTAATCTCCAAAGACTGTACATTTCATATTATGCATGTACCAAATGTATGCATGTACTACTAAATCTTTGCATATCTGCAACAAAGTCTCCCCTGATTGAAATATCTTAGTGTTTTGTGTAAACAGGTTGTCAACAAACGCCTTGTCTGAGTCTAGTGTGTAGTTCAACCTTGTATCCACATGGGGGCGATGCAGACTACTTTCTTTGAAGAAGGAATCTTGTGCTGCTAAACACATTGACAGGGGCCCTACAATTACGTGTTTATAGATAGATAATAAAATATTGAACATGAAAACGAGATTTTGATCAGTAGTGTTCAAAACTAAACAATTCGCTGTAAACCTTTTATATCAAATTTGGAAGCAGTGACATGAAATAGAACCATACATACACTGTCAAAAAGTTCCCAACTGTGGCTAAGGTTAGCAAAAAAACTCTCCCAACCACAAGGCCTTGAAGCAAAATTATCTTTTTGTGTAACAGTTACACAGATATTCTCACACAATTTTTTTTCATAACATTTCCTTCAGTCTTTACCTGATTTGGAAAATAAAGCCTACATAATCAATATATAAAAAGTCGATACCCAAAGCCGTTTTCCTATAACTGTGTTGCCAAAATGTTTGCAAGTTCTATTTGTCAAAATGTTGACGATGCACGCACACCTCATCTCACAGCAAATGCTAAATCTCAATACACAATGGCAACATGACCGTTTACACTAATCATTACTTAGCAGTTGACAGTCTGACACTACAGTTCAGCAAATTCCTCCTTTGATTTAGGAATTTTCCAAAAAGCCACCAGCATGTCTGTCATTACATGTAGATCTGGTTCCCAATGCTGATTAGAAATTAAATGTTTTTTTACAATAAAAATATCAAATTAAGCTATTATTAAATTTGAAGCAATCATGGTGGAGTGCTTTCTTGTTTTATGGTTCTTGATGGAAAGCAATTTTGTGATTTATGTGGGACTGTATGAAAATTATTGGATTGGGGAGGGGAGCTGAACCTGTTTTCTCTTAGGCCTTCAGAAAGCCCTCTATTTAAAGGGGAACAATGCAGTTTTTATAACTTAATTTACCTTAACTGAACAGCTTCGGAGTCATTGAAAAGATTATATGACTTTTTTTGGGTTGAATGGTGGTCGTCTTGCTCTCCCTTAGCGCCTGTGAGAAGAAAAAAAACCTTGCAACTTTGGGCTTGCGAGTCGCCTGCCGAAGCATCAGGTCTCGCGACGTAACAGATTACTTCACGGCACTGCACACATGCCCATTCAGGAACAAAGTAGTGATGGAGTTTTTCCACATTATAGTCATGGTTGAGCCCGCAAAAAAGAAGCAGAAAGCATTGTCGGGCAAAAACGGCAGACTGATCAAGTGAGGAGTCAGACACAAATAAACATAGGAGCTGTCGAATATCTGTTCAGAATCTGTAATAATCTCTTGCGAGCAAAAAACAAAGAAATGGCCCAAACTGCATAGCGCCCCTTTAATACAAGAAAATAACGTTACTCAACTTTTAGCCTCGGTATCTTAATGGAACAAAAAGTTTGCCATTGATGAACAGCAGAAGTGTGATTGGAAATTTGGGATAATGAACTGAGCATGCCACATGTCTAAGGTGAGAATATAATAAGACCCTATCCTGCTCTCCCTAGAAATTCAGAATACCCCCCTTCAGCCAAAAGAAAAAATATAACAGGCCTACCTGTCCCTTTTCGGACCCCTCCTTGCCCTCAGTCAACTTTCGTGCGGTTCCTTTATCAAGGACATTGCGATGTCACGATCACACCAATTCACCCCAATTCAACCAATCACCGTGAATTCAGTGCGACTCGCAATTTCGACCAATCACTGCAACTTTACCACAAATTTGACCAATAACTGGAGTTCCCCGCAACTTCAACCAATCACAGCAGTCTCACATGCCAGACTTTGCATCAGTATGTGATGATGAGAGCCAATTACCAAGCGGGAGAGAGACCAGGTTGGTGCGCCAAATTTATTTTTTTGTTCCTGTTATTATGCAACCTGCAACTTCTAGGGCAGTAGCATTCACACACTACTATTGACCAGGCATCCATGCTTACAAAAGGTAATGTAACCCCATTTCTTCAGGTCCTATCCCCTAAACAATCATCTATCCTAACCATAACCACTCGAGGTCAATGCCTAACCACAACCAATCAGGCTGCTTTATAGGGTGAGACTTGCCTAGAAATCACGTGTGACCATAATAACGCAAAGACAAGATGTGTCTGACTCGAACATCACACAATGACCAACAAAATGCACACCAAAAATCGTGCAAAACATTTCAGATCTTCATGCCAACCTGTATACATTTTGACAATTCATCAATGTATCCTGTAAGGATTTTTCATTCTAAAGTTGCTGACAGCTGCTGCTGTCTCAATCCAGTTTGCTCTCTGCAGCCGGTGGGACTGCTGCTCAGTTCCCCCGCAACTGATGCGCACACACACACAAACACACACGGTGGATGCAGGAAAACCCAGAGATGAGACATGTAGGATGACCTAAATTGAGGACAGCTTTGCTTGTTAATGTAAGTGCAATGTTAAATTAAAGTCCTAATGTCCTTTATCAAACCGTGTGAACGTGTCCCAGGCCAAGAAAGGAAGTTAACTAACAATGAAAAGATTAACAAGCCACTGACAGATACGTTTACATTGGATTGTTCAACAAATAATTTTTTGTTGTAAATCTGCCAGCCTTTTTTATATTATACCAACATTTTCAGCATCCTGAGCCTTTTGGGTAAAGTTACTAGGAAATCTCAGCCCAGAGTAATTTTTTTCTCCCCAAAACAAGATTCCTTTTTTTTTTTAAGAAGAATACAACAACAAATATCGCAACTTTTTTGTTGTTGCAATTTTCACTGTCTCTTGCAACTTAACGGCAACAAAAAAACAAGAGACATCGAAACTTATGTTGCAATTCTTTACAAAAGCTGCCTTAAAATCTGGCATTTTGGGCCTCAACAATCTTAAAGAAAGGCCGTGAAATCCTCGAGGGACTGCTTAAGTAAGCCAAAAATTGTGTTTTCCCTTTCATAGCAAAAATCTTTGCAGGTATTTAGTTCCATGTCTATCTTGGATCTGACAGCCAGGTTGACCTCAGTGCCAGCCCACACATAAAAGCTCTGGGAAACTAAGCACAGCTGTCTATCTCCATTAAATCACTGCCAAAGAAACACCACGACCGTAACAAATGATGTGACACAGCCTTTGATTTGCTGGAGGAAAGCTACCAGGTCAACAGCACTTTTGAGTCAACTTTTTAGACTTGCCCAAGTGTATGCCACTATTTGATCCCCTGACTCTACCACTCAATTACCACAGAGGACGATAAAGACCTGCGCTGTCCATCCCCAACATCCAGAGAGAATATCTGCTCTTACTTTTCTCAGCTAACACTGCACGGTTGTTTTTGTTTCATCATGTGTCTGAAGGCTCTAAAGCCTGCTATTTGATGGAACTATGGAAGAGAAGCAGAGCTGACCGCAAGCTGTTTCACACTTCAAAAGAAGCACTGTGCATGTGTGTTTGTGTGTGTGAGAGAGAGAGAAAGAGAGAGAGAGACAGGGAGAGAAAGAGACATGACGAGAAGCAACAAGTGTCTGAATGTTCCAGAAAACCCCTCGAAGATGGCCATCTGGGCTGCACTGGTATCAGCTTACACATGTCCTCATAAACACACACACAGATAGGTGTCTAGGATGCCGTCTGCTCTGAAAGAGAGTTGGTGGTGTGTCTTGTGAACCATTACTAACACACACATACATAAACGTCCGTTTCATCATAGCAATTGTCTGTGTGGGCTTGACCATTAGGGAGTCTTCAATGGCAGACAGCTGGCGATCAATGATGCACTAGTTATCCCTTGTGTGCATGTGCGATGCCGTACACAGCATAAACACAATGGGGAATGTTAATTGCTGCACCAGCTTGCGCTAATTGATAGAGGACAGCATGCTTATACACTCACACACACACACACAAACACATTAGCACATGCACATAAACAGAAGCCAATCAGGCAGACTGAGAATTTGTCCCCAGAGAGATGGAGCAGCCGGAGAGCAGGGGTGGGAAATGGAGAGGTGATGGAGGAGACAGGGAAAGAGAAGAGGAGGAGGAAGAGAGGTTAAACCTTCCCCAGAGAAGGCTGCTAGTCAGGGCTCTTAGTTTGGTGCACATAGGCTACGGTAGGTGAGCGGTGCGTGGTGTGCATGAAAACCCAAGGTCTGAGAGATTGTCTCCTATTTTTGGGTCTGCTATGTTTTTGTGAATGTTCCTCCTCTTCAAATGGAGATCCCCTCCCCTCTCTCTCACCCTCTATCCTTTTCTCTCAAACATAAACAAGCTTGCGTGCACACACACACACACACACACACACACACACACACACACGTTTTCAGATTTTCAGAACTCCCTGCGCACCAGCATGTCCCTGTCTTCCACAAATGCCATGAAAAAAAAAAAAACATGAGCTGATCACCATAGCAACACGTTATATATCTTCCAGCAATATTTATCCAATCCAGGGAGGAGGGGTTGTGGTAGTGATGGTGGTGATGGTGGTGGTGGTGGTGGGGGTGGATGGAAAGAGGAGGTAGAGGTGGTGATGGTGTGTAAGGGAGGGTCGTGATGCAATTCATCAAAAAAAATAATAATCTGATGGTCATTATAGAAGAGAGGTTGCGGTTCAGGTGGGTGGCCACAGGGCGGCAGCAGCGTCCAGCGCAGCAGGACAGCAGCATCACCGGCTATCATCACTTTAAGACCAGTGGCATTCAGTCATGTGTCACACACAGCTTACAGGCATTAGGTTTTTATCCCGACCAGATACACCACTTTATTTCCCTCTTTCAGGAGAAGGTGTGCCCATTAGTGAAATTGTCTTTTGTGGTTTCAAGTCAGTCTGCGTGCATTTTCGAGGTACACGCGTGACAACCACTAGACTAGACAAGCCAGGTCCAAAAAGAGGTAGCAGTTCGATTCCCGCCCTCAAAAGCAACAGCAGTGGGAGGCTGGGCACGCATTAAAGGGTGGAATAAATGATTGAATAAGAGAAGAGAAAAGAGAATGAATGGTGGTCAAAAAAAGAGCAGGAATGATTGCAAGGTCCCCCTCCTCCCCAAGCATAAGGATTAGATGTTGTGCTGCTTGCTGCAGATGAGTTTGGGCTTGATTCTGTATGCGGGTGTGCACAGTGTGTAATGTGTCAGTTTGTGCATGTCTGTGTGTGTGGGTTTATTTTTTGGGCTCAGGAAGCAGGTTAAGCAAGGAGGTGGGGGAGAGAGAGAGAGAGAGAGAAGAAAAAGAGGAGGGTGAGAGGAGGGAACAGGATGAAAGGATGTAGGTGAGTCTAGGAGGAGAAGAGGCCTAAATCCTCACTGAGCTCGAGGGAGAAAGCAAGTACAGACATGGGGAGACTAATGATGTGAGAAAAGGGGAAATGTAGAAAGACAGAGGAAAACAGGAAGAGACTGGCAGTGTGTGTGTGTGTATATGAGTTAAAGACATATAGACAGGAAAGTGTAAGTGCAACACAAGTCTCTTTGCTCAGAGGTTTATGTAGAAAGCCCAAACAGGGCCTGACAAGAGTCTGATAGGATCAGCTCTGCTACATGTTCACCAATTCATACACACCTACACACTTGCACACACACACACACACACACACACACACACACACACACACACACACACACACACACACACACACAGTCCCACTTTCCCTCTCTTCAGCTAGCTAAGTTTTTCCAATATTCTGTGTTCAAAGTGATATATTTAATTTTGTTACATCTCACATTTTTCAGCAGGCTTTACCTGTTGCGACTTTGTGTGCCATCTGCCTTCTTTGTTTTCAAGTAGCAGGGAAATCACACAATCCTGTCACAACTCTGCCGTCCTCATGTCAAGCCCACCCACTGACTCTATACACAATGTGATTGGCAAACCAGAATTTGGTTTTTCCAACTCGCAAGCGAGAGTTGCTAGACCGAATTACATTTGCTGCTGCTAGTGTGCATCTGGATTTCTAGGCTAGGGATTTGCTGCTTCTTTTTACACCATTGTCGAATTTCAATTATGTTGGCAAGGGCCTATATTGGATAGCCAACAGTAGAGAGATGATAGGAGCTGTACATCTTGTGGCTAAATCATGGTTAAATGATTGTAATTTCATTATCTTTGCAGTTTTTACTGCTGGTTTAACAGGGCAAGCTGTTTGAAGACATCGCCCTGGGCTCTAAAAACTAGTGATGGCCATTTTTCTGTTTTCCATTTTATAGATAAAATGATCAATCAATTAAATAAAAAATCTATCAATTTACAAAGTATACATCTTTAAAGCTGATATGTGCAATTTAAAAGGGGTCACTGGTAGTGGCAAAACTGCAAAGAATCCTCACCCAACTCTGCAGTTCCCCAAAGCTCCACGGAGCTTTATAGAACTCTGGTTTCACAGCTCACAACTTTAGTGTTTTTATCCAGTTGCACTGCTCTCATGAACCTCATTCACAGCAGCAGAAACATGCAGCTATTTTTTCAGCAAAAAAGCTCTAAAAACCTAATGTGCTCAGCACCAACCGGGAGACAAACAGAATTAGGGACTAGCTGGTGAACACAGTGGAGCATTTAGCAGCTAAAGAGCCAAATTTCCCTCAGGAGTTGGTGGAAACCAAAACAGCGCTAGATAGAATACTGGACATCCACAATAATCATGTGGCCAAAAACATGACTACGAGTTAAAAGTGTAGGTTAAATTGTGAGAAGGGCGATGCGTGACAACCGTTGCTTCCCCCACAACTTTATAAGGTGTAAATATGTCAGTGTTGTGTTTTTTAGCTTGTTCTGCTGTCCCAAAGTGGTCATTTATTTATTTATTTATTTATTAACCTGCTAGTGGACATAAAAGTTCAATGGGACTGTCCAGAAGGGGGGAGGATCATTTTCAGGAACTCTAAATCTGCTAGAACGTTTAATTTGGGAGGTAATGCTCGAAGAATCAAACAGGTCTGGGTCCATTTCCTCAGTGGCGGTCAGTTAGAGAGCTTGTTAGTCAAAAGGACATCATTTTCATTTCAGCTCTAAGAGAGACCTCTACTGGGAACTGCACAAGCCACTGCAATTATATTCTTCAACAAGAAGAGCGTGATACTCTTAATGGAATATTATTCATGTGCAAAATACTGCACAATCCATATCTGGCACTTAATGTGATTTACTGACCTGAGCATTTTTTTTAACTGAGACCCAGGTGTAGCTTCTATGCTGGATTTACTCATAGTTACCCACTGCAGGTAATCAGTATTCAGATCTTTAAGTTAAGGAAACATGACAATGCTAAAGTGTAAAATACTGTTATATCCCTGCATTCGAAATATTAAAGTACAAAAAGTCAAAGTAGCCTACAGTACTCATGATTCAGAATGGCACATTTCAGACTCTTATGCATTATAGGGGTGTGAATCTTCACTGGTCTCACGATTCGATTACGATTATTCCAATCTCGTAGCCACGGGTGTGTCTCATTCAGAAACCCGTATAGGGCTCTGTGTCTGCCTGTCAGAGGTTCTGAATGAGATAGGCTACTATCAACTATGCACAGCAGACATTAGGGCAGGCAGATGCATGCGTTGCTGAAATATTGTGACTTGTTTCTTGTAATAAAACTTTATTTTTCTCATCTAATCAAGACTCTTCCGCATATCAGAAAACACAATTGGGATAAGTTATATTTTGACTGCACAGAAATTGTGAAACACATCTGAACTGTTAAAGTCCAGGGGTTTATTGTATCCATAAGGTGAATAAGTGCCACATGCACATTTATAGAGGCTACTTCTACAACAAAAAAAACACAAAAGAAAAGAAAAGAGTACATTATGCCCAAATGTGCGCTGACTCATTCAGCAGAGATAATGGTAAAGGTTCTAGAGGAGAATAAATACTTGAAAAGACATACAAATTGCCTGAGAGCCTTACCAAATTATATTCCATTATAGTGTTATATTTTTAAATGTCACCTTTCTTTTCCTTTACGTGAATAAAGACATTTTTAACGTGAATTGATGCAGAAAAGGTTAGAAATAGGTGCATACAAATTCAAAAGAATGCATATATCTATATATCATATGTCCACAAAATGCAAACAAACCTAGGACTGTGTCTTGTCGGGCCAGGAATGACGGGCCAACTGTTTTGCCTTTTAAATTACATTTGCCAACCGGGCAGCTGAGATGAAGGCCTATTCCAATATGTAGTGCTATATATTTGTGTAAGTGCACATTGCTGTAATGGGACCATAAATGTGGCACACCCACCCAGCGTTTCTGATGAACATCTAGAATATCTTTTCTGGCTACACTAGTCGACTACCTGTCAACGATTTGATCCATTTCGATATCCTCATGATATCCTGATGCATCACAATGCGTTCCCTCCTTATTACTATTATACTGTATATTGCACATGGTTTTTATCAACAAATTCAAGCAGTCATATGAACTCCCGATTTTATTGTATCTGCATTTAAAAATGAAACTTTCTGAAGGAAGCGGAGTCTGAACATACCAGACAAAAAAAAAAAAAGGCAAAGACAGAAAAGTAGAAATGACATTAGCTTACGTTAGTACCATGGATGTTTGAAGACAAATACACACCACAGCTAATGGTGGGCAAGCCAGCGATTACAACAACTCACTCGCAATGGACACACATAATGACAGTCGGAGCAGTTTGGGAGGCAAAATGTATAAATCTATCAACCTGATGAGGGGTGAGCTTCAGAATGCTTCAGGAGAAAGAGGTTGAAATTGGATCCAAAATTAGGCCAAGTTCAGAGAGATAGTAAATAAAAATGTCCTGGAGGTAAAGTCATCGACTGAAAGCGCTGTATTCACATTTAAGATAAAAGGTTAGCCTTTATTGGATTGATTACCAGAGAGAAAATTCTATTTTTCTCTTCTGTAGAATGTCATTTTATTTCATATTAATCAGATAACTAAATACATAAATAAATATGCCTTTGAAACACGTCTTGATTCGTCTGAATTGGTGAGATTACCACGCCCCCCTTCATTTGAATATAATAAATGGAAATAAAAAGGGTAAAATAAATAAATGTAGACAGGAAAATACAGAAATATAAACTATTCAAGAACATTTAAAGAGATTTACAAGACTTGTAAGAACCGTCCGCTCTCCTGTTTTTTTTTAAACGGCCCATCATAGACATCAGCTGCAAGTAGCTGCAGCTAGAACATTGTATCTACTGTGATAGGTATTCAGTTACAGATACTGCTTAACTGTGATAACTAAATGTCAAAGTGAAACTTTCTCTAATGATCTCACTGCTCTGCTGTTTCAACAACCATGATGTATGAACCACAGGCTGCACCGGCAGTCTCTGTCTGTTTCTCTTTCTCTCATATGTTTGAGGGGAGTTATGATTGCCATGGACACTCTATAGAGTTAATTGAGGGTAATACATGATTTATATGAAATATTAGTGATGACAAGTCTCCTCATGAAATTACACCTGTGGTAAGTGGAAGGTGCGGGGGAGGATGAGATTTATCCTGACATCCTGTGGTGCTTAAAGGATGAGATCGCAATTGTTCTAGCTTATCTTAATACAATTTGCCTTTATGTATATTGAGTTATTGGTCACTGTAATCATTCCTCTTCTCCACGGAGGCTTGTGAAGCGACCGTGACTCCAATGTAAGAGAAGAGATGCACATCTACATCCTATATTTGGAAACAAGGCTTTGGCAGTTTGAGTTGGTGGGGATTTATTAAAGTTACAGTCTTTCAATCGTGCATTTTCAAAGACAGGGCTTTCTTGCTGAGGTGTTATTGAGTGGTGGTCATTTTGAACTAAACATAATTTAGATGATGTCCAAGATTAGATGATATCCAAGTTTAAAATGCATTTTTTACAAAGAATAAGAACTGGAGATTTTGTCCCCCATTTTGAACATATTAGAGTCACATTTGATTGCAATGGTGAGTATGGATGATAGCAGTGACCAATAACTATTTCAATATATATGGTCATGTGTTTAAAATCTGAAACAAACGTGTTTCCTCAATGTTGAGAGGAATTTGGGAACATTTCCTTTGGTCTGGCAGACATGGATGGTGGTCCTAATTTTCAAAAAGGGTAGAGGAGTCCAACTACTTCACACCGTTTCACACTGCTGAGGGCTGATACAGTGTATTAGAAAAATAACAACGGTGTACAACAAGTCAAATCCCCCACCACATGGGAAAAGTTAAGTTGCACACACTTTCTTTTGTCAGCAGCTATTCTCGATAACTCTTTCTCAGGGCAATATGAGAACCACCAACTGATTGAAAAGGCAGTCAAAGAACTGAATGTGAATGAATGTGTAGGAAAAGCCTGTCCATCTGTAAAATAGAGCAGATTCCATAACACATTATCTTTTTCTGGAAGTAGACCTATCCCTCCTTTCCATCACTACTAATACAAGTATTTTTTGGAGGAAATTGGTGCCATGAACATGGACAGGAAGTGTGAGTTTGGGAAACACTTCGAGCTCTGCCTATCTTCACACCTGGGTGCACACCTGGATAATCACAGCAAGAAGCAGCCGTGGCGGTAAGATTGTTGTGTTCATTTTGGAAAGTTACAGAAATTGGGTGATGCAGACCCTCCTGTCCGAACATTTGAAAAGAGCTTTGCACCTCTTTCAGACTGCCCGAGCACTTTTCTGCAGTAGGTTTGAGCCTCCCTGGGAAAGTCTGTAAAGAAGACTGTTGATCTTCAGACTCAGGAGAAACTCCATTAAATTGGTTATGACTGCAGTGCAGTGGGCCAACAGTTTTTTCCTCACACAGATAACAGAGAAGTCCAGGGAATATGATAATCCTGTGTAAATATGTTTTGTGGATTTAGAAACAGCTTATCCCTGTTTTCCCTGAGGTTTCCTGTCAGAGAGTGTGATGGGCCATGGTCACTGATATGAGTCTCCAGTCCTTTCACCCTCAGAGAGAAAAAGCTGTGTTGACTGTCCTGTCGTTAAGTCAACCTTAAACTCAGGAATCCAACAGGGGCATCTGAAGAAGTTGCTGGATGATTCCAGGGGAAGTTGCTGGGAGGAAGTCATGTAGCCAGCCCTGACCGGAATAAAGTGGATGGGGGATGCATGGAAAATCTATTTTACAGCCACATAATGGTGTTTTTTTAATTATCTATCAGCCATCTCCTCACCTAAGTCAGACTTATAAAATGCTTGCATGGAAAGCCTTCAGATCAGCGTTAAGACAATGTCTGACGTCATTCTCAGTGTGTTGTTGGTCGGAGTCCACCTTTATTTACTCAGCGGGGTCCGTCTCTAATGGTTAAACAAAGACTTTTGTGCTGAGCTGGTTAATGAATTATGAATTCCAAACACGTAAGTGAATATCACAAAGTGATGACCTCCTTATTTACAGCTGACTTCAAAGTCAGACCTCATTGAAAAAGAACTGACTTGACTTTCATGCTCTGTTGAAACCGATCCGTAAAGTAATGTAACACTTTAATATAAGTGTACGTGACTTATCTGTAATTCATGTATTAATAAATGCATGACTCAGCATGAATTAATGTATGAATAAATGCATGACACATGAACTCATGAGGGTCCATGCTAATTATGGCGTATAATGAGTTGACTTCATACTTAGCACAAAAAAATCTAACTTAAGATCATTAACATATGTAACTGATAGCCTACATTAGCCTGTTGGGTCAAATGAGCTCAAGCCCATGTAAGGAATAAATCACTTATTTTTTAGAGTTTGGCTCAAGGTTTAAGCCCCTTTTCTACAGTGAACCCACAATACTGCTGTTAAGAAGACCCTTCATTACACTAGCGTTGCTTTGTTACACTAAACCAAACAAAGACGGCGTGATGCTGCCACAATTGTGTATTACTGGAGCATGGTAGCATGACATGTAACACAATAGTGTTGCTATCTAGGGTGTGTGTGTCCGTGTAGTCACGCCACGCCGGCTGTCCCTTTTACACAGACATAGATTAGGCTCTGTACTGTAAGACAATAATTGAAATATAAGACAATAATTAAAAAAGTCCATAAGCCTAATGTTCCCAGGAGTTTTTAGATTGCGTGTCATTTCCCACTAACAGATACTAAACCCCAAAAACATTCAATACTCAATATTCAATATTCAGGCCGATACAAAATATTATTTGGCATTTTGACTTGACAAGTAAAACGTGATTTGTAACTGTTTTAGCTGTAAATAATAGCAACAATAATGGACACAAAACACTGGGGTAATTAATAGGTAAAATCATGTGACTTAAAAAAAAAAAAAAAATCACTGTATGTGATGTACGTGTAAATGAATTAAATAAGGATACCTTAACCTTAACATTGTTGGTAAGATTTATGTTATGGAGAGACTCACACATGTTCTGAAATGTTGACAAATAAATGTCAAAAGTGAAACAACAAAACGCATCAAAATGATCCCAATGCATAAAGAAATATGAGACAAAGTTGGTCACCAAAAACTTTTTTGTGTCAAAGTAAAACTGATTTACAGTTTAAACCAGACCGTGGTACCAAATGGGTAAAGAGGAAAAGTGAACACCAATTGGCCAATTGGTCATTCGTGCTTTGTCATGCATTTATTAATTATTTATCACTGATGATAAGTTATTTACTTTTAAAAGTGCTCCCAAAAATGGCTGCTTGTGTTGCAGCTGTGCTACAGTGTTTCATGTAGTCATCTAGGTTTTCCCTCCTTCGCCGTGTTCTTTCTCGACAAAAATCTGCTTTCATGACAAGATGCTAAAAATGTGTGCGTTTTCACAGTGATATCACCTAATGTTACTTTCAGAGTGTGACAAGTGTGTTTTGACTGTCAGATTAAGTGAAAGCCTGAACTTCAGGCCAGTCTGTATATGAATGTGTGTGTGTGTGTGTGCATGGAGGAAATAGGATGCTGAGTCCACTGGGGTACAAACTCTATTAGGCTTTTTTAAGAGCTGTCATATGCACACAAACAACACACAACTACACACAGTGTGAGTGCACTTTATGCAGGTATAGAACACTATTAAACAGTGTCTCCCTCTCTGTCTCCCTGCTGTAGATCCCTAAGATGGCTGTCACTGACGTCAGCAGAGTGCCAGTGGGGTGGGGACAGTGTTTCTGCTGCGGTTACAGGTATGTGACTGACTTCTATTTGATGAAATGAAACCTGACAGACAAAAAAGAAGGTGGACAGCTAGAGTGCTGAGGGGGCACTAATATCTACTAGAAGTCAAATCTTTGTCCATGCTGTCGCACCTCTTACAATTCTAATTTGACGTCTGCCACATTTCACTATCCCTCTTAATTTGTACCTGCTTTTTCTCTCTGTCTGTTCAGCAGCTTCTCTATCACTTTCTTCTGCTCTCTCAAACTCTCTTTCTTTCTCTCTTCTCCTCCTACGCGCGCCCCCTCACCTCTTTTCTCTTGTCGTTTGATCAGCGGAGCAGCATCTCAGCAGGAGTATTTAAGGAAAGACAAGGCTCCTCTGCTTTATTCTCTCTTTCTTACCCCTCTGTCTTACATCTCTCTGTGCTCTCGTTTGCTCCTTTCCCCTATTTGATTCTCACTTTAATATTCTGTATTCACTTCTCTTTCACCAACTTTCTTATCTTTTTCTTCATACTGTGTGATTTAATACAGTAGGCCACAACCACCTTGCATGTATATGTGTCTCTGTGTAATTTGTGTGTGTGTGTGTGTGTGTGTGTGTGTTTTTAAGTGTGCGAAGAAAAGAGTACAGTAGTAGCGTTCAATTACACAGTAGGAGGGCTGCCTCTGAATCACTCAAACTAATCTGGCCTGAAGGTGCAGCTCAAGAGACTTGCAATGTGTGTGTATGTGTGTGTCTGTAAACTTTAAAGGTGTGTACATGTGTGTTTATGTAAAGAGTTGTGTATGTTGTGTAGTTATTATTATTATCTCGCTATTTCATGATATTCAATTAAAGAAATAAAACCGGAAATGTTACTCACACAATTGGACCGGTAACTTCTTATTTAAAGGGTACAGCTGGCATATTCATTATTGTTCTTAGTGTCAACAAATCCCACTAAAAGACCAAAACTTACAAAGACTTGATTCCTTAATGCAATCCAGTGTATAATCTATTCCTCTGTGCCATACAACTCAATTTCTGTCCAAACGACTACATCAAAATGATTAAAATGAGCCTAAATGGTGTACTGGATGACGTGTATTTTCTGAACAAGAGCAGTTTAGCATGCAGTTTATTTTGATCTCATATACCATCCTGCTGCAGTACATCCTGACTAGAACTCACAAGTGCAACAAATGTGTGTTAATCCAATGGCGAAAATAGTCACCACACACTGCTTTCTACTGTTGGTGATGTTTGCCATACACTACAGCGCCCAGTTGTTTTAGAAAATGAAACTATGTATTTGTAAATCATTTTCAATATTGGGTGTGTGCCAATTACAGGGGTATCACACTTCTCAGCATCCCTGGTGAAGTCCTGCTCCAAGGTACTGGAAAGGAGGGTTTGGTCGATAGTCGAACCTCGGGTTGAAGAGGAGCAATGCGGATTCTGTCCTGGTCATGATCAACGGATCAGATCGTCACTTTGGCAAGGATCCTAAAGGGGGCCTGGGAGTATGCCCAACTGGTCTACATGTGTTTTGGGGATCTAGAGAAGGCGCGTGACCGGGTCCCCCCAGGAGATACTGTGGGAGGTGCTGCGGGAGTACAGGATGAAGGGGTCCCTACTCAGGGCCATGCAATCTCTGTACGACCAAAGCGAGAGGTGTGTCCGGGTTCTCGGCAATAAGTCAGACTCGTTTCAGGTGAGGGTTCGGTGGGCTCGGGATCTCATCACTGCTTTTTGCGGATGATGTGGTCCTGATGGCATCATCGGCCTGTGACCTTCAGCACTCACTGGATTGGTTCGCAGCAGAGTATGAAGCAGCTGGGATTAGGATCAGCACCTCTAATCTGAGGCCATGGTTCTCAGCAGGAAACTGAAGGAGTCCCTTCTTCAGGTAGGGAATGAGTCCTTACCCCAAGTGAGGGAGTTTAAATATCTTGGGGTCTTGTTCGCGAGTGAGGGGACAATGAAGCAGGAGATTGGTCGGAGAATCGGCATGGCGGGTGCAATATTACATTCCATTATCTAACTGTTGGGACGAAAAGACAGCTGAAGCAGAAGGCAAAACTCTTGATCTACCGGTCAGTTTTGTTTCCTGCCCTTACTTATGGTCTTGAAGGTTGGGTCATGACCGAAAGAACGAGATCCAGGTACGTCAAGCTGGAAGGAGGCTTTGGGGAAGACCCAGGACTAGGTGGAGGGATTATATCTCCAAACTGGCCTGGGAACGCCTCGAGATCCCCCAGTCAGAGTTGGTTGATTTGGTTCGGGAAAGGAAAGTTTGGGGTCCCTTGCTGGAGCTGCTGTCCCCGCGACCCGATACCGGATAAGCGGATGAAGATGGATGGATGGATGGATTTTAAGACTTATTTTTTTCAGTATTAATGAATGGACTTGGAGCTGAATCACTGACTGAAGCGAGACTAACAACAGGGTAAGGAAGCTGGAATAGTCAGGTAAGCAGGGTAAGTACTGCGAATCTAAAGGTGCCAGTATACTGTGTCAGAAGTGCTTGTGAATTAGTGAATAGTTTTGGAAACCCCAACTTTTCCCATGTCAGAATGTGGGGTGAGGGTGGGAGCATGGTGTCTGTGTCCGACCATTTGTGAGGCTTTCTTAAACCGGTAATCCGGCATTCACACCAACTTTAGCTCGTAAGAAAGCGCCTTTCGTTTTGTTGTCAAGGGCGTGGGCAAAATATGTACTGTATTTTGTCATTTAACATGTTGACCCTTAATACTGACCAAAACCTTTTTCAAACATGTTAAAAAGTGTTTTCTCTTGTGACGTTGTTCAAAACACATGCAATTTTATTTTAAAACTATTGGAGATCACAAAGTTTCTAAAGTTAAAAACTATCTACATCTATAAGTTGGTAAAATGTGTACATATGGACAGCAGCTTCAGTAAACAGCAGGAATAAGTTTATTAGAGTAGTGCGTGGTACTGTCAGGCGGAGTGGACTAAGTCAATTTAAAGCCACTAAGAAAGAAATAAAATGGAAAAACAGAGCGTTAAGCATTTGTACGCTGCGTGTTCATATTTTAAACTGCAGGAAACATTTTGTAATCATCTGAATGTTGTTTATGTAGTCTGTGGTGGGCTGTGATGTGTGCATGCACAGCACAGTATATAAGCAGGTTGTTGGAAATTTGTTTCTCAGGGCTGAATCCCCACATCGAGGCTCAAGAGACCTTACACAAGACAAAATTGTTCATTGGATGTGACAACTATTCTCACTGAGCTGCAGAATGGCGCCTGACAGCCTCACAAACCTCACACACCTCATCAAGTATTTAATGCAAACTATGTTTCATGCATGGCTGTCTGCGTGTCCTGTTTGTCTGTCTGTGTGTGTGTGTGTGTGTGTGTGTGTGTGTGTGTGTGTGTGTGTGTGTGTGTGTGTGTGTGTGCAGTTGAACAACTCTCGACAAAAGCAATACACTAGCAGAAGATAGAAGTGCAACCTCTTATTCTCCCTGACACACACAAACAGATGAGGCCTCCAGAGTTCAGCTGGCTCTGCCCATTGCCGTGGGCAGGGAGCCTTTGTGGGGTAGTGCATTCTGGGTATTGTTAGGCACCAATGCCATTACGAGCATGGAAGATAGAGTGAGAAGATAACAGGCAAGAGTTAAGTGAGAGTAACTGACAGCACAGATTTAGAAAGACAGAAGAGATGTACTGACTGTAAACCACAAGAAAATGAATGTGGCATTACAGTTTATTTTTCACTGTACGTTTTATTCAGGGAAAGAATAGTTGTGCTTTAAACCATTTACTACCACGGCCACAGAAAATACTTGGCTTTGAGGTGTCTGTTAGGCGCTACACTGACTGTATGCTCACATTACACAGCAAATTTATGCCCTGAATTTAGGCCTGAGTGACAGTTTTGCTTGTTTGAGCGCTCACACTGGAGGACTGCTGAGTGCAACAACCGGACAATGACAAACGCCCAGCTTATCAGTAAATCCTGAAAAATCCAGTGAGTGTCCTTGAAATCAAGTTTCGGGACGGTTGAAACGGAAGAGACAATTATTGTTAGAGAATAACATTTGCTTGGCCTCGGATATACAGTACGTTTGTACTAAACATTCCAAGTGAAGGACAAGAGGAAATGGTAACGTGTGAAACTGGTTAAGGGACACAAGAAGAGTTAAAGTAGTGCCTAACGGGTTAAACTTAGCTGGCCAGCACACAGCAAGTTGTAAGCAAAACATTCCCTATCTGTATTAGTTAGGCTATATCAGCTAATTTTCTTAAGAAACTTACCCTTTTTAGAAAATAAATAATTAATCTTACTAAGTATTATTAATTGTTTTTATAGTGGGTAAAGTAGCTGTAAGGTCCAAGGTCAGATAAGACCAGGGATGATTAGACATCATCAGAAGGCAGAGAGGACCAAGAAGACATGTTTTTACTGAGCAAGGTGGAGCACCAGAGCTGCTGTTGGGGGGGATTTCATACAGATTGCCAATTGCATACAGAGTCATTTGAACTATGCCCATTGGTCAAGCCTCTTGTTTAGAGAAAATACAGAGAAGACCCCCGAGACCAATGCTCAATCTCGAATCTATTGAGTTTGGCTTGGTCTGGTGATAGCCAGACTAGTGTGATAGTATAGTTTTGAAGGGAGGATAGAAAAGGAAAAGTTCCAGCTCAGCAGACTGTCCAAGGGCCGCACAGACAAAATGCTCTGCCATGATCACATTTCTGGACTCAGTGATGACAGTATAATGTGGAAATTGTGAAATAATGTGCACCACTTCTGATATTTTCCTCCAGCCAGATACAGATATCAATGGTTTTGACTGTTGGTGTTGATTGGAGAAGTGACCTAAACAAAATGTACTTTTGTTAATATGTACTGTATATTTAAGCCAATGTATGGAAGCTCTAAAACATGGAATGGCAGATTTTTGTTTTCACAAAAATATTGTTTTCCAGTAGTCTCTTGAACATTATAATGACGAAAGAACCCTGTTAATATGCTTCTCCATGGCTGTATTAAATTGAAAATATAGGACTTCAATAACACACTCAAATGCAATGAAGTGCCATTTCCTAGCCTCTCCTGCTTGCTGAGAGGTCCCTGATTTGCATTGGCCTCTCTGCTGGCCTGGGTTCCTAATTTTTCTCACTGCTACAGGTGTCCCACTGAGCCAGATGTCAACCCAAATGGCAAACACAATCAACCCCTGCAGGTGGTCTTATAACTCACATGTCATCAGCTTCTTTATGCTTTTAGCTGCCCCCCTGGGAGAAATGTAGTCAACAAAACCTCAGATTTCTACACAGTCTCTACTGCCAGGGTGCAGAACTCTGTCATTTAAATAACTACAGTCCCGTTTTGTTGGCATACACCATGAAATCATGCACCATTCTTGAATCCAGTCAGTGGATTTGGGTTCCTCAACAGCTGTGGCTCACACTAGAGCTGACAACACAGAGATAGCAAACAGCATGTCTCGGGAAGGATTTGGATGGCTGAAACCTGAATGCTAGGTCCCGTTGTACTCGTACCAGGACAGCCAAGTGGAAATTTGCACTGTTTTTGTATCCTGTGGGGATTAGGAGAGTGGCCTCTAGCTCTACAGCCAACTAACTTGTGAGTGTCTGCAGCTTCAAGGAAAAGCAACAGGAGACTGGATGAAGCTGACCTGCTCCTCAAACTGGGATTGCCCCTGGTGAGCAGCTCTGATTTTCTTTCCTCCAACAACTTTTGTCAAAGATGACTTTACATTTTTAATGGTAATGTTGGTCGGTCAGACAAAGTATCCATCTGACTTTGGTGATCCTCAGACTTTCTCTCTAGTGCCATTATCAGGGGAAAACCTCTATTTTTTGCTCCAATACTTTTGTTTATGACTAAATACTTGCAATAGTAAGGACATTCCCTTCTGTGTAGTTTAGTGCAATTTGAGTTTCAGATCTAATAAGATAATAAACTAGACCAGGGAATCACTAAAGCAGTGGCACAAAACAAAAACCTGGCACGAAATTAAACCAAAACTACTATAGCTAAAAATAAGCTCTCAGTGAAACCTGTTCAAAGTCTCAGCAAGGAACCAAGCACCCACAGTTTGCATGTCCTTGCAGACAGGCACAGATAATGTCTCAGTGGTTAAGTAAGGAAGAACTGACACAGGATGAGTGTCTCCCACCGGTAGCAGACATTAAAGTCTGCATGACATTCTTCAAACACCTTGGACAGCTCCTACACAGCAGAGAGCTCTGCAAATCAGCACCTCGGACAGAGACACAGCAACAACCACAGCAATTCAACGCCTGTTCTGTCCTCTGCAGAGTTAAAGTCAAGGAGTCGTTGACTTTATGTCTCCTCGGCAACATTAATCACTAGGATAAAAAAAAAATGTTTCAGTGAAGTTGGAACTTCGTTTGTGGAAGGGACACACTAGTAGAAAAACTGGTGTAAATGATCCATCCAAAAGCAAATCTTCTTCATTATGTCCTCTACTTTGTAGACAGTCTCAGCGGTCTCACACAAATTATGTGTATTGCCATAGTTTGGCATAGAAACAATTAAAGCATTAACCCATGTCAAGGATTCTTTTTGTATTGTGGACTTAAGGGCTTTTCTCCTGTCCATGTGCTAAAGTTAGTGAATGATGTCTAAAAGCAGCAGGGTTCACCTCAACTGCATAGAGGACTACATTTTTAAACATATAAAAAACAAGCATATTTAAACATATATGTGGTTAAGTACATAATTTATGGCCTCAGTCAACAGTGCTGAAAGGTCAGTTTACTCAACTGAAAGACATGTTTGACACTGACAAGTACTTTAACTATTTAATTCTATTATTTTTAAAAAACACACTCAGTGAAATTTAGTGTGAGTTTCACTGCAACCGTCAACATTAAAGGAGCTGCAGCCATGTGTACAAGCCAGTCCCTCCAGGATTCTGCGCCAATTCAACCAATTAGCCATGACTTTGGTGCAACTCGCAATTTTGACCAATCACCACAACTTGTTCCAATAACCAAAGTTTCCCGCGACTTCAACCAATCGAACCAGTCCCACATGCTAGAATTTGTATCATTATGTGACTCTGAAAGCCAATGACCGAGCGCGAGTGTGAACGGGTTGACCTCACACATATGCGGCCATATTCATTTTCTTGTTTACCGGGACGCGTGTGACTCAAACATCATACATTTACCAACAAAATGTACAGCAAAAGACTGGGCAAAACATGTCAGACCATCCTCCCAACTTGTATACATTTTAAGAACAATGTATGCTGTAATGATTTGAACTGAAAGCGACTGCTGTTTTCCTCCTGTCGGCTCTCTGCAACAGGCGGGGCAGCTCAGTTCCCCCCCAGCTGATGTGCACACACAAACACAAACACACACAGTGGTTGCAGGAAAAACCGGAGATGAGACATACAGGATGACCTAAATTGAGGACAGCTACGCTTGTTAGTGCAGGTGCAATGATAAGTTAAAGTCCAATAAGTACTTTATCAAACTGTATGACTGTGTGTCCCAGGCCAGGATAGGAAATTAACTAACAATGCAAACATCAACAAGCCACTGACGGACATGTTCAAATTTGATTCATTCAATAAATTATTATTATTTGTCTTAAATCCACCAGCCATTTTCATATTATGCCAACATTCGCAGCATCCTGAGCCTTTATTCTGTAAGGTTACTAGGAAAACTGAGTAAGCCTAGAGTAATTCGATTCTCCCCAAAACATTTTTCCTTTTTATTTTTATAGAGCTAAACAAAAAAACTTTCTCTGTCCCTCAAAACTTCATTGCAACTAACATACAAAGGGAACTGCCACATAATTCGACTAGCCTCCTACTCACCAGATCGATCACACACAAAATGGATGAGCTACAAGTACACACGGACCTGCTGCTCGATGATTACAACAGAAGACTGACTGAACACGCTTATCACGGTCGATAGTTAGCGGCTAATAGCTAGCAGCTAACATGTTAAGCTAGCTACCGGCAGGATAGAGACAAGGTACCAGTGGGTACATTTAAACAATGTCTGAGTTGAAAACGCATAATTGTTGTCACGCAAGGGCCCTGTTCATGTCGTACAGACATTTTAATTGCATATTGTGTCTGTTAAGAGGCGCGAAGGCACTCTGAAACCTTTCCCGACAACTGCCGTTTCAGCTCAGTGGAAGCTAAACGTAGTTGCAGCTACTCAGTGTGGCCTACGATTCGGGTCGGGTTTTTTTCAATCGAAAGTACATATTTATAGCGATCAAGCTTAACGTTAAAATTGGTCGGAATTCACATGTCAGCAGATGTTTTCTCAGTTGTCGTTAAATAACAGAGGTTTTAAGGACAGGATCGAAAGCTACAGAACAGCTGCTAATGGACCTTGTATTGAGATTGTTTTGTCAGCTGCTGTAATTGAGGTCAAGAACTCACTTTCAATCTTACAATCTTTTGAAAAATAGTTACAGAAAACAATATTTACTCTTAAGTTGTGTTATAGACATGGGGTGGGACTCACGCCTGGTCCGTTCAGGGCCTTTCTGTGTGGAGTTTTCATCTTCTCCCTGTGTTCCCGTGGGTGTCCTCTGGGTGCTCCGGTTTCCTCCCACGACCAAAACACCAGCTCTGTTTAAGGGGAGGATTGCATCAGTAAGGGCATCCGGTGTAAAACTTACTGCATTCCCAAATCAAATACGCAAATCTGATTTTTCATTTACGAAAAAGATGGAAACCGATTATTCGTGTGGCGACCCCTAACAGGAGCAGCCGAGAGAAAGAGAAGTTCAATGTTAAATCAATGGAGTATTGTTCTAATTTTCAGACATGATTGTGGTCTCATTATTTTCATCTTATTCTTGATAAAAAAAAAAAGAGAATTAGCATATTTCCCAAAATGTCAAAAATATTCTTTTGAAGCCAACATGAGTATTTCTTCTTTTAGGGACTGTAGGTACTAGAAGTTGGAATAAATAATGAGTACCCACCACAACTGTCAAATGATACGTATCTGAAACTTTGAAGTATATGTTTTTTATCGAAGTTATATTTTTTCTTATTTAATTGTTTGACTGAAATATTTATTGAAGCGGAGTCAAGTCAAGTAAAGTAGAACTATGTTTGTTGCGATTGGCTTTGCAGCTGTGACAACTACACAAGATCACTACAAATACAACATGCAACAATAAATATTATAGTGTTGGTTTGTTGGCAGTATGACATCACCCAGTCATCTTGACTCCTGTATCCTTTATTTATACAACGGAATACAAAGAAAATATTTCTTTTACTTTAGTGTGCCATCGTTGTCACTTGTCTGTGATCAAATGTCAACTGAACTACACTGAGACTTTTGTCCTTTTCCTCTCTCACATTACAAACTTAGATTGGAATTGAGCGAAAGATTTACCTTCTTCAGCTGCAATTTATTCCTACAACTTTGATTTAGTTTTTTACTGGGCCAGCAGATGACAAGAACACAACATTGTTATTGATGATAAAATTCACTCACAAGGTCAGTGATCTTGTAAACAGGAGTCTTTGAAGAGAACAAACTGCTGGTAAATTACAGGCACAGCACTGATAGATTACTGTTTCCAGGAAGTAATGAGTAAAGCAACAAGATTAAAAATTAACACCATCTTTTACAGTGAGTAATGACCAAAACATTACCAAAAGCCAAATTCATTACTTCCAAAAATCCTGAAACCAAAACAAAGAATACATTGAAGCCTCTTTATGTTGGAACATGGCTTCATGTATGACCATTTTAGTTACACACATGCACAAGCTGTCCTGGGCCGTCTGTCATGGGGCGTTGCGGTAGGGGGGAAGTGGGTGATGCTGAGGGGACGATGCGGCGAGCACTCTCCCCCCGGGGAGTGCTGAGTGCCTCTCTCTCTCTCTCTCTCTCTCTCTCTCTCGCCTGGAGCTTCATCATTTATAGAAGAGACAAAATAAAACAAACACAACAAAACGGCGTGAAGTCTAAGAGCTGCGGCTCTCACATTTACAAGCTCACACACATGGAGATGGTAGCTGGAGATGCTCATGGAGCAGAGTTTGTAAAACTCCTTGTTCCTGCCTCTCAGCTTCCCTCAGCAAGCAGCAGTCAGGTGGAAACCCTCTTATTAGAATAACAACAATGCAACACACTGTGCATGTGTGAGTCAGGCTGGATGTTACATTAACGGTGTGATTAGCCAGGTTATTAAAGCTAAATTTACTCTAAATGTGCTGCGTCTATTTCTGCACCTGGAAGTACCCTGATTAGCATTCAGTTATTAGCATAAGCATAGCCTGGCAGAACTATTTCTGTGTGTGAGGGAGAGAGAGAGAGAGAGAAACAGAGGAGGTTGGGCTGAGGCTAGTTGTTATCAGTCGCGCATGACATCTCTCTACTGTGTGCTTATTGCAGATTTATAGCTTTCTACTAGGGAAGCCATGTTGTGTTTGTTGCAAACTGAGACTGAGGTGTCAATCAAACATCATCTGTCAGCCAGCAGAAAGTCCACCGTCAAGGCTGTGAAAGGACACGTTTATCTCCAGTGAATATAGAACAGCGCTTCCATAAAGTTTGACAGAGCCATTCTGACTTTTATTACTTAACAAGAGTCATGGTCCACACACGCTGTTTCCATAATGGCACTCAGTGGACCCTCCCTGCCTGGAAAACGTCTTTCAAACTCCACACCAGCCGGTATTAACAAAGACTTTGTGTCTCAATAAATAACCCCGCTGACATCACAAGGGACATTTATCCTCAGACTTAAAAAAAACAAAGAGGCTCAACATGCTATACGACGAGTAGAACTTCTCACGACGAGAAAACAGACTCTCATGTGTAACATGTCACATTAACAGCTTATATAAATTTACAACTGGAGACACGGTGCATCATCAGCAGAGCTATCAATTAAGGAATTACAATAGGAGCTCAATGTGTGGGCATTAGATAATTTTTTTGAGCATCACAGCCTCCACAAAATCTTAATTTGATTAATTTGGTCCAATAACATTCAGAAAGTCTAGAGGAGTGACACGATTAAATAATGCAATCCCAATTAAAGTCTATCAAGTCAAGTCAAGATAGAGAGATAGATAGATAGATAGATAGATAGATAGATAGATAGATAGATAGATAGATAGATAGATAGATAGATAGGCAACAAGTGGCTTAAAAAACCTAACTTGGTAAAAAGGCGGTGCTGTCAATCAAACATCATCTGTCAACATTTACTAAAGCCTGCAGAAATGCCACCATCAGAGCCCAGAACAAACTGCCCATCCTTCCCACCCTCTTTCCCCTGCTGGATGAATGAATTTGATGGTAAAATGCTGTCAATCACCATCAAATCAGAACACGGACATCCACAACACACAGAGGCTTGAATGTGAACATGTTGAGAAGAAATGAAATTTCAATTTTTTTTTCTTCTGCTTCTCAGGCTTAAGACATCCAGGGAAAATGTGAAAATGTTTTCACACCAAAACAAACTCACACACACACACACACACACACTCAAAGTGAGTGCTGACCGCTGGAGGCTGAGAATAGATGTTCCAAGTTGGATGCAGTTGATGTAACTATTATTTTTTCTCTCTTTCTGTTCTGCTCTCCCCTGGTTCATGTTACACCTATCTCGTCTTCTTCTCCCTCCTCCTCCTCTGCTGCTGCTCTCTCATTTCTCTCTATTCATCTGCTCTCTCATGCACTCACTCTTCTTCCTCCCCTTTCCTCTCCTCTGACTAGGCTCAACTCACTCCAGTATTTTTAGTATTTGTGAGTAGGCGTCGCCAGGCCCTTATGAATTTTCATGGGTTTGTTTAGTGTGTAGGCTGACACGCTGCTCTCTCCCTTTCTCTCCATCTCCCCCTCTTCTTCTATCTATCTATCTCTCTCTCTCACACATACAATCCAAACAGTTTAAGAACACAACTGTTCATGTAAAAATACACACACGTGTTAAGTGTGTAGGCTGGCAGTTGGTTAATGAGGATGTTTGAAGTCTTGGGAAGAGCCTACATCGGGACTTTGAAAGTCAGCGCATCACCCTCATCGTCCTCCATCATCCTCTGTTCTGTCTCTTCTCCCAAACTCATGAGTCGTGTTTTTCTTCTGACTCCTCTCCAGCTTTGAGGTTGCTCAGATACAGAGGTTCCTAATGCAGGAAATTAATTATATTCATCTATCTGCTTAATCTTTCATCCCTACAGTGCATATATGTGTTTATAATTAGGATTACATGCACATGTATGTCTGAGTGTTGTATGTTCCTTCAAGGGTACAATTATTACATGACATGTGGGCCAGCTCAATTTGAGGCAGAGACTTATGTCTGAGTGTGTGCTGTTACTCTGTCCATTATACCAGCATATGGATCACGTCAGAAAGAATTAGGCCGCAGTGATCCTCACACCTCGTCTCAGAGGAAGCCACACACAGACAAGCAAACACACATATGCACATAATTGCGCACTCTTAGACACACAAGGACGTATAGGTCTGTGTAATGCTCTGTAGTGTGGTGTGATGTTTTCAATGCGAGTCATTTAACAAAAAGTCTGGACGGCTGCAGCGGGACTCCTCCCTTCTTGTTCTCCTTTCTCCTCCTGCAGATGGTCTATGGTTTGTGACAGTTCTCCATGTGTGCTGATTTGCACAATGCGTAAGTGTGTGTTTGTCTATGTGCTCTTCTCTTCTTCCCTCTATCGTCCCACATCAACCCAGATTAGAGCGTCCATCTCCTGAGGGTGACAAAAATACAAAAATAAAGCTTTTTACCAGAACACTGATCTAAACACATAGACACACACACAAACACATACACACACATATCTATATGTATATATATATATATATTGCCTACACATATTGCACACACATAAGCGCAGACACTCACACACTCATGCAAAGGGCGCATCATGAAAGCCTTCGGAGAGTGGGGTTGAGAGAGCCCTTTGCAGCAGAATCCCAAATAGCCCTTTTAGTAGTCAGCCGACTGCAAAGAAGCATAGATGGGAATGTCGTCAGCTTTGCAGGTATTTGGTCATAAACCAAAAGGATTGGGCAAACAAAGACTTTGACCTGATGATAAACTTCATGGTAATCAATCCAATTATTGTTGAGAGGTTTCACTCAAAACCACAAACGTAAACCTCATGGTGGTGCAAAAAGAAAGGTCAGGAGATCACCAAAGTCATCAGGATTCATCCTCTGGGGAACACTAATATCTGTGTAAAATTTCATGGAAATCCATCAAGAATTTGTTGAGATATTTTAGCAAGGCAGTGGGCCAACCATCAGACCCACGCTGCCATTCCTGGAGTCATGCTGCCTGCAGAGCACCCGGACCAGAATTAATTCATTAACAACTTATTAACTCAACTTATTAACGGCAGACAAGATGTCTTAAAGTGAGGAACCTCTGACTTGCAGACTTTCTAATGACCCATTAATTTTACAGTCATGTTATCAATAATTAAGGCACCCCAAAAGTTGAAAGTTAATTTCCGTGGACCTTAGAAATAGTCCTCTGACCAAATAATCTTGAGTCACGGTCTGGCGTGTATCCTCCTATATAACTTGCTTAAACTTATTATTAAAATAAATGAGTCATCTTTAATTACAGGTTTGACAGGTTTACCACTTTTTAAAAAAAAGAGATGCAAAGCATCCTTGACAACTTATCAGAAAGTGAGAAACTCACAGTGCACCCTGTTACTAATGAGCCTTCAGGTCTCCAGTTACTGATGTTAGTCATTGAAGGAATAGTTCGACGTTTTGGTAAAATCTTGTTGTAATGCAGAGTTAGCTGTGAAGATTGATAACCCTGTGCAGTTAATATGAAGCTAGCGCTAACATCTGTTTAGCTCAGCGTTTAGACTGCAAATAGGGGAAACAGCAAGTTTGACTTTGTCCTCTAAAGCTCACAAATTAGTGTTAAAAGTGTTAAAGTTAGCGGAGCTTCTTATGCCTTCCGCAAATAGCTTATTACTGGTCTATAAAGCATTAACAATTGTTTTATTAACTATTATTAGTTCAGTTACACAATAGATACAAAGATGAATTAACAAGACCCAGACAAGTAGAAAAATGTAACCTTTACTTATTTACAGATTGTACAGAGGTACTGAGTGACAAGGTAGTATTTACAACACAACTAGTAGCTTAGAAACCCCTGAACTTATACACAAGTGAGATACACGGCGGGGAGACCCGGAGGACTACACACCAACGCACTCCTTTCACCCAGTACTGTTTATAATATGTGGACATCTGGACCAAACTTCCACATGTTCCTTGACGGCGGCTGGCGTTGTGCAGGAGCCAGCTAGGCGCCATATTGGTGACATCACAGGCCGAGAGTCGGGAGTGTTTAAGCATCTGGGGCTCCAGTCAGATATGGTGCACAAACCAGTGTGGAGGGGAACGTTGGTACATGTAGCCTCAGTAGGTCAACTCAGGGACAACTCTGGTGTTGCAGCAAAATAGGTACCACCAAAAACACAAGCACGTCATGCAATTTAAAAAAAATCAAACAAAAGGTTGGTGTAAAAATCTGTGTGATGGTGGACGTACAAAACTCATTTTACATGCTCTCTTTACCACAACAGCACGGACGCAACATGTGTGTGTGTTTGCGTGTGTGCAAAACTGTATTTGTGTTGTATGAGTAACAGCCGGGTCAAATGTTATGTGTGGGACGAAGGGAAGAGAGTACAGAAAGGTGTATACACACACACACACACACACACACGCGCACACACCACAAACAACCTCTTGTTACACATATCCTCCTCTGTCTTATATAAATGCCTGCACGGTGTAAAACACACACACACACACGCTCAAAAGCACGCACATACACACACACGCTCACACGCGCACATGCTCACACTCTGAGGTGAAACAGCACAGACTGGTAGTGGAAGAGAACTATGTGGGTGGGAGGGGGTTCGTATTAACCACACAGGCTGGACTATCATTATTCATTGAGTGTGATTCAGATGAGAGACCCAGCTACGTGTTGCTAGTTAACTGGTTAGCTGACCGGGATAGTTAACTATTCTGTCAACCCCAACAGTGAGGACTGTACAGTGAGGTCCCAACCAACAACACACCAGAGGAAAAATAAATCACACAAGAATCTAAAAACATGCCAGTCTTTTTTTTCTTTAAAGAAGCAGAATAAAAAGCCACATTGTTATTGAAATGAACTCAACACTTAATACCATTCAAATCAAACAAATGAAATCAGTTTCTAACATTTAAAAACAAATATTTCTCTGTACAGAAGTATAATATTGCAACCTGATATTGTGCATATAACTCACACACCAAACCTGTTAAGATTACCAAAAGAGGGGCAGCTTTCACCATTCAAAAGGTGCATTTTTTTATTCAAACTGTCTTGCATTATTTGCAGCCAATATATATAGATGTATGTACGTGTGTGCATGTGTGTGTGTGTGTTTGTGTGTACGGGAGTGAGAGAGAGAGAATAAAAAGAAAATAGAGACAGACGCTGAGCTAATGGGATATCAAATCTTTCCATCAAAATCCTTGTGCTCAAAAAAATCAATGCCCTTACTTAGATTATGGATTTCTAGAACACTAGAACACTCATTGCCAGCTTGTTGAATTTGTGCATGTGTGTGTGTGTGTGTGTGTGTGTGTGTGTGTGTGTGTGTGTGAATGTTGCTTCTGTAACGAGTCACTTTGCAAACGCTCTGCTTTGCCACGTGACTCTCTGCTGAAACACAGCGCTATGTTCTCGCCAACAGAGAGCCACACAAGTATCAGCTACTCTCGCCCAGGAGTATCAATTTGATGAGTAAATATGCAACAGTGATGCACTCAGCCTCTGAAATCACTTCGGAAACATTAAAACGGGCCTCAAGTTCTTTTAACATAAAAAAAATGATTAGAAAAAAGCGTCCTATCTTATCATAGGAGAGCCGGTGCTGAATTTGAGGAATTCTTACGACTAGTGATAAAAAGTGATTTCCAACAATATGTTGACTTTTAAACACCACGATGGAACTTTATTCTTCTGATACTCAATCTACTCTATAATAAATGGAAAATGGGAAGGAGTAAAAATTAAGTAAGGAGTAATTAAGAGAATTAACAAAAGCAGATGAAGAAGGTACGGCTAGAAGGAGGGATGAGTACAGTAAAAGTGAAAAAAGAAGAGAAAGATTAAGAGTTGTTGTGTTTACCTTATAATGCTTTACCCATGATCTAACACTGTAAAACATCTGACCTCACAATGGAAACTTAATGGTGCCCTAAAACCCAATGTCAAAGAGAAAAAAGAGAAAGGAAAACATCTATCCAGCAAATGATTGAGAATATTCATATTTTTCAGTATAAAAGTGTTTTTGGTCAAACGTCTGTGTTAGGTGGCAGGGTATAAAATCTACAAAGTGCACAAAGAGAAGCTATCTCATAGCTTCGACACACACACCCACCCAGCCTAAACTACTATCCTAGACTACTGCGTATCTGCATGTGTGTGTATGTGCATATATGTGTGTGCATGTGTGCATATTTGACCCTGTATAGGAGTTTAACTGTAACACAGGGCAGTAGGAAGCATGCAGTATGACCTGAAGGCTAGCTAAGAGAGGAAGCAAGGATGCTATACTGTACTGTATGTCTCTAGATCTAGAAACACTAGAACACACACTCTCGTCCCGATAGGCTTCGACTGGCGGCCATGTTTGGTCCACTTTTTGGAATGTTCAATTAACTGGCATCACCAATAACAAACAGTCTGTAGTTTTACTCCCCTCCCCCCCTAGAAACAAACACAGTGTGTGTGTGTGTGTGTGTTTGAGTGTTTTTACATCTGCTGGAAGGAGCTGATACGCTTCTGTGTCCTGACCAGCTGCCCGCCTCCCAGTTCAATTGTAGTCTATTACAAAGACAGTAATTTCCATTAAGTCAGCGACTACTCTAGTGTAGTTTACTACTCTTTAAGCCATGCTGGCAGTGCAGTTTGGAGGCTCAGACAACATACGGGTTGACCGAAGAAATCATAGTGCAACAGGAGAGTCCTGGAGTGGGGCAGGTGTGTTTAGCTGAAAGATATGTGTGTGTGTGTGTGTGTGTGTGTCATCTCAGAAAGAAAGTTGTTTTCTGTGTGTCCCCTTCATCTTCAAGAGGTTGGTGAAAGGGCAGAACAAGTCAGATCGTGTTTCACCCTTTTATATCTTCCATCAGATCCCACTGTTGGCGTTAAACTCCGTGCACAGTGTCCCACTCATTCCACCAGGGATTCGATCGGTCTTGTCAGCCGCATTGATAGTCTGTGCCTCGTTGGCTTTAGTTTGAGGATAGTACAATCACACTCTTCATCTTGTATTATGCCTCTAGGTGTCCCTGTGGCCCCGACCCTGGCCTATAGAGGGTGTGATAAAGAATGATTCATTTACTCTTTACTTAGCATCCCCATTAACCTTTTAGTCCAGAGCCAACCTTCCCGTCTTTCACCTGTGTGTGTGTGTGTGTGTGTGTATGTGTGTCAGTGTGTTTCTGTGTATGTGCTTGAATCAGAGCTGCCTGGTCCGGTCACACACACCTCTGTCTTGCATGCGTGTGTGCTAGTGTGTTTCAGTGAGAGTAAGTGTGTTGCGTGTGACTCTCAGACGTCAGACTCGATGCTGGGCATGCGGCGGTAGAGCCGGGGTCTGTTGCCACCTGCGCTCGAGGCTCGTGGCGCTGTCACATAATTCAGTGGCTGAGCAGCAGCAGGTGGGACCATGTAGGCCACCACAGGGGGCTCCTGTTGAGGGTAAAACACCTGTTGGTCGACAAGGCCGCCATGCTGGTTGTTGTGATGGCTGCCATGGTTACCTAGTGTAAGTGACAGCGGCATTCGCTGCTTATAGAGCTCGTGGGCGGAACTTCTCTGTGGCATGCGTGTGACAGCCTGGGGGGAGGGATCTCGTTGTGTCGTGCCAGGAGCTGACTGGAGGAAAGGGTTGTGAGAGGGGCGATCAGGGAAGAGACTCTTTGAGCGCCGGGGGAGGGGCATAGGGGCGTCCAGACTGTGGTGGTGGGAGGGTGACGGAGAGGGGGGGCTGCGGCTGCTATACGGACGATCCGAGCGCATTGTGAGAACATTAGCATAGGCCCCCTCGTCCAGGGTCAGCTCCCTCTCCCTATCTCTGTCAGGAAGGCTCAGCCCCCGCAGGTGGGCGTGCAGCTGCGACTGACGCTCAGGGACACCGTCCGGAAGCACGTTCTCGTAGGAGTGCTGACGACTCAGCTGAAGGTGTTGGGCCGACGAGGAGGTGGGGAGAGGAGATGGAGAGGAAGGGGAGGGCTCGAATGGGTTGACTAGCCCGTCCCCTTCGCCCACCAGGCCCAGCTCGCTCTGGGGAAGGTAGTGTGTAAACATGTCCCCGCTGTGTGGGTGAGTGTGTGTGTGGGAGTAGTGTGAGTGCAGGTGGTCTTCGCTGATGTCATACAGGTTTCCCAGGTGGGCGCAGGCATCACACCGAGCCTGTGGTGAGCGGACAGTGTAAAGGCCGGAGTAACCGCTCAGCTTGGTCAGGCAGGAGCGACAGTGGCCGGGCCTGGCGCTTTGTGTCCCCTGTCCTGCACCTGGAGCTTCAAATGAACCCCCAGCTTTGTCCTTCGAACTGCAGGGAGAGAGCATGACACTGATTATACAAAAAAAACAATGAGAAAGCACTTGAAACATGGTCATGGTGTTAATTTTCTGCTGAGCATGATACCTGCTGTGAGTGTAGGTGCTATATTTCTTGTCCTTCAGGGAGTGTAGGTCAGCCTCTGCGCTGTGACTATGATGCAGCAGGCTGGCACTCAGCTGCAAAATGGGTGCGTCCGCCTGGTGGGAGAGTGTGTGACTGTGCGAGTACGTGTTGTCAGGTGGAAACAGATCAGGGGGGTAACTGTGGTCGTCACCTCCCCCCTGGCTGTCTCGCTGGTAGGGCGGAGCGGACTGGAGACTGGCCTGGTCTGAGTCAATGGAGTAGATCTTGGATCCTCCGCCCCCACCTCCTCCTCCTCCTCCTCCTCCCCCAACCCTTTTCCTCAGCTGATTGACAGGCTTGAATCCACCCCTCGCCGCCATGGAATCAGAATCTTTGTGTGATGGCGGCCTGCTTGAGCACTCTGAGATGTCAGAGTGTGGCGGCTCTTCAGGCAGGTACCGTTGGCTCTTCATTGGTGGAGGGCCAGGTCCAGATGCTGGGACAGGGCTTGGGCCGGGAGATACGACAGTAGGTTGGGTCTTCAATGTCTCCACACTTTTCTTCCATAGGGCTCGAGGTTTAGAGGCCTGTGGACCAGCAGAGACAGCAGGCGTGGCGAGGCGGGTCTTGCCGTTGTCATTGGTGATTGACAGCTGGGGCTTGTTGGGGCTGGTTTGAAGAGGGGGGGCTTTTTGTTGCATGGGAAATGGCGCAGCATTGTTAAGGAGGTTTTTGTGTCGCCCGGACAATGACAAGAAACTGTGTTGGCCAGCGGCGTTGCTATAGAGACCAGGACCCTTCTGGGGCAGGCTATGGAGTGAGTTACCTAGGAGACAAGAAGAGATGCACCTCAGACAACATATACAATGGATGGATGTTTGGATGGAGGCTCAGCCAGTTAGCCGATTCATTATCTACGCTGTGTGTGCTACGCTGAGTCAATCCGATTACAGTCTGGCGTCCACAACAAGGTGAAAGGAGTCACCTTTAGATATGCAATTGTAGACTGTAAAGAAAAGGCAGGGTGACTTCTGAACATGTGAGCAATGTTATAACAGGTGTCATGTTTATGAGGGTATCTATGAATTGTGGTATTATGGTACATGTTATTAAGAATATACACTGTAAGGTGTACTGCGTGTAAAAGAGTTATATTACCTTTCCCTGTCATCACATCTAGTATATTAGGCTGCAAGACTACAGTGTTGCGTTTGGGAGAAGACAAAGCCATGGACTTGGCGGACTTGAGCAGATGCAGCATGTTGGCTTGAGGACTAAAGTCCAGCTCAGGGTTCTTTTTCTTCATATCTATATGAACACCATGGATACAGCTCCATATACCCTGAGAGGAGGAGGAGAGGTGAAACAAAAAGAATGAAAAAGAGAGGCAGAGAGGAGAGAGATAAGGGAGATAATACAAGCGTTATTTCCAAGTCCAATGACTTCACAAGAATAAAGTTCAAACATGCAAAAGACTAATTTTCTTGTGTGGTAAATGAAAAGAGACCTCCGCATCTTTTTCTGCGATGCCTTTACTACAAACCTTAACCTCATTTTGCTTTGTAATGTGGCAAGAAGGGATAATCACCACTTTTTTTAGATTAACTGCTTTTAGAGGCGCTTAGAAAATTAAATTTAGGTGATGATGTCACTGGAGGGGGTCTTTGAGTGCAAGGAGATGTTCTTCCTGGAACCACTTAACCTCCAGCATTGCCCATCAAGAGAGACAAACACACACGCACACACACACACACACACACACACACACACACACACACACACACACACACACACACACACACACACACACACACACACACACACACACACACACACACACACACACAGCCAGACGCCACACTCTTTTTGTAAAACATTTAATGTGTGAAATGCTGTTCATCTGGAATAAAAGCCCTGCCTAACACAGAGACATGACATATGAATAATGAAAAAATGGTCTGTCTGGAAGTGCCCATTACTTTGTGTATGGGCACTGTGTGTGTGTGTGTGTGTGTGCGTGTGTGTGTGTGTGTGTGTTTGTGTGTGTGTGCGTGTGTGTGTGTGTGCGTGTGTGCGTGCGGGCGTGCACGTCTGTCTGCCCATGTGGTCAAGTCCATCTCTCACATCGCTGCAGCTCATATAATTTTAAACTTTGTTAGACCAGTCTTATGGATGTATATGACTGTGGGCGAGAGAGAAAGTGAGAGAGAGAGCTGTGTGTGCGTTGTCCATATGAGTGTGCTCACATCATCCGCTTAGCGGTTTGATTCCTCTATCCAGTTGTCCACATACTACATACGGTATACTACAATCCCACTACCCCCCTCTTTCCTCTTTATTACAAACATACACCCCCCTACTTTCTATACATTTATTTAAACTGCAGTGGGATGATCAGACATATGATTTAAAACAGATGTCCTTTTTGTCTTAACTGAAACCATTGTGTAACAGACACATTTCAGCCATTCACACAACTAAAAGTCCTGTTTCTGTGTTACTGTTTGCATTTTCACAGCATCTGAAGAACCACGATTAAGCAAATTAGACTGCTTTGTTTGAAATGCAATTTCTGCACACAACAAGACGGACAACATTGTAATCATTTTAGTAATTTACTGTGTGATGTTTGAATTGATGTTGTTAAAAACCACAAAAGGCTCGCCGGCTGTCTTCAAAGTCACAATAATGGGCATTATTTTTTCCCCTGGTCTTTTTCTGTTTCACTATTGCACCACATTGATATTTGCTAATATAGTTAAGTTTTGTTTATCTTGCTGTTCCTCTCTGTGTTTAGCCAGCTCTCTTGTTATTTTATGCTCTAGAGTAGTCTGTAAGTCGGCATCAACGGAAATACATTGGTTGGATAAAGCCTGACTTGTCACATGCCCCTCTATTCGCGATCTCTGCTGATGGGGCTTTGCACCACCCAGGATGTCATTTAGCGCACGTTTTCATCCAACGCGACTTACAATTGCTATATAGCTTGCACGCCTTTGGAACATCTAGGGGTCAAGCTTAGGGACACAATGGATGATGTATTGCAGTGAGATTTGAACCCTGGTCTCCCTGGTCATATCCATTGTGGTGACGGCACAGTGGATGTAATGGTGGCAATGCAAGACTAGCTTAACAGTTCAAAGAGCCCCTATCATACTTTTTTGTGGATTCTTTCTGTCTTTTAGTGTGTTACCTAGTTATACAGTTTTCAACAGCCTGAAAAGGGCTACCCCACATTCCTGTTGGAAATTCCTTAATTAGTGATGTCATTGATTGAGAAAGCCCGCCCGGTTTTTCATATGTGCTGCCCATAGGTGCTGCCTGAGCAGGCACAGCCCACCCAGTTACTTGTTTGAATTTGGTTGACCAATCACAACAGAGTGCGAGAGCTGACCAATCAGAGCAGACTGGGCATTTAATGAAGGTAGGCCAAAAGCTCAGACAGAGTGTTTCAGGCAAAGCTACTGTGAGAATGGGCAGAATGGGAAACATAACATGTTTTTTGAACATCAAAGAATTTGAGCCTATTCTAGTAGACCCCAAGATAGCTAATGTCATGCTGAAAAGGAGTATAAAAGGGTCTCTTTAGACTTCAATAACATTACAATAAATTCCCATCCGGAGTCCTGATACTAATATTGCAATAACTTGTGCTCTCTTACAGTCCCAATCAATGCTGTACATCAGTTCTTACACTCTTGAGGATGGTGTTTCATAAGTAAGTGGTGTTCAGCACTGCAAATTCTACTGGAACCATCTGAAGTAATACGTCAGAAGCAGAAGGGGGGAAACACTGGACCATTTTCCTTCAGGGAGAAATATTTAATTTCCTTCTCCTCACCCTGCTGATAGTGAAGAGCAGACCCGGCCTCCCTGTGCAGACACCAGTGAAGCAGTATCTTAGCCTCCAGTAGAAAAGGTGTTCAGAGATGAAGGTGAGGATGGCAAGGCCCATGGCTGTGGCCAGCATGTAGAATACACCTGCCATGTTGTCTATGTCCAACTGGCTGGACATCACCTCGTTCTTCTCATTGTGGCAGATCCCTGTCAGCCACTGGGCCTCCAGCTCCTCCATCTCCCCTGTTGGAAAGGGAGAGAAAAAGGCAAAGTGAAGGTTTAAGATGGCAGCAAGTTGGGATAAGGGATGGAATAAGAGAAATAAAAGGAGGCTGAAAGAAAGGAGAGGGAAAGGATGGTTAGTAGAGGTGTGGTGGGAAGAAAGGGCATATCATTACAATGGAGAACGGTGGCGGGGAGCAAAGTGAAGTGGTAAATAGATCGTAATGGAAAGGAGACAGGATTTGGAGTGAAAAAAGGTTGTAGGAGGAGGGAGAAGAATTGATAGTGATGGAGTGATAAAGAAAGATGGGCTGAATTACTATCAGACTCAGTGTGTTTCTGTGTGCATGCGCATGCAGATGTTTGCCCTGAATAAAAGGGTCGGGTGTGAAGGGGAGCACTTTAGTGGTTTCAGCGGTTTGATTTCTGTCGGGCCCTTTCCTTTATTTCCACTCGCACCATCTCACAGCTTATTATACAGAACAATCTGGAGGAGCAAACATAACAGGACACGATGGGCGCAGGCACACACAGCCACGCACGCACGCACAAAGAGTAATGATGATGAAATGGGCTGTTAAGACTAGCCCCTGATAGCTTTCGGACAGAGGGTGGGAGGACGGGGTCTGTGTGGAAAGCGGAGCAATGGCACAACTGTAAGAACACTTGATGCTTGGAACATAAAAAAACGTAAACCTCAATGCCGTGTGACAAATTGTGCAAAATGTGGATACGTGCAAGTGCCTCACCATCTCCTATGATGCCCAGAATGGCCAGATCAACATGACGTTTCCAGTAGGATCCTTTCTGTAGGGCGATACCATAACCTGTGGTGGCAAAGATGTAGCCGCTGCCGATGGTGACCAGCTTACAGCCGTCGTCTCTGCCAGCCATGTAGTTCAGCACTGCAGCGTCGTAAATGAAAGCATCCAGCTTTCTGTAAGAGAACACATATTCTATATTTACTATATAGAGCACATCGTTTCTATACTTTGTGTCTTAGAATAGTTTTGAGAAGTACGTTTATTTGTTTTTTTGTTAAGAGTTAGGTAAGAGGATTGATACTCCTGTCTGTCTGTTAACTGTTAAGCTAAAGCCAGTAGACAGTTAGCTTAGCATACAAACCAAATTGTGTCCTATTTACACTTTGATTTTGAACTGATTAAACAAATAAGATGTTATTAATTATGGATTAGTGAGTCAATCTTAAGAGGTGCGATTTTTTTACTGTTGTACAAAGCCAGGCTAGCTATCCCCCTAGTCTTTATGCTAAGCTAAGCTAAGCTAACTGGCCTTATATTTTAATGTACTGTACAAACATAGTGGTATTACTCTTTTTATTTACGTTTATGCAATATTTCTTTAAAGCAGTTCCCACCACCCCAAAGGAGCCAAAGATAAATCTGATGGGATCACAAGATGAGTAAAAGAAAAAGTTTTTTCCCTTCTCAATATTTTTCTTTGCTTTTTATTCTTATAGTATTTACTAGTACTAAAAACAAAAACTAATATTACATACTTCTTAAAAGCCTTTGAATTAAATAATCTGAGGTGAAGCTTACACACTGTGTGCATACTGTATTTTGAGGTTGTGGCCTGAAACAAGTGGAGAAGTGAAGAGGTGGAAGCACTGCTCAAAGGCATGTGGTTGATATTTTAACATACTGTATGTTTTCTCAAATATATTTCAAATGAAAAATCTTTTTAATTCCAAGTATCATCAACAATAGTTATAATGTATTTAGGGTTTGTCTTCATGAGATGGTAAAAGAAGATGGGAAATTTGATACATCCGGCTTCTTTATGAAAATCCCAAACACTGTTGGGTATTCGCTAAAGAGACTAATGTACATACAGTGTCGTGCCAGTAATAATGTTCATGAGATCCATTTACAAACCATGTGGATTACTCACAACGCACTGTTTTCTTGGAGCTGAAATTCTCACACAGATCAGATTTGGACTCTGTGACTGAGAGTACTGTGAATATTTACACACATGAGGATGTCTTTGTTTGCACTGAGCTATAATCTCTACTTGCGGGTTTTGTCCTTATTCTGACATGAGAAGCTGAATTCAAACTAAGGGGCGACAATTTGAATCGGACGCAACAATCCCTGTATGTGTGCCTCACGCATCTGAGCTCAGCAAAAACAGAAGTGTGAGGTATGACTGTTAACCAAACACAATGTGACAAAGAGCCAATATCACCACTCTACATAGCAGCAGAAACCTTTTTATCTTCTTTATCAGCAAAACAATAATTTATATCATCCAATGAATAAACCCCGGTGCTAATCAATCCCCCTGGGGCCGCCAAGTTGCAAATGTATGTACGCATAAATATTAAACACTTTGAATTAAACTGTTCACCAAAGGGCATATGTTAAAGGCAGTCATTGAGTATCTGGTGTTAAAAAAAGAGAATTCCGTTCATTTAAGAGTCATTCGAGTGGGCGATTTCAAAGTTTTTCAAGCTAAGGACAGAGTGAGACAGGGCAAGGACCCCCTACTTGTACAAAATTAAGTTACATATTAAACTGGGCTTACAGTCACATGTAGGACTGCCTAAAGCATTAATACATACCCTCTTGAATAGAATATTAAGCTTTTAAAAAAAAGCCTCATTATAGTTGCATTCATTTAAAAATCATATTTAAATTTTAATGTGGCACAGCAAATCCTCAGGGCGGACTGTATGTCTGGATGGTTATCTTACCTAAAAGCCAGTAAGCCTATCTCCTGTGGTGATTTATATTTGCTAAAAATACGTCAAAATTGTAATTTTTGAAAAATAATCTTTCAAAAGTTAAAAACAATTTGAAGGCCCCCCTGCCGTGACTCTGAGGACCCCCTAGGGGTCCTGGACCCCCTGTTTAAGATCCCTGCATTAGGGTATAGAGCATTTCCAATGTGTCACAGCCAATTGCATGCCTGTGATAAGAACATTTCCTTCAGCCTAGACAAGCAATGTTGCTGAAGAATTGAATCTAAGACTGAGGATTCTGCTGAACGCATTAATTAAACAGTTTTGATGTTGTATAAACAAAACCTATCATCTGATGTATGAGAACATTATCTATCTTATATAGAGTATCAATAAAGTCATTGCAGAGAGGGAAAAGCAAAAGTAAAATTATATTTGGAGAAAAAAAAACAAAGATCCAAGCACACACAAAACTAATGAACAAATAAAAGCAGTGCAGCCATCCTTCCATTAGTGCATGTTTAGGAGGGAGAATAAAGGTAGCATACTCCAGAACAAATTACACTCTCCATGTTTTGGCAGCTCCCTCTTTCCAGCAGCAACCAGACTTAATAATGAGCACTTGCTTTTTACTGTCAGTGACAGAAACACTGAGCACAGTTTCTGCAGCATTTTAGCATAGTGCTGGGCTCCCATGGGGCTGAGTTTCTGTGTGATGCAATGCCTTTATTGTTTGTTTTCACATGTTCTTATTCATACAAGCTGTCTGCAAACAGAATTAGCCTCCCAGGTATAATAAATCTCAACTTGACATGAGTCGACTTGACAAATTTACAGTACCCAGACTTGAGGGTGGCCAGTGCATCATGGACACCAGTCTGATGGTACTTGGTCATGTATTGATGCATATCTGGATAGTTCTTCCTGATGTTGCGCTCAGTGCTGCCATTAGGAACCGTCCCAAAGCGAAATGGAGGGGAATAGGAATATGGACTCTGGAACTGCAGGGAGAGAAATAAGGAGAGTAAATGAGAGACATATTGTTTTAAGAGGGAACTAACAAGAGAAGACAGGAGCACAAAAGAAGAAAACATAAAAACAAAGATGCTTAAAGACAAAGAGAAGGAGAGAGAGAGCGAGAGACAGCAAGAAGAGAAAAAGGAAGGGAAGGAAGGGAATGCAAGAAAGAAAGAGAAGGAGCGAAAGTGTTTAAGTGAAGGAGATACACACAGGGAGAGGAGAGAGTGAGTGACAAGAAGAGTCGGAGGAGAAAGGAGAATGGAGAGACAGTGGAGTGGACTCATCAGTCATCATCATTGTGTGTCCAGTCTAGCGTAAGACTGGCTGGGGTCCTGCTGACACTGCCAGCTACTGAAAACTAAACACACATCCAAACCCCCCCACACACACACACATACACACACACACACATACACACACACAACTCTTTGATCTTTGCTGCCCGTGTGTGTGTGTTTGTGCGCCCCTGGGTCTGCTGTGCTGGCAGTGTTAGTGTGGTGACAGCTCCGGCCAGAGGGTTTGGGCTGTTGAAGCCCAAGGGCGCTCCCTAGTGAGTCCTGTCTGGCCGCAGGGCTGGCATCCATTACAAGAGCAACCCTGACTGTGAATGTGTTTAGTTTTGTGTGTGTATGTGTGTGTGTGTGTGTGTGTGTGTGGGGGTGTAAACGTGCGTGCATTTCCACGTGTGATCGCACCTTCTTGTCAGACAGTCCGGTGACTTGGTCCACGAACTCTTCCTGGATCATGAAGGCAGCCAGGTTGGCAGTGTAGGAGGCCAGGAAGATGACGGCAAAGAAGGCCCACACCGATACGATGAACTTACTGGTGGTGCCCTTTGGGTTCTGCACGGGTACAGAGTTGTTAAACACCAGACCCCACAGCAGCCAAATGGCCTTACCAATGGTGAATGATGGACCATGTGGGTCTGAGGGAGAGAGGCAGAGGAGAAGAGGAAGAAATGAAAAAGTGAAAGTGTAAAACAGACTATGTGATAAGACCACTAAGATCACTCCAGTTCTGAAGTCCTTACACTGGCTTCCTTTGCTTTAAAGAATTGATTTCAAAGTACTTTTACTAGTTTATAAATCACTAAACGGTTTGTGGCCAAAATACATTTCTGATCTTCTACTACACTACGAACCCCCCCGGACCTCTCAGGTCATCTAGGACAGGTCTGCTTTCTGTCCCCACACTCAGAACTAAACAGGGGGAAGCAGCGTTCAGTTTCTATGCTCGTCATATCTGGAACAAACTCCCAGAAAACTGCAGATCAGCTGCAACTCTCAGTTGGTTTAAATCAAGGCTGAAGACCTTTCTTTTTGATGTTGCCTTTCTTTAAATGGTTGTTCATTTTTTTAACGTTTAATTTCTGATACTGCACTGTAACTTTTATTCTTGTGTTTTATCTGCTTTATTTTTATTTTTAACTGTTTATTCTTGTGTTTTACCGGGGTTTTTTTCCAACCGTTTTTTTTAACTGTTTTTGTTTAAAGCACTTTGAATTGCCCTGTTGTTGAAATGTGCTATACTAATAAAGCGGCCTTGCCTTGCCTTGCCTTCACTTGAATTTGAAAACAGGACAATTTATTTCAAACAGGGTCTTAATTGGTAAGCTGCACCACTGCAACACAAACAAAGAAAAAAAATGGAAAGAACACAACTTAATCTCATACCACTCTCAATTCTGTACAGTAAATATTGAAAAGGTAATTGAGAAAGGTTGCCTGCAATCTCAGGCACAGCGCACTCCATGGAGTTACTGCTCCCTGCTAGGAAAAAGTCACATAACCCAACGTGTTTTTACTCTTCAATTTTGCACAGATTAAAAAAATCAAATAAAACATGTTAATTGTAAAAAGTATGCTTTAGAGGTGCTGGTAGACTGATTATCTTATCTTTGGATGGAACCGCGCCAGCTGTTTCCACCTGATTCCACCTGTTTCCAATCTTTGTACTGAGCGCCGAGCAAGCCGTCTGCCGGCTCCAGCTTTATATCGCTTATCATACAGACACTAGATTGGTATCAATCGTCTTATCTAACTCTCATCAAGAAAGCCAATAAGTGTATTCCACGACAATTGTGGTCTATTTTCTTAAAGATACACTGTTCTCAAGGAGGTGAAACACATTATTTGAAAATGTAGTTACAAAACGTTTTACATTTGTTGGCATTTGTTGTTCAATCAGTGGGTAAAGTGAAAACTTTAATATAAAATGTAATTCTGTGTGATCTTGTCATTAAATAACTGTATATTGACTTCTCTACTTCTCAGCATTCATATAGACTATCTATTTATATATACTGCTTTATAACTGATCGCTGGATCCACATCACTATCCTGACCAAAATTTAATTTGCACTTGCAACTGTATTCTGACTTCTAACAGCAGTGTTATAGATTGTCTATTTCATGTACACTATATTATGTTTTCCCCATACAACTTTTGCATACCCATCGACTTATTTACACCTCCCTTTGCGCCGGCTTGAACTGCCTACTTAATCTGTACCTTTGTAGCCTATTGTCTTCTGTTTTCTTGTACTATGTTAAGTGTGAAACTATGTTGTCTTGAACGCCTACACTTTTCTTGACCAGGTAGCCATTGCAAATGAGAAGCTGTTCTCAACGGCGTAACTGGTTAACTAAAGAATAAAAAAAAAATCTATAAAAATAATAATCTACAATTTACAACAAGCAGGGCAGATCCGGGTGCTGTTTTTTGAAGATGTGACTAGCTTTAGGAGAGAATTGTTAATCCTGTGTAACACCAAGTGAACCGTCTAAAGTAAGGGTAATAATAGGTCACTTCTTTTGCTCAAGGGGAAGCTAGGATCTTTGCTTCTTGCTCCTAGGAGAAATGATTGGTGTCATATTCCTGATTGTATGTGTGTAAGCTTACCTTTGCCTTGGGCCAAGTTGCGGTTGAAGCCCAGCGGACTGACAAACTCAAAGAGGAAGACTGCGATGGCTGTGACAATGAGCAGCATCACAAACATCATCACCCAAACTGATGCACTGAAGGGCTCTGAGAGGGGAAAGTGAGTGAGGGGGGGACAGAGTTAAAGAGAAATCAAGTACATGAGACACAGTGGAGGAGCAGAAGATGCGTAAAAAAGTGAGGGATGGAGCAAAAGAGGAGACAGAGAGTCGGTAAAAAATAAAGGAGGAGACAAGAGAACAGGCCCGAAGGGGAGATAAAGTGAGGACCAGACGATAGTGAAGACACAGAGAGGGGAGGAAGGGAGACAGACGGGGTGAGAAAGGAGAGGAGGAGAGGGAGAGTTAGTCACAGAGAGTTTGACGGAGCACATTTCCATATTTCTCATTATTCCCTTGGATGAGAGCTGAGAGAGGGAGAGGCCTTGGGCGGGGGAGATGGTAGAGGAAGAGGGGCGGGAGAGAGAGAGAGAGAGAGAGAGAGAGAGGAGAGAATGACAGAGGAG